>NW_026542594.1:86115280-86487824 GCF_028750875.1 Macrosteles quadrilineatus | reverse complement strand
CCGAATTTTGCGGAAGCATTCGGGGCGGACCGGACCGAATCGGACAAGTGTAGCTACCTACTCCCGAAATTCGGATGAGGATCGGGTGGTTCCGTGAGCACTCTGCTATTTTCGACGTCTCGTGGTTTCCTCGTGCCGTATTTCAAACTAATGTAGAAAATAAAAAATCTTTTTTTGTGTAATATACACTGTTAAATTGAATAACCTTTTCAAATTTTGTCAAGTTCTGTTAAAAATATATAACCAATGAATAATTGAATTTACATTTATGTGTTGATGTATTATATACTGCTACTTCATTGTTTGAAATGGGAGTATAAATCTAAAAGATAATATATACATAATGCTTCTACATTGGTTGAAATGGGTATACAAATTGAAAAGTTTGTTAACTAATTGATTTCAGATAGATCATTTAAAAGGAATATCAATAATATTTTTTTATTTGCAAACATTTATTTATACAGTACATGTTAGGTGTTATAGCAAATTAGGTTGCACAGTTGTGAAAATAGACCTGACATTACAGTGGAACCTTGATAAGAAGATCCTTGATAACAAGTCGCTCTTATAAAAATAAGAGCCTTATAATAACCAAGTGTCATTTTATAATCCCCTAAAAAATTATTTTCCTACAGTAACCCGACAAAGTTGGCTTCCTTGTACTGTTTATAGTACATAAAGCTGCTAATTAATGCATATTTATACTTTGCCGTACGGTTTATACTTTGCCGCACATCAGGATTCCAACGAAACAACACAAAACAGCGTGGTTCTATTATGCACGTAATCCGTGTACGCTTGGAAATAGGTTGGCAACACTTAAAGATTAATACTATGAGACTGTAGGAAAGATATAATGTGTAACACGAGTGCAAAAGGCCTTTGCTGCAAAGTGCCACTTTGCCCCCTAGTTACACAAATAACTATTGTTCTTCGTCGTCTCATGTTTTGCAATATAACGTTCAATTACGAAATCATTGGAAAATCTTAATATTACCGTAACTCTTAAAATTATTTCTTATGGAATTATCTTATATCTATTTTACGGGTTGGTGTATGCCTTTTTGACCATTTTTGCCGATATTTTAGTCATATTATTCAAGACAGATCATCATCATAAGTCCATGAGATTATTTTCAAACATGTTTTCAATTATTGGAAAACTAGCTGTAACCCGCGGGCTTTGCCCCGTTTAACTTCTTAATTTTCAAGATTATCTCGTTCGCATGGCTCAATCACGTCCTGGTTGAAGTTTGTTCGCTACGCTCACTCACCTTTAGGTTGGAGCTCGTTCGCTGCGCTCACTTGCCTCCAGGTTAGCTCGTTCGCTACGCTAACTCGCCTTCAGGTTGAAGTTCGTTCGCTACGCTCACTCACCTTTTGGTTGCAAATTAGCTGTTGTCTGTCATTAATGTAAAAGAAATAATAGTGCTGCACCCTGTTGGTAATCCTTGTAACTTTAATGCTATTGAACATCATAGAACAGAACAAACTTGTTTAATTGAAACAGCTGTTAAGATTCAATAATTCCATTTCTCATAAGGTTAACATGGGAAACTCCAGAGCCACTGGGGCGGAGCCCGAAAGGATTTTTGAAATAAGAATATGCCTATATGTTAATCGGGAATGTGAGCTATCATCATGCCAAATTTCAGCCCAATCCGACCAGTATTTTTTGCGTTCACTTGTCACAAACATCCAAACTTTCTCATTTATAATATTAGTAGGATATTTCGATTGTGTAATACAGTACAATGCAAAATAATGCAAGTGCAGAAGGGCACGTAGCCCATATAAGCCGTGTCCATATTTTGTAAAATTAATAGTGGTTTACAGCAACTGTATTAATTATTATAATAGATTTTATGAAGTAATATGTGCATGATTTAGAAAGTCATTAATCTGCAAAATTGCAATTTAATGCAGACATTTTAGAGATGTTACTTCGATGTATTCGTTCAGCTTAGTGAAAACACAATAGAGCCATTGAGTGTTATTAAACTAACGAAAATTGTTGTACATGCTTACTACCGTTACACAGCAACAAAAACCATTTAAATTATCTCTGAAAGACATTTCTCAAAGCACCCGTAACTTACCCAGATAGTAACATAAACAAAATGCCCAAACTCGACTCGATATTACAAACAAGTTCTTGACAGAGCCATTTTAATGCGCTTGGATTGTGACATTTATTAATTTGGCGTATATATCTCTACACCAACGGACTATTAATCTGCAGATTATGTTCATTGTGCTCTTATCGTGTCTAATAACATCCAAACACAGAAACCTTGTCTAAAATAGTACCTATATCTTGACAGATGGTCTGCAGTGGCCTATTACGGACCGTGGCCCACTTGGTTGGCCTTAAGTGAGATTTTTGAAAATAACACTGCACTTCAACTGTAAAACAAATTTCACAAAGAGTAATTACCATTTAAGCAGTTACTGTCCTGACAGTAAGGTCGTGTTCCTTTTGAACTAGATCTTCTCATCCTTTCTAATACACATTGATTAACATCAATTCATGTAAACGTCACTATTTACGTAACAATTTACAGTATTTGATTTTTTGAAATGCAGCATTGCTTTGTCATTTGCATTATTTGTTGCCAATGAAGCCGCATGGCATGGTTTCATCGATCTCTATTATTACTACATCGATGGGCCATATGAACGAGGTCCCTCATTTCAAGAATAAAAGCCAACTTCACTACAAGTATATTCAACTACACCTAACATTCCGAAGAGATATTATATTGTACACTTTATGTAATTATGAAAATTCTGAGACAACTGACATAAAAGTTTTGCTAAAAAATATTATTGCTAAATTTAGAGGGTTATTCATTGGCACAGAAGAACGGTATGATGACCGACTTGACGAAGGAAAAATAAAACTTATACAGCTTTAGGATGGGTCTCTCGTCGAAGTAAGTACGTACTTTCTCAACAAACAGATATTTAAAAAAACCACAGATTTAATCTGCATCACACTGATGAAATCGCAGAAGTGTGTAGCCTACCACAAATCATCCCCAATACGATTTTAATACTATTTCAAGATTCTTCCAAAAGCATCTATATATTATATTCATAAAATACCCCCGTCGCAGCAAACCTGCAGACTAAGTGAATTTCTATTTGCCTGATTGGATTTACACTAAAATGTCTCCTTAAAAATATCACATTTATTCCCTATTTAAATAACATTAGTTTAACGAGTACTTAGGTTGCTGCAACAGGGAGAGTATAAAACGGTGTTTTTTTTTTTTTTTTTTATGTGAATAGTTTAGTATGAAATGAATGCATTTTCCAAATTTGATCAAAATATGTTTATAAACAAGCAAACTACAACAGTTTACTTATTCTCCGTAAGAATAACATGGGAATTTTAAATTTACAGTTTTTTGGAATTTTCTCCGTCACCATTAGGCGCACAATAACGCTTCAATATACTAAATTATTTGTTTTTTTAAGCTCTACAAAATGGTTTGGAAAGAAAATGCTAAATTTTTAGTTTTTAGGGTCAAAAATGGGATAAACCCATTTTTACCCCATAAACCCCTGTTCCCATAGTCCGATCATGCTGGTTCGCGAACTCGTTCGTATAAACGTATGTTTACACGTTTGTACAAAATTTCATCAAAATCGGATGATTTTTGCTCGAGTTATCGCGCTAACGGATACACACACAATAATATATATATATTTGAACGGATGGTGTTTTTGGCCTCTACGGACCTCAAAACGAAAAGTAAATCGGTCCCGGGTCCAGGTCTCACTATGAGTACTACGGTAATAGCTTATTCCCTATATGGGAAATTCGCTAAAAGGAGATAAACCAGTTAACATAGGAACAATAACCCCTATGGCCCCGTTTATGCACCAAGAGCGGGAGCGGGACGATAGCGGGCCCGCTCCCGCTATCGTTTATGCACGAAGAGCGATAGCGGTAGCGGTTGGTTGAAGGAGAATGGAAAGGGGACACAGTCTTGCCAACTCAAACTCTGCCAAATAATTAACACAACTATTTGTCCTAAGTGCACGTACGCGTGGGTCAAGTTGGCAACCCTGGCTTCAGCCGCTCCCGCTCCCGCCGTGCATAAACAGTCCCATTTGACTCAATGTAGTTGAAAACCGCTCTATCCCAAGCAACCGCTGCGATTTCTAACTACACAGCGGGCGAATTAGAAACCGCAGCGGGAGGTCAACCGCTATCGCTATCGCTCTTGGTGCATAAACAGCCCCATTTAACTCAATGGTGTTAGAAATCGCTCCCGCTGTCGCTACCGCTCCCGCTCTTGGTGCATAAACGGGGCCTATGACGGACGGTATAAGAAATATGATATTCATTGAATGGTCAACCATATTTTGTAACTAACGCAATAGTCATGATTGTTTCTACACTTATTTATTACTCATTAAACAATGCTAAATACTCAATTATATTTTATAATTTTACTGTTTTAGTCGCAGTTAGAAGAATTGTCGTAAGCATTCAAAGCAACCGTCGATTTTGACGGGTTTCACCTAGTGTACATGAATACTTAACCCTATATTTACATCTTATTTTTCAACACGAGCTTTATACCCCACACATTTTATAAAGTCCATACGCCCAATGCCCAATTGTATTCTCTCCTAACTGGGCAATTTTTTCGGTTACCCACTTGGCCTTTGGATCAGTTTTATTTGTCACGGCTGCGATGACAGGTGGTGGGGTTTGCACTATTCATAAGTACATACGTGTCTTTTTTAATCGATTTCAAACATTTGACAAATTTGATAAAATGTTTGAGTGAGGCGACGCACAAACAGCTTTAAATTTGGATTTGAACCCCCTCGCATGCGTTTGTTGTACTTCAGAGGTTCACAATAAAGCCATGATTTTTTTTTCTAGACTGATATATTGAAGCCAAACATTGATTGAATATTAATTGATAAAGTAGGCTAATTAATAATTTCCATACCTCAGTATTTAAAGCTCAGGTTCACCAGCATCTCCTTCCCTTTAGTCGTTGTCAATGTCTCTATCACTTCTAGCTGATTTGGCCAAATACGCATTATACAAGAAGTTTTGAAGAATGTTTCCCTTTTGGAATGTAAACGTTCATAGGTTTCTAGTCTCTGTCAATCGTGAGTATGCTCTGAAGGGTAAAGAAGAATGCAGGTGCAGGTGAGTGGCAAATTTGCGACTATTTATCCAGTTCGTAAGGGTTTGTTTACAAATAGTTGTCTAGCGGGAATGCCGTAACTTTGGATACCTGGCCCGAAGAAAGCGCAGACGAAATAGTTATTAAGAAGTGACCCTTGCTAATCCTTTTGGAGGGTCCGGATTAGTGCGCAAAAGCAGTACGAACGATTGGATACAACCCAAACCCGCCTGGTGTTCAGTGTGGAGTTCAGGACTGAAATTGCGGACCTGTAACGCGTACATTTCTTTGTTATCTTTGAACCAACAAAGCCTTTAACAGAACAGCAAAATCTGTAGGAGTCAATCTTGTGAAGTATCTAATCCTGTGCCATATTCTAATCGAAGGTTTGATTGTATGTTTTAACTTAAATACGAACCTTCCTAGAGAAACTTGCTGCTCCACCATTGTCTCTACCTCTCCTTGGTACATAACATCGTCCACAAGGTTGAAGTAAGAAGCATGCAAAGGATAAAATCACGTTCTCAGTTGCCACACCGGCAAACTCTGGCTGGCTAGTGTGGACACAAAACAAATCAGATACTAATCAGATAACAAGTCTGAAACTGTGTTGACAGACTGTCGGCAGACGATCGACCGTCTGTCGGCCGACTCGCGTTAAAATACCGAAATAGGCCTACTTTATGATTTTACGAAATGTTCAAACAAAACTTAGATTTTATTTATTAATTATTTGTAAGTATACGTCCGTTAGCGCAATTATTTGAGTAAAAATCATCCGATGTTGATGAAACTTTGTACAAACGTGTACCTACGCTATTCGGACGAGTTTGTGAACCAGCTTGATCAGACTGTGGTAACGGGGTTTTCTGGGATGAACAAATAATTTTCTCATTTTGACACTCAGTCTGAAAATTTCATAATTTGTTCTGAACTTTTTTTGCAGAACTTAAAAAAAATTCCTACAGTCGCCCGTCAAAGTGGGCTTCCTTGCACTGATTATAGTACAGAAAGAAGCTAATTTCTGCATTTACTTACTTTGCCGCACACTTATTACTTTGTCGAACACCAGTATTCCAACCAAACGTGGAAAGCGTGCTTACTGTTTAAAGATTAACTAACTCTTCCAATACCGACTTTCGATACGACTGTTACTGTTATGGAGTTCAAACTAACTGCAGAGTATGTAAAATTTAGGGCAACTAACGATGGTACAAGGTACAACTGGGTGTAGGGGTGGGGTGGCGCCCGGTCACAAAGTCCCATGAGTCAGCGTCCTCCTCCTCAGTACCTGTGGAGATCCGGGCTCTTTTCAGGCAAAGGATTAGTAAACCTTTTAGGGGATTAACATTTTGGGCTCTTTTCAGGTGCTCCGTTATATTATGCAGATAATCTGTGTACCGGTACGCTTGGAAATAGGAAATATGGCAACACTAAAGATACTATGACTACGATCAGCTGTTGCAGTGTTTCCCATTTCGTCCAACGCTTGGATTTAACCTAACCTTAACACGTGTTGTTAAGTGTTTTAAAAACTAATTATTTGTATTTTTATAATAACTGAGGAAAATATAATGTCTAACACAACTGTCTAACACAAGTGCAAATTGCCTTTGCTGCACTCAAGAAACTTTCCCCTCTTGCCTACAGCTCGTGCGTAAACATTTCTTTCGTGTGCAGCAATGTGCCACTTCGCCCACTAGTTATACAAATAACTATTGTTATTAAAGTTAATGGTTGGAGTGAACATTTTTAAAAACTGTAAATTTAAAATTCCTATGTTATTCTTATGGGGAATGAGCGACTAGTGTTGTTTGCTTATAGGCACATTATAATAAAAATTGGGAAATTGATTCATTTCATACTTAGCTATAAACATTACACTAAAACACACATCTCTGTACTAGCAAAACCCTAGAATACCTAATGTTATTTGAATATAAAATAATGTTTAAGGATATAATTTAGTTAAAATCCCTTTAGGCAAATGGAAATTAGCTTAGTCTGCAACTAGGCATATTGAACAGCAGTAACAATCTCCACAGAATTCAGACAATCTAACCAATCAACAATCCTATAATAGATCAGAGAGCATGATTTATTGGCATTTACCAAACATTGTATGTTAAACCGGTTAAACACAGATCAAAACTGTCCTAAACTTTTACGCAATAGTAATGAATAATGATGGTCTACTATAATATCTCAACTCAATTATTTATATTTCAATCATATTACGATGTGTTTGTTCACAATTGAATTACAGTGGAACCTTGATAAGAAGACCCTCAATAACAAGTGGTCCTTGATAACAAGTGTCATTTTCAAATAACCATGATTTTATATTGCCTTTAAATGCATGTTATTGCAAACCTCTATAAGGAGTCAACCTTGATAAAAAGTCATATTTCATCATACCCATGAGGCACTTCTTATCAAGGTTCTACTTTCAAAATGGAACACTTGACCACACTGCCCACATTGCCAAGATTCTTACTGTATGTTATCACCACCAAAAGGATGATTTTGTCGCGGGTTGGAATGCCAGCTACAGCGGTGTGTGAAGGGTTCCTGGTATCACCGGACGTTGCTGATGCACCTGTCAGCGCTCAGCTGACACTTCCACTGCGTAGGCCTATACCTCTTATGTGCATTCCTAGAACTTGGTTGACAAACAGGATGGCGAAAAAACAAACACTTTCCACGTCCTATCACGAAATAACGGTAATTCGTATCCGCATCAATTCTATTAAGATCGACGAAGTACTTCAACCGCCACTTTCAAACATGTCTGCCCTCGTTCTTATAAAATGTAATCATGGCACAGAGAAAAAATGTTTCGTTCCTTTGAACACGGTAACTATATCGGTATCAGCAATCTGACACATATACTTTCTCCCATTAGCTTGTGAACAACTTTTATCATGGGCAAGCGGTGGGTAGGGCCCCTTTTATGCACTGCAGCTGCGGTTTTTATCGCACCGCGGTTGCGAAATTCGCATGCGGTTTGGAATTTGCGGTGCCGCAGATTTTTATATCAACTATAGTGGGGAGGAAAATGCTGCCAACTATAATTTCAGTAGTCGGTCCCGTATGTCCTGTAGCAGTGACTGGGGAGGGTTGGTAGCACTGAAAGCGGTTGCGTCCCACGCTCCAGTGCATTTAAGCTCCCATAAGACTCAATGTACCTACAGACGCAAAAAAGCTGAGTTTCCTAGGTCCGACGCACTGGAACTATTGTGCGGGCCGCACCGCAGTGCATAAAGGCACCCATTTGAGTCGTACTCATAGAATCTAAGGGGCCGCCGCAGTGCGGCGACCGCAGGTGAATAAAAGGGGCCTTAGACTCAATCAATGTACCTACAGCCGCAAAAACGCTGCGTTTCATAGGTCCGCCGGACTGTTCTTGCGGCCCGCAGTGAATAATACCCCCGCCGCAGCAAACCTGCCGACTAAGCAAATTTCCATTTGTCTGAATTGATTTTCAGTTAAATATATTTTAATAACATTAGGTTTAACGAGTACCTAGGTTTGCTGCTACAAGGAAACTAATAAAGTGTGTTTTTTAGTAAAATATTGATAGCTTAGTAAAAAATAAATAAATTTGACAAGTTTGATCAAAATATATCCATAAACAAGCAAACTACAACATTTGACAATATTCTCCATAAGAATATCATGGGAATTTTAAATTTACAATTTTTTTAATTATCTTCGTTACTATTAATTGAACAAAAATACTTTTATATACTAAATTATTTGTTTTTTTAAGCTCTTTAAAAAGGTCTAAAGAGAAATCGGGAAATTTTGTGTTTTGAGGGCCAAAAGTGAAAAAAAACAATTTTTACCCCATAAAACCCCCCGTAAAGCCCCGTTCCCATGGTCCGATCGTGCTGGTTCGCGAACTCATTCAAGTTTATCCCGCTTTACACCTCTAAACCAAATTTCATCAAAATCGGACAAAAATTACTCAAGTTATCGCGTTCACTGACGTATATATATATATATATATATATTTAAACAAGTTGGTTCTGTTCTATGATGTTCAATAGCATTAAAGTTACAAGGATTACCAACAGGGTGCAGCACTATTATTTCTTTTACATTTATGACAACAGCTAATTTGCAACCAAAAGGTGAGTGAGCGTAGCGAACGAACTTCAACCTGGAGGCGAGTGAGCGTAGCGAACGAGCTAACCTGAAGGCAAGTGAGCGCAGCGAACGAGCTCCAACCTAAAGGTGAGTGAGCGTAGCGAACGAGCTCCAACCCAAAGGTGAGTGAGCGTAGCGAACGAACTTCAACCAGGACGTGATTGAGCGATGCGAACGAGATCATCTTGAAAATTAAACGTAACGGTACTTTCTTTCCATCGGTCTGTCTTAGGGGAAACCTATAACTTAGGCGATACGAAGTTCGCCGGGTCAGCTAGTATAAATGGTCTTTATACTATATATATAATAATTTTCTCTCTTAATATTTAAAACAGAAGAAATCTAAAGTCATCAAAACCTATGAAATCATATGATTGTATTTATTATTTAGATAAAATGTTTATTGTATTTGTTAGATATAAAAACAACATGACTATGACATTATCGTCGAAACTAGTCGTTGTTAAATAAAATGAATTTAAAAAAGGGTACTTAGTTTTTAATAATGCATTTATATATCAAAATAGTAGCCCTAATCACTACAGTTTTCTTAATATATATATATATATATAAGTCTATATATATATATACATATATAAAAATTTGAACGAATGGTGTTTCTGGCCTCTGGGGACATCAAAATGAAAAAGTAAATCGGTCCCGGGTCTAGGTCTTACCGTGCCACCTACGGTAATAGCTACTTCCCTATAGGGAAATTCGCTAAAAGCACCCATTTGAGTCAATGTGCTCATAGAGAGTGCAGGGTCGAGTGCCGTTTGCCTAAATATTTTGACGAGGGCCATTTTACAGCCTGAGGCTTGGTGGGGTGATTGCCGGCCATGTATCAACCGGTTCCATCCGGGTCGCCGGATTTCTACCCCCGGATATTTACCCCCATGAAAAAACGCCTACGTCATTTTGACGTCACGAGGGGCGGGGCTTATACATGGTCGAGAAACAGCCCGCGACTGGAAATCTACCCCCGGATATCTACCCCCAGACATCTACCCCCGGACATCTACCCCCGGAAATCTACCCCCAGTGGTCAGCTCTGCCACGTATCGGCCAATATTCATTGTTGTAATTGATTTTATTAATTATTTTATGTAAATCAACGTCTCTTCGGTCAATCATCACCCTCTAATATCTAGTATTAAGCATGTGATATGTCATTGCCTTGTTTAACATTATCTATCTTCCTAATAAAATAAGTTGTAACAGCCCTTTTTCACCCGAACTACTTCACTGATATTTATGATTAAGGTCTAATTTTAAATCTTAAGATCCAGCTCAACGCAAAATGGTATTTAAAACCTTATGTTGATAAAGGGCTTCAAAAGTGTGACCCTTAGGCCGCGGCTCCACTTGCCGTAGATTGCAGCGCTGCAAATTGTAGCTGGTCAGTTGAAGAAATGGGAAGGCAGCGATCAAACGAAGGTGGCTCCACTAGCGACAGTCTGCAGCGCGCTACATTTTACGGCGCGCCGTAGAATGTAGCGTCGCGCGGGAATGGAACTCGGACCATTTTCACGCTACATTTTGCAGCGAACAGGTGGCTCCACTAGCTGTAGATTGTAGTGCCGCGTCAAAGTGTACGTACAACCGACCAGCATACAGGCACGAGACACACGCTACAATCAGTATCGACTTTTTAGTGTCCTTAGTTTTTGATTTTTGTGGATTGATTTGTAATCAATGGAGCCTGAACTATAGACTGTGAAATTATTATATTATAAATTTATAACTTATTATATCGGGGGTGTGGGGATCTTGTTTTATAGAGGTTGTGTAGGGGGTTTCTACTTTATACATATTATAAATTAATACAGTAGTGATTGGAGAAGCAAATACGTAAACACATTCAATTTGTTTTTAAATGCAGCAGTCGTCAAATTGTTATGATTAGCCCTATAATGAAAAGTTCCTAATGGTTGTTTTAGATTATTATTAATATGTACAACAAAAACTCAAGAAACTCATTGATATTCAGCGTAGGCCTACTTTGGTTAGACATATTACTTCTGAGGGTAAATGAGTGCAATAAAAAATAAAAAATGGAAATAGAATAGAAATAGAGATAAAATGACCATTACAGTAAGAGTAGGTAATTCGACACACCCAGGATTGATGAAGCGAGGGTTCACTGTATAAAATTAATTAGTTAAAATTCAGTACACTAAAATTGCATTAATGTCACTGAAAGCCGTTCCCCTACTCCAATTGCTTCTCTTAGTTTGGTATTCTTCTTCTTCAAACGTGTTGATACTGTCTGAATACTTTTGTAGTTTAGTATGCAATGTGTAGAACATCCCTTCGGACTTTCTATTGCTTAAAATTGGATGGATCCAACATTTTCGGATGCTGTGATCGGCGTCGTCTTGGTAAAAGTACACTGATAGCAACAAGACTACGAATGTTAATTTGCGGCATGATCCAGGGTCAAATTTACCTCCGCGCTACACTAAACTGCTAGTGGAGCCACGGTGCATGTGAGGACGCTGCAGATTGTAGTTCGTACTCTGCTGCTAGTGGAGCCACCAACTGTCGCGTGTAGCGCGCTACAATTTGCAGCGCGACGATTTACGGCAAGTGGAGCCCCAGCCTTAAGCATTTGATTCATTTCCAGACAGTGATTTAAATGGTTGACAAACTTTCACATACAGTAACAGCTAACGGCGCATGCATGAGCGCGGATCGGAAGTGTTTATCACAAAAGATTGACCAATACGATTTTAATACTATTTAAAGGTTCTTCCAAAAGAAGAGAAACCGGTTAACATTGTAATAATAACTCTTATGACGTACGGTATGGGAAATATTTTATTCATTGAATGATCAACCATATTTTGTAACTAACACAATAGTCATTATTGCTTTTACACTTATTACTCATCAAAAAAGCTAAAGAGCTAAATGCTCAAAATTTGTATAACTTCAATCTATTTATCGCAGTTATATGAATTAGCATAAGCCTTGAAAGTAACCGTCAGTGTCGACGGGTTTAACCTAATTCTGTTCTGTATACTACCTTAAAATGCCTCATTTTAACATTTTACAGGCAGGAAACCTGCTTATTCACTTCCTATATAATATTCTTATGAATGAATCTTTTGAACACTTATTTATGGACATAAGTTGACAAGTTTTGTTTTAAGGCAGGATTTTCCAATAAGACTTTATACATGCTCTGAATATGCAAATGTGCTGCAATAGGGGTATTTAGGCGTATATATATATTAAAAGATGTTAGGCTACGCTTAAATAATTGAATGTGGCCATTATTTTGAATTTGAATGATTGTCTTATTTTAGGTCTTTAAGAGAAAATACTTTAAAATCCTTTCTTAGTACGCATCTAAAATCTTAGAAACTAAATATTTTTACTACTAGGTGATATGAAAAATTTACGATTATACACCTGACTTTTTATTGATCCTCTTTCTCAATTTAACAGTTTACAACTGAATTGTCTTATTTTAGGTATTTAAGAGAAAATACTTTTAAATCCTTTCTTAGTACGCATTTAAATCTTAGAAACTGTTTTTTTTTACTAGGTGATATGAAAAATTTACCATTATACACCTGACTTTTATTGATCCTCTTTCTCAATTTAACAGTTTACAACTGAGTTTTGGTTTACTAAACAATTATTCCTACTAGGCCTACATTGAATAAACCGGAAGTTCACCACAGTTTATTCACTTTATCCTTTAAGAAATATGTGTAAAAACAATGGTTCAGTACGATGTAACACTTGACCATGTGAAAAGTGCGCAATATTATATTATTTTCATAAATTTTCATCTCCTGTTTACAGTTGCAAACCATCATTCATGTTTTCACAACCTAACTTAAAAATTGATCTGATGAGTACTCCTCACATTTCACTTTTAAACTGTTACTGTATAGAGTAAAAGTTGGTCAACCATTGGAAACACCTTCTAGGAATAAATCAAAGGCTTAGGGGTCAACCTTTTGAAGCTATAATCGAAATATCCTTTTAATTACCATTTTGTACTGCGCTAGATCTTGAGCTTTTAAAAGACACCTCAGTCGTAAAAATCAGTGAAGTAGGTCGGGTTGAAAAGGACTGTTACAACTTATTGAATTATAAATATGGATAATGTTAAAACAGACATCGACATATCGCATGTTTACTACTGGATATAAGAAGGTAAAGCAATTTATAAAATCAATTATACAACACAATGAATATTGGCCGATACGCGGCAGAGCTGACCACGGGGGGTAGATTTCCGGGGGTAGATGTCCGGGGGTAGATTTCCAGTCGCGGGCTGTTTCTCGACCATGTATAAGCCCCGCCCCTCGTGACGTCAAAATGACGTAGGCGTTTTTTCATGGGGGTAAATATCCGGGGGTAGAAATCCGCTACCCCGTTCCATCCACGGTGCGGCGGGTATGGGGCCGGAACCTAACCTAACCTAACCAAACTTGCTGATTATGAAAAAATGAATGAAGGTTTACTAATCGATTTGATATTAATTTTCAATCGATAGGGTAGCTCAGTTAATAAACTGTACCCGGTCTCCGTTACATCCTGCCCACTACACCCCCTTCCACTAATACTCCTCCCCTGAATCACTCTTACGCTCTGGGGAGTCAAATGGCACTCGGGCCGATCTGACGGTTTTTACAGTTTATAATCCCCACGGCAAAGAATAGAACGGCACTCGCTCCGTTTCCCACTTATAGGATCTCAGGGGCGACCGCAGGTGCATAAGAGGGGCCTTTAAAGGGGCCTAATAATTATGCTATTTTTTCAGGGAAAATGTCAAAAGTTTCAATAACTTTGAAACCGTAATTGTTTCAGCAATGGAGGTTGCACTATTTTTTTAGAATTATAACGACAATAACACATTAATTTCAATCAGAACTAGCCTTTTCCCTTCAAATCAGATTTTTTTGTTTTGATGGGAAAATAATAAAAGGTGCAATAACTTTTAAACCGTAATTTTTACGGAAAATGGACTTTTACCACTTTGTTTGGAATTTTAAGGACTATAACATATTGAATTTTTTTATCAAAATCGTTCGGACCATTTTTGAGAAAACAGATGTTTCCGTTATTTTATGGGTTTTTATGAGAAAATCACTAGGCCTATTAAAAATCATATGAAAAAAACGCCTGAAGATACCATGTATTAGAGCCTACATACCAAATTTAATCAAAACCGGACTACAGTTGTGATCTGTAGCTCTGTACCCATCCACACATACTGACACACACACACACACACACACACACACACACACAGACATCTCTTCGAAAACCACTTTTTTGGTTTCAGGGGGACCCAACATGGATAACTATCCGTGACGAACCAGCTACCGAGTACTTAAAATAAATATAAAAAAATAATAGTGTAAAACCATATTAAATATGTGGTAAAATATATATTGTTTACGTAAGAATTAGATTTTTTTAGCACTCAAAACTCAAACTCAAAACATGAAAATTTTTCAGCGAAAACTTTCTCCAAATACTATGTATTGGGGGAGAAAGTAAAATTAGTTTCTAATACTACGGGACGGGAATTTGACTAGCAACAACCAATGAACCAAGCAAGGTCGATTTTAGACTCAAATGTCATTTTTGAGCAGAGCGAGTGATTCTTGTGCATTTCGTTATACGCAAACTCCTCATACGGTTGATAGAAGAGTTTTCGAATTTTGCTTGGTGATAAAGAGTATTATCGGTAAGTGCCAACTGTACGTCGTTAAAAAGTTCCAGGAACAGCCGCGCGGGTTCTCAAAGTTTCAATACGATCCCTGTGGATGCAGTATTTGACACACGAACAAAGGCACAAGAAACACGCATTTCCAAAAATAGATGATATGGTGTGTTTGAAATTCCCTAAGTTGCTATATTAGCGATGAATTGGTTTGAAAGAAAATCACTTGTTAATACAAATCACGTGGCATTTTAATCGGTTGGGTCGGGAATTATGCTTTAACATAAACAAAGTTTAAAATATCATACACAGATTTCCTTAAATAATAGTGTCTTATTTTATTGTGATTCTATTTAATGTGATAGGTGTTCTTGAGAAAAACTTAATTGAATTTTCAATAGCAGTCCCTATTATTGATGAATTGGTTCGAATGAAAACCATATTACGTTAGAGCCATGTCAATTTTTGGATGTGCAATTTTTCAACTCAGGATTTTCAAAGGAACGTCTGACGCGCATTAAAGAAGCTCGGTCTGGACACCCAAACAAGTAGATAATCAAAGTTTAATATCACAGTTTTATAGTTTAAAATGTTATATTCATTAAAATTAGTTGTTCAATCAACAAACTTGATATTGTATTGCATGTAAATTACTTAATGAATGTATCCATCTAATTGGTAAATTTTATTTTTTTAGATTTGAGGGTGTCAGACAGGGAATGCTATACCTTTTATGTTTCCACTTATATACTTACCATCGCAAAATAGTTAAACGTTTATGCAGTTATCATTAACAAAATGGTAAAAGCCTAAACTATTTTGTTTAAATTTCTACTTTATCACTAGTTAGAACTATACCACTCTGCTAGAGAACAGCCGATACACCATCCCAGAGGTTTTAGGCTTAAAATGTAAATTCAGGTCTCTGAAAAGATATATAATGACATCTTAGTTGTCATTGCCTAACTATCATGCCTTTACCTTAACTACTGTACCTGTTGCTCGAATTCGAGCAATTGCTAAGTATTACAGGCGCTATTTTAAAACGAACAACATTCATAATTTCTGAAGACTTTATAAGATTTGACTCAAAGATTATGGAAATACTCAAGCTGCACATAACAGATCGATATAATCAAAATTTCTTGTAAATATCTTATCATTTTTTAAAATATGGTCTTGTTTTTTAGTGTTTTCTACAAATAGCCTTCCTCATAGCCGCATTAGGTTGTCCATAATGATTAAACATTATAAAAAAATACTGTTTGTATTTCTTCTCCTTGGTGTTGTTTTATGGCTTTCCTATGTTTCCATTGTTTGCAAATCGGCTCTTTCAATGATTACTAAGAAATGTAGCACAGTGTAAATTAATTTAGTTTTCTTTTTTGTACATCAAATTATCCAGGCTCTCTCACTTTTTTCCATTGTAATATTTACGCCAACCCAAATTCAAATAGTAAATATTTAGTTTCAACCAAGTCAGTTAAATTAGCAAACTTATCGACTGTTTACAGTTAACATATGTTCTTCTTCTCTCTTTTAATTTCTGACAACAGCTGGAGTTTCATAACAATGTTTGTTTCCCATGTTAACCTTATGGAGAAATACGAACTTTAAAGGGCCCCAAGGCCTCACTCTCTAATTATTTCCCTAAAAAGAAAGTTTCCTGCACAACTTCACGTTACGCTCTTTCCAATGACACCAAAAACATTTAAATCGGTTCAGTTGTTTCGGAGGAGTAATTGTCACAAAAAACCTGCTTGCGTATTAAATAAGTACTAGTGAACCTGTGCGGCTCAATGCCCCGCAAAAACATATGCATTTAGAAAACAAATGCATCGTGTTATCGACTCGACGTCAAGGAAGGGAAGCAGTCCAGCCATTTTCTAGGTGTATGCATATTATATTTAGTAAATTAATAAGTGTTCAAGTTGAAGTATGTTATAGGGTAGTTATTTTTGTAAAGATAAAAAAAAACTCATTTAATGAAACATTTTATCATATCAAACCAATAGGCCTATGTAGCATATTTTGAGGGTCATAAAATGCTGCTTGAAGAAAACACTTTTAAAAATAAACACTAAAAAACAATATTTTTATCACAAAAGCATTTCCATGAATACTACGATTTTAGTCTTAAAGTTACCTTCAGGAATATTACTCTGGTCAGAATTTTCCGTAATGAATATGCGTATCTTATTAAAAGATGTAGCCTTACTTAAAACAACATATATATATACAGGGTGAGTTTTAAATGAGTTCCCCCCTACTTTTTTCTACATTTCTTAAGATATCAACTTCGAACCACGTCAGATCATTGTAGTGTAGTAAGTACTTCGTTTTGACTGGGTAAACATTTTTAGCTGCCATCTTGGATCCGCCATATTGGATACAAAATTTTTTTTTCAAATGCAAAGGTAGGTTTGTGACCCATTGTTTTAAATTAAAATTTTACGCTGATTACAATGCCGGAATTAGTTTTTTAAAATCTTGATCCGTTCTAAAGTTATGAGGACTTTTAAAACTTTATTATAGCCCATTTTAACATTGTGCATTTACAAACTAAGACCATAATCTCAAAATAGTGCTAGATAAAGATAAGTATACACCGCCATTCATTGTCGACCTATTATCACTTGGTTATGGCGGATGTATTTTTTTCGGCCGCCATCTTGGATCTGCCATTTTGAAATGTGATAAATTAATTTAAATATGAAGGTGGTGTTGTGACCCATCATTTCAGACTACTTTTTTATGCTGAATTTAATGCCGCAATCCGTTTTGCATTTTCATATTTGTTTTTTGAAATATTGGAAATTTAAGTAAGATAATTTTAATATTTCATCAAGAAAGCCTGAGAAACAAAAACGGATTGCGGCATTGAGTTCAGCATAAAAAAGTAGTTCAAAATGATGGGTCACAACATCACCTTCATATTTAAATTAATTTACCACATTTCGAAATGGCAGATCCAAGATGGCGGCCGAAAAAAATACATCCGTCATAACCAAGTGATAATAGGTCGTCAATGAATGGTGGTGTATACTTATCTTTATCTAGCACTATTTTGAGATTATGGTCTTAGTTTGTAAATGCACAATGTTAAAATGGGCTAAAAATAAAGTTATAAAAAGTCCTCATAACTTTAGAACGGATCAAGATTTTTTAAAACTAATTCCGGCATTGTAATCAGCGTAAAATTCTAGTTTAAAAGAATGGGTCACAACCCTACCTTTACATTTGAAAAAAAATTTGTATCCAATATGGCGAATCCAAGATGGCGGCCAAAAATGTTTACCCAGTCAAAACGAAGTACTTACTACACTACAATGATCTGACGTGGTCCGAATTTGATATCTTAAGAAATGTAGAAAAAAGTAGGGGTGGAACTCATTTAAAATTCACCCTGTATAGTTGCTCATTACTGAAATTGGTCTGGCTAAGAAGAGTGCTGTTCTTCTTCTCACTTTTAATTTCTGACAACAGCTGGAGTTTCATAACAATATTTGTTCCCCATGTTAACCTTATGGAGAAATACAAAACTTTAAAGGGCCCCTAGGCCTCACCCTCTAATTATTTTCCAAAAAAAAAGGTTTCCTGCACAACTTCACGTTACGCTCTTTCCAATGACACCAAGAACATGTAAATCGGTTCATCAGTTTTGGAGGAGTAATTGTCACAAAAAACCTGCTGCGTATTAATTAAGTACAAGAGGTTCTACCCGCGAATTCACGGGTGTACAGAAGCCTAAATTAATTTTATCAACTTTGACTTTCCCTATTTCATAAAGGGCCCGAGTTCGAGAAATTGTCATCTGAAAGGATGTTAAAGGCAGTGGAACCTTCATACCTTACGGTGGTCGAGGTGGGAATGGTTGTACCTGAACTCGCCGCTCTCTCTCTCACGACGTCTTTAATACTTTAATACTTTACTTAAATATTTTTCAATGAATTGGTGACCTGTTAAAGATCGGTCACAACCTCTTGGAACGAACAACATATATGGTTTGTTATTATCTCATATTAATTGTGTTTCCGAACACCTTTAATCACTCACTTGTATCAAACAGCTAGAAATAGCTTCACTGTCCATTCACCGCACCTCTTTTAAGAACATAAAAGTAAATCATAAAATAAGTAAACAAAAATGTAAACAAACCAACTATATTTTCAATTGCATTGGCCAGCTGTTGTTCACTAAATTAATCGAATAACGTTAACTTCCAAAACATGCTAGATGTAGCCCTTTGGAAATCAGCCTGTGGGGCAGAGCCCTTAGGGAATTCGTCAATATCAATACTTTTCTGCAAATCTACACACTCTAAGCTTCATATTGATATACCATATGCCTATATTTTTATTTGGTAAAATGGCCTTAACCGTTTACATAAAATTTGATTGTATCACTTTAATAATATAATAGATATATATATAGATAGATAGATAGATACTGTAGATAGATAGATGCCTTGTAGTACAACCTGTCAAATTTTGTAATGATTGCTAACTAACTTTCAAATTGTATTTACTTCTCAATTAATTGTGATAAACTCTGTGATATTAGTTTTAGACCTATTTATCAACTTAAAATACATTTTCCCTTCCTTCGTAGACTTCAAAGACACTCTGTAACACACTTCTCAATTAGACAACTGCTCTGCATGAAAAATGTTTGACTCTTCCAATACATTGTAATATGTCTCCTGGAAATAAATATGTCTTATGGCTTATGTCATCACTGTGGTATTGAATTCCATTCGCTTGGGAACAATTTGTATTTATATTTTATATTTCTATTTTAATCGCTCCTATAATAATTATTGTCTCCATTTAAAATTGTAGGTACATTTAATAATTGAGCTCGATGGTGAGGGTCCGTGACAATGTCCTGATAACCCCGCATAATTTCGTGGACGCCTTCGAACACCTCCTAATGATGATATCTTTGTTGTCGTTAGTTTTCAGCCTGTGTAATATTGTGTGGACCCATTGTTACTTCACAAGGTGTGTCGCGTGCGCCGCGCCGTCGCGAGCGAATTGACCTCTATCCGGATCCATCCGGTTTTCTTGTTTACACCTCTAATACATATAAAATCATTCCATTCTCTTCGTAGACTATTCCTTGTCTTACGCGTTCATCTAATTCCATTAAATTGAGATTATATTGCCCGTGGATAGAAAATACGAACAATATTTTGTTTGATACCTAATATGTCTCGTTCTCTTATACTAATTGGTTGTAGGTGTCAATTAACTTACATTGCCAGGAAAGCAAAAACGTGCTAAACATACTAATTTTTAATGTTTAGTTTACTGTATGTTCGTTTGCGTTCACGATTCGCGCTGACGAACCTGTAAAGTACAGTGACATCTACAATAAATTGAATTACACGACGAGATAAATTAGTGCTGTACCATTATATTAGTTGTTACAGTAATCCAGAGGCCCTATACATGGAAAACTATAACCGATCTTTGTACTTTCGTTTATCGGCGACCCATTGATATCTACACATTTGCTGCCTAAACAACATTTACATTGTTAGCAATCTGCGCAGTGCTATTTAAAAAAAAAATATACAGCACGTTATTAACTTCGTGTAGTTATTTTGTTTTAAAGCGAATCTGATTGGCGCTCATATAGTCTACTCGTCCAGTATTGACGCTTACTACTTCTACTACAGCAATGAGTATCCCTCCGTTGTAGCTCAGTCACTACTCAGGATATTGCAACGGTAAATGGACTGGCTGTGTATTGACTATTGGATACCGAAGTAGAAATCCAATCTAAATGGACCAGCTGTCACCATTTTTTAAATAAATAAAATGTATCATCAATCTGACTCTTACTTTCTCGTACTCCCATTAGCAGGTCAACAACCTTTATAACGCGGTAAGCGGTGGGAGGAACTATGATAATTTTTATGGGGAAAAGCACAAAAGTGGCAATAACTTTTGAACCGTATTTTTACAGCAATGCGGGGTTGCACTATTTCGTTTAGAATTATAAGGACCATAATATACAAATTTCAATCAAAACCGGCTTTTTCTTAAAATCAGATATTCCGTTATTTTTTTAGTTTTTTTTTGTGGCAAAATAATATAGGTTAAGCTACAATAACATTTGAACCTTAATTTTTGCAGCAATGTTTTATTTTATTTTTTAAACCACATTTTGTTCAGAATTTAAAGGTCTATAACATACTAAATGTGTATCAAAATCGTTCGTGTGTATCGATCGTTTGGAAAAAGTTGGATTTTCCGTTATTCTATGGGGTTTTATGGGGAAATCGCCGTTAACATTTTTTGTATTTAAGGAGATACCATGGATTAGTACCTACATACCAAATTTAATCAAAATCGGACCACAGGTGTGGTCTGTAGCTCCTTACACATCCACACACAGGCGTCACTTCGAAAACCACTTTTGGGTTCAGGGGGGCCCAAAACGGATATATTCACTTTAATACTTTCTTATTAAATGGTGACCATACAAAGTAAGTATTTTAAGCCAAGTATGAATGGAGATGAGTGTAGGATGAGTGGCGCGATCTTGTAGTCTTGTTAGTGACTAAGGCCGACATATTCCGTAGACACAGCTGTTAATTGATAGCCCATACAGCTAATGGCAACTAAGGGACCTACAGTTTATTGTGGAATCCGAACCACATTTTTTCCTTGGTATATACGAATAGGTCTAAATCAGGATAGTACTGCGGATAGTCGAGTGCAAAACTCAAACTCGAAAATTTTACCGAAAACCATACTTTCTCCATATACTAGGTATAAGGGGCGAAAGTAAAAAGAACATAGGTCTGTGAGTCAGTCATTGAATGCGCTAGTGTCTAAAATTATATTTTCTACCTAATTTTTTGTTGATGACCAAGTTGATTGGTCATAGCAGTTGCTATTAGCTAATAATAAGTAAATTCAATTTCATTAGCTTGGTATAAGTATCGTACAATGTACTGTAACGCCATTAATGAAGGCTGTCAGGTTGCAGCACTCATCGGTCTGCTGCTGGCCAAGACAAGTTGCATTGTTGCCAATGTGGTTACTGACCTCGGCCGGATTGTACTGGTTTTTGATAGGTTTTTATCAAACGTTTATCCTTTACAAACTTTGCAACATTTACTGAAACAATCTGAGTAATTTTCCAGTGGCCTAGTTCCCGACTTGTTGTAAAACATCCCTCGTGCTTCTGTACACGATTTACTTTAACAGTTTACACATGCATTTTCCAAAGAGTGCTTACCCTTCATCATTGACGTATAGTCTACAAATGATTAATATCAATAAAAGTTTTGATTATTTAATTGCCTTTTGGTGTTTATAACATTTAGGTCAAGTACAGGTATACATAAAAAAATTGTATGAATAAGTCTATGTTTATTGAATGACATGAGAGTGACGCTTTTATCATGGTGTGCAGGTTTGTTTATACATAGTGTATAATAACATATTGAATGAATATTTTTTATTTCAATATATAAAAAAGTATTCTAATAGCCTACTCCAAAAAATATCCTCTATTTATTTTTTCTCTGGAATAAAATTCTCTAAAATATTATGAGCTTAATTTTTTTCAAGCAAACTATTTAACTAAATGTATGCAGTTTACATAAATGTATGATTTTGTTGTTATCGTGTTTAGTAGATAGAACTAGACATTCCATTCCCACCAGTTTTTAAGTCAAAATGGACGGACGTGGTTGAAGTGAACCACAAACAGATCGCGCTGATGTATATTACTGATGTCTGTCTAAATACTTTTTAACCTTGTCAATGTGATAAGACGACTTATTAAGCTTTAGCATCTTTTATATCACAAATGATCTCAGTAACAAAAATAAGGGTTAGAAAATATAATTTTAGATACTAGTGCAACCTGTGACCGGCTCACAAAAATTTGTTCTTTTTATAAAAAGTTGGTGACAGCTGGTTCACATAGGTCTACTTGTACTAGTAAACTTTACAAACCTTTGTTTTAAGGCAAATATAATATTTTGTTGAACAAAGAGTTAGCATTGTTAACCAGCAGTTTTTAGGGCAGTTAAGCGTTCAAAAACGTTTCAGTTTGTTTAAGTTATTATTCTACTTTCTTGTGCTTCGGGAACATTACAAATGTTCTGAACTTCCTCAGTGCAGCTTTCAAACTTATCGTAGTTTTAAGGTACTGTTCCGGTATATCACGCTTGTGTCCGTTCAACTGATTTCTTTTATTCAGTGTCACCAGTACATGGTCTCAGCTACGTCCACGTTGCGTCATTGAGTATACACGTATACCCAATGGTTAAATGTGTCTACTCCTATGGTACTATATTCAATGGTTGCGTATAAACTGCCGCGTCGATCATTTGCAAACAAAAAATGTATAACCGAGCTACTTTCGGAGTAATAATGCAGATTTAAAGATTATAAGTATCACTAGTGTATCCTCTGCCACTTTCCAGTGCAGGAACCGAAGGCCTTTTCACACCGGCTTCCTGGACGTCCCCGACGTCTTGGAAGAAATATATCGCTTCCCATGCTATCAAATGAGTCCGTACACACTGCGCCTCCGCGATGTCCGGGACGTCCGCGAAGGTTCTGTGACTTCCAGCACGTCTGTGGCCTAGCGCATGCGCAGTGAACACGTAGGAACCAATAATAAGTTCTAAATCTATCTTCGTCCAGCTCCAAGTCATGCATCAAGTGATGGTATCCTCCAAACCTCTTCCGCTTTTAATTTATGGGGTGAATCAATTCATTTCTTTTATTTAAGGAGTATAATATAACACTAAGTCATCGTCACTGTCACTACTTGATTTGTCCATCCATGGAACAGTAAATCCGGGCTTACATCATGGAACTGGCAGAAAAGACATCTTTAGCACGGGTACTAACAGACTTAAACACTGAGTGAGAACTGCACTGCACTTGACTGATCACCTGTCCATGAGTCATGCGCAAACAAGTGGACGTTTGAAACGTCGCTGGGCGGTGTGAAAGGGGTGCGTCTGCGGCTTCCCGGACGTCCCAGACGTCCAGGAAGCCGCAGACACCGGTGTGTAAGAGCCTAAGATGTACGTGCCATAGTGGCGACTGGCGACGGCGACAGCCTGACGAATGACGGACGATGCATCGCGAGTATGGCGAAAGCGCGACAGCTGACATAATGGACATCCAAGAAGCGGTGCAGCGGTGATGTACAGACAATACTACAAGATCCTGGATACACGTGTTGTGTTGGCGTCCTTAAATGTAATCCTAAATGTAATGTTGGCGTTGTCAGCCGTATGATGTATCACTTCGTTGCCAGCCTCGTCGTTGCTCTACACATGTATTTGGTTCCCTAAAACCCTGATTTTGTTCCCTATTAAATATTGGCCTCTTAGCGGCATAGCTCGGAAAAACAATTTATTGTGGTTTATGCACCAGAAATAAATGATCGTGTTAAATAAATTGTCCTTTTTGAATAAAAGATAACTGCGGATCCAAAATCGATCATTCAGTTTATATGACCTGAAAGCACAAAAGATACGTCAAATAACACTTATAATAATATATTTACACTTCACCGGAGCGTGGTGAGGCCCGACCTAACGCTGATTAGTAATTACCAAATGTCTTATCATTGTCATCAACACATGTCATTGGCTATGTTAGTTGTAGGAGCGTGGTGAGGCCCGGCCTGACGCTGATTAGTAATTACCAAATGTCTTATCAGTGTTATCAACACCTGTCGTTGTGAAGCTATGCTAGTTGTAGGAGCGTGGTGAGGCCTTGACGCTGATTAGTCATTGTCAAATGTCTTATCAGTGTTATCAACACCTGTCGTTGTGAAGCTATGCTAGTTGTAGGAGCGTGGTGAGGCCCGCCCTGACGCTGATTAGTAATTACCAAATGTCTTATCAGTGTTATCAACACCTGTCGTGAAGCTATGCTAGTTGTTGGAGCGTGGTGAGGCCCGCCCTGACGCTGATTAGTAATTACCAAATGTCTTATCAGTGTTATCAACACCTGTCGTGAAGCTATGCTAGTTGTTGGAGCGTGGTGAGGCCCGCCCTGACGCTGATTAGTAATTACCAAATGTCTTATCAGTGTTATCAACACCTGTCGTGAAGCTATGCTAGTTGTAGGAGCGTGGTGAGGCCCGCCCTGACGCTGATTAGTAATTACCAAATGTCTTATCAGTGTTATCAACACCTGTCGTGAAGCTATGCTAGTTGTAGGAGCGTGGTGAGGCCCGCCCTGACGCTGATTGGTAATTACCAAATGTCAATGTCTTATCAGTGTTATCAACACCTGTCGTTGTGAAGCTATGCTAGTTGTAGGAGCGTGGTGAGGCCCGCCCTGACGCTGATTAGTAATTACCAAATGTCTTATCAGTGTTATCAACACCTGTCGTGAAGCTATGCTAGTTGTTGGAGCGTGGTGAGGCCCGCCCTGACGCTGATTAGTAATTACCAAATGTCAATGTCTTATCAGTATTTTCAACACCTGTCGTTGTGGAGTTAACCTGTTATCACCGTTACGTCACATTATTGTGGATCTCAGTGAACGCATCTGTATAAAAGTTGCTACCTTATCCAGCAATGTTTTGAACATGTCCAAATGTTACTGTAGAGTTTGATTTTTTTCTTAATGTTAAAAAAATGATAATGATGATAATACCACCCTTATTTTTTAAGGCCTGGAAATAATATATTATACTGATTTCAACATTTTAAATTAGCCTAATTCATACAAAATAAAATCTTTTTTGCAGAAAGTCAAGTCTGGCTGATTTAGACTAAACAGGCTGATACAGCACAATATTCCATGGTCTTTAGGTCGTCTCTAAACCATTTAGTACTGAGTGTTACAGCAATTTTATGCAGTCAACCTAACATAATTAAATTGCAAACGTCCTTATAAAATCCCTTTCTTTTATTTTACTAGGTTCCAGCAATGTTAAGACTTTCATCCCTTTTGTCATTTACTAAATTTATTTCTGATGTCATATAAACATCAACTCAGTCTGCTCAATTTTCTATTCAGAGCAGTTGGTTGTAAACAGTTATGTTAAGAACGTCATTGAAAATTGACGAACAGTTCTCAAATGAAAAAGCCCAATTAATTGTAAACAATACCGGTACGTAAACAATACAGAAACCTAAACAATTTTTAAAGACTTAAAATGTCACTCAATAGTGCTCTCAACAAAATGATAACTTTAGATCAAACAAATTTTTGACATAGTTGAAACTTTAGTTAACAATAAAAGAACAGATAACTGCTATCAGCTGACCACCTATTCCTCAGTGTGACCTCATTAAACAAGCATAGGGTAGTCGGTTGTAACATAACATGTACTAGGTCCGGCCTCATGATAATTTTCCTAGTTAAATTTTAGTCAATGTTTTAAAATGTTTATAATGTCCGACTAACATTAACCCAGTTAGCTCAAAGCTGTATATTCACCTTACAGCAGCTGGTTGTAACCAGTAATGTCCAGTCTTCCATCCCTTCCATCTCCACTTACTCATTACACTGCTGTAGTTGTGTATTGATTAGATAGCACACATTTACTATACAACATTCCTGTGTTTAAGTACAGTATCACAAAATAATCTATGTGGGTCATGGTCCAACAAAAACGCCATCAGTTCCTAATTCAACGTGAAGCTAACCAAAATGTGGTAGGAAATTGAAATTTTATTTCTTCAGTCATATTTTCACTTTACTATTATGTTATTTTAAATAAAACTTGAAGGACATGTTAACAAACGTGAAATACAATAAAACAAAATCTACTTGTATTTTATCGAAAAATTAAAAAATGTTTATATCTAGGTCTAAAACAAAAGTTTGTCAGGCCTATATTTGGAAGTAGTTACTTTAATTGATAACTAATATACATGAAGTATAAGTATCGTAATGTGAAATTTTGTTTATGCTGTTGTCTGTTGAGTTCCATAATGTAATTTGTAATTTGTGTGAGTCACTTGAGTGTAATCTTTTGTCAAGTACAGCAACCATCTTTGTTGACAAATTTGTGGATGTAAGGCCAACTGCGTAGCCTGACATTCAACTGATGGCCATATAGGGCATGTAGGGCTTCCTAAATCTGGTTATGAACAGCCAAACTCATCATATTGTTCTGTCAGAAAACACTTGATTTTTTGGGTTAAAATGTAACCTTTTTTAGTGAATTTCCCATATAGGGAATAAGCTCATGGTAGGTCTCATGGTAAGACCTGGACCCTGGATCGATTTACTTTTTTGTTTTGAGGTCCCCAGAGGCCAAAAACACTATCCGTTCAAATTCATATATATATATATTTATAAATGTGTCCTTTAGCACGATAACTCGAGCAAAAATGATCCGATTTTTATGAAATTTGGTATAAACGTGTAAACCTACATTTATTCGAACATGTTCGCGAACCAGCCTGGTCGGACTATGGGAACAGGAATTTATGGGGGGTTTTATAGAAAAAGGATGGCGATTTCCCATTTTTCACCCTGTAAACATAAAATTTTGCTATTTACTTCCAAATATTTTGTAGAGCTAAAAAAAAAAACAATTTAGTATGTTGAAGCATTGTTGTATGTCTAACGGTTGCAGAAAAAATCCCAAAAAAGTGTAAATTTAAAATTACCATGTTATTCTCATTGAGAACAAATAAACTGTTGTAGCTTGCTTGCCTATGGACATATTTTAATGAAATTTTGGAATTTTGTTTACTTCATACTTACTTACTTACTTGATACTTGATGTCTTCATCCTTGACCGACATTATCGGATAGATTGCGTCAATTAATTACTATATACAAATTTATACAAAACTAATATTTACAACACTACAAAAACATTGTGGCATGGCGGTTTGGATTAGACTTATTTGAATATTCCTCAGGGTAAAGAGAGTGGCTCCTCTAGCTCGGCCAACGAGTACAATGGCCTTTTCAACAGTGCTTTAAGGAGGGTCTTTTTGAAGGGCTTAATCTTCAAGTCACTTATCGTTTTAGGAAGTGAGTTAAAAATCCTTATAGCATACCGTGGGTAGCATTTTAGAGATCTGCTTAGACGACATCGGGGCATATCTAAGTCTACTGCATTCCGTGTCTCATAAGTATGCTGGTCTCTCCTTCTGTCAAAGTCTGTTTACTTTTCCTTCAGGAGACCAAGAATGTTGTAAACAAATTGGCTGAACACAGTAAGTACTTGTCGTTCTTCAAAAATCGGGCGACAGTCGTCATAGTATCCCGCAAAAGTAATCACCCGAAGTGCCATCTTTTGCAGTAGTAAAACCTGATGCGCAGCTGGACAGTGACCCCACAGGACCAAGCCATATGTTATATGGACTGTGAAAAAGGGCGTGGTAAACATTCATTAGATAAGGCAGAGTGATTTCTGATCTCAGTTTTCTCAGAAGATAGATTATGCGGGAAAGTTTCACACATACCTTTTCTATATGGGAATTCCAGTTACATTTGGAGTCTATCCAAAAGCCGAGTAGTTTTACTAGGTCCTCCTCCTCCACAGTTTTTAGGCTACAAATAAGAGATTGGGTTTTATCCTCATTGGTTTTAAGCTGATTAGCGTTAAACCAATCCTTGGCCTGGGATAGCAGGTGTTCGGCCTCAAGTCTTAGCTGCGATATATCCCGTCCTGTGGTTATAAGGGTCGTGTCATCCGCGAACAAAAGCGTTCGACCATTGAGCCACAGATCATTAATCATGACGGCGAAGAGAAGTGGGCCTAAAATAGACCCTTGTGGCACACCATGTTTAACACCTCTTACACTAGAAGATGCTTACAAAGAGACGATCTGCGCTCTCCCCTGCAGGTAGCTTGAAAGTGTATCAAGTACTCTCCCTCCAATCCCGAATATTCTCAGCTTGTCTAAAAGGATGCTATGTGACACAACATCAAACGCTTTGCTGTGGTCACACAGATTCAGGTGAACAGACTCATTGCTTTCAAAAGCATCCGAAATTGTGTTAGCTAGGTTGATTAGGGCCGAAGTGGTGGAACGCCCTCTTCTGAAGCCATGTTGTGCGTTGCTCAAAAGATTGTTTGTTTCAAGCCATTCTACAAGTTGCCTTTTCATAACAGCTTCAAATATCTTAGAAAAAGTTGGGAGGATCGATAACGGCCGGTAGTTTGCCAAATTTGCAGGGTCACCTTTCTTAAAGATAGGAACTGTTCTGGCCGTTTTAAGGCAATCGGGAAAAACTCCTTTGGCGAGGCAAGCATTAACTAGCTTAGTGAGTGGATCTACTAGTACATCCACAATGGCTTTTAGGATCTCACAGGACATGCCATGAACATCTTGGCTCCTAGAATTCTTGAAATTGTGAACAATACTTAAGACTTCCTGTGTACCTTCAACCAGCTAGAAAGTTGCAAATTTGGATCCTTATCCATCCGGATATGTGATGTGTCTGTTTGCACAGCTGGTAAGCCTGAAACAATGTTTTCTGCAACCTGGACAATACTAAGCTATCAATATTTCAATAAAAAAAAAACAACGACAGCAGCAAACCTAAGTACTCACTAAAATTAAGTACTGTATAATGCAGTTATACTTGTGCTTTGTGTTTGGAATGGGAGAGAACACGTTTTAAGAAAATTAAGTTTACTATAATTTGTTTGTATACTATAGTCTAACACAACTACCATAGCCATAATGTTCTACCACTTTACCTAAACAATAGAAACAAGTCAAGCTTTTTGCTGCTGCTTGGTTCAAATTAGCTGTTGGCATAAATGCAAAAAGAATTAATAGTTCTGAACAAGATGCTAATGATATTCATTAGCATTAAAGGGTTATAAGGTTTACCAACAGGGTGACCTTATAACCCTTTAATGCTAATGAATATCATAGAACCAACTTGTGTAGTTGAAACAGCTGGCAAAATGATTTAATTCCTTTTAAATATGAATGCTCATAGGTTAAAATGGGATACCCCCACCGCAGCAAACCTGCAGACTAAGCAAATTTCCATTTGCTTGATTGGATTTACACAAAAATGTCTCCTTAAAAGTACCACATTTATTCCCTATTTAAGTAACATTAATTTAACGATAACTTAAGTTTGCTGCAACAGGGAGGGTAAAATGTGTTTTTTTTTTTTGTAAAATGTTAATAGTTTAGAATGAAATGAATGCATTTTCCAAATTTGATCAAAATATGTTCATAAACAAGCAAACTACAACAGTTTACTTATTCTCCATAAGAATAACATGGGAATTTTAAATTTACAGTTTTTTGGAATTTTCTCCGTAACCATTAGGCGCATAATAACGCTTCAATATACTAAATTATTTGTTTTTTAAAGCTCTACAAAATGGTTTGGAAATAAAATGTTAAATTTTAAGTTTTTAGGGTTAAAAATGGGAAAAACCAATTTTTACCCCATAAAACCCCCCATAAACACCTGTTCCCATAGTCCGATCATGCTGGTTCGCGAACTCGTTCGAATAAACGTGGGTTTACATGTTTGTACCAAATTTCATCAAAATCGGATGAGTTTTGCTTGAGTTATCGCACTAACGGACACATATATAAATATATATATATATAAATATATATATATATAAATATATATATATATATAAATATATATAAATATATATATAAATATATATATATATATATGAATTTGAACGGATGGTGTTTTTGGCCTCTAGGGACCTCAAAACGTAAAAGTAAATCGGTCCCGGGTCCAGGTCTTACCATGAGTACTACGGTAATAGCTTATTCCCTATATGGGAAATTCGCTAAAAATGGGAAACTCTAGAGCCACTAGGCCAGAGCCCGAAAGGATTTTTTAGATAAGAATATGTCTTATATGTTAATGCGGGAATGTGAGCTATCATCATACCAAATTTCAACCCAATCCGACGAGTAGTTAATGAGCGATTGAACTTCAAACAAACATACAAACATACAAATAAACTAACAAACACACAAACTTTCACATTTATAATATTAGTAAGATAAGATGATATGTGTGTGTGTGTGTCCGTTAGCACAATAACTTGAGTAAAATTCATCTGATTTTGATTAAATTCGGTACAAACCTACATTCATCTGAACAAGTATGCAAATCAGCATATCGGTCAATGGGAATGGGGTTTTTATGATTTTAAAAATTGGGGTTTCCCATTTGTCACCCCAAAATATAATTTTGCAATTTATTTCCAAACTATTTCGTAGATCTTGAAAAAACAAATGTTTTAGTTTATTTAAGTGTTGTTGTATGCTTATTGGCAACGGAGAAAATTCCAGATACCCCTGCTGCAGCAAACCTACCTAATTAAGTGTACATACTCCCACTGATAGCTTAATGAGTCTAATATTTTAATTGGTGTACATACACGAGTACACAAATTGTTATCATCTTACAGTTGAACATTCAAATGTAAAATGATATTTAAATCCTCATTTGAATACAACACATATAATTAGATCTTGGTCAAACAGTCTCTAATGACAAGTTTACAAAGGAGGTGTTTGTTGGCTCAACACTGTGTTATCTTTATATGGCCATCAGAGCAGGTCTGTTAGCTGTAGACGGTGACCGCATTTCTACTGTTAGGGTGTGTTCACAAAGAAAGCTGGTTACAAGTAACATATTTTTAGCGCTTTTCAGCTCCAAACGCTTTAGAATTTTGTTGTGTGTACACAACAAAAGCTTGCATTTCAAGCTAGTTTTTTTTAAGACAATGTCTAATTAAGTGATGAAGAGTTATTTTTGCTGAAAAATGTTGAATTAAAAATTTGTAGAAAGAAAGTCGGTGTTCATGCAATTAACTGTGGAAGAGGTAGGTTTACGGAATACCACCATCTATTTCCTCAATTGACTTCAAACAACATGAGGTTTTTTCTTATATGAGAATGGAGTCAACCACGTTTAGTTACATCCTCAAGAAACTCTAAAGCATGTAGTTTGAGGCGTTTGTCCCAAATAGCCCCTCTTCTAAAGACTTGAGATATTAGTTCATCGACATCCATACTGCACACAGTTTGTCACCGACTGGATCGGTCAACAAGAGCCGGAAAACAAATACAAAACGTTCTTGCGTGATTGTCTTTGTCAGAACCTGTAGCAAGGGCTTGCTAGCCGGGGCAAGCTTTGTCTGTGGACACAAACGCTTGATACAATGTAGACCTTTCTCACGCCGGTTGGAACTTGCAAGCGCTTGCAACCAGCTTTCATTGGGAACGCACCCTTATACTGCAAAATCACATTCACATTACTTCGGATTGGATACAAATATTTATTTAATATCACATGTACGAAGTTTTTAAATATAATTTTCAAAACTTGATTGACTCATCTTGTTTGTTAGGGCTGAAATGTCATTAAATATTGTTCAATAATTTGTCCATTCAATTGTTGTGGGGTTAAAATAAAGTTGATGTAATTTGCTTTGTTTCTTCAGCACAAGTCAGCAAAATTATATTAGGGTTCCTCTATGCAATTCATCTTTGGTAATCTTTTTATGTCCTGATTAGAAGGGCAGAAAGGGTAACAGCAAAAACAGTGAATTTGTTTGTATAAAGCCTCGGGCTGTTAGACATGAATTAATAAATCAAAAATGAATTAGAGTTTTTTGAACATAAATCTAGTTACTTTGATTTAGAGGAAATCGTAAAGCAATTTAACAGTTAGCTTTTTAATGTAGGCAATAAGGAGTTTTTGGGAAGTGTGATCCAAGCAACTTTAGTTGAATGTTTTACACTTGTTTTTCATTGCTACCTTATAGTGATGGAGCAGTTTAAACTATCTTGCTTTTAAACGTAGGTAACTTTTAATTTAATCAATTTATTGGTAATGCATTTGTAAACTAGAAGTAAAGCCTTTTCCACTTTCATGTGATTAAAATATCAAATTGGCATTGCATATTGTTGTTTGTTTATTGGATGAATATATTTAGTCTAACAGGCTGTAGTTTTTCATTTAGCTTAAATATATTTCATGATAATCAGCCTTAAATTGATCAGGATGGGGAATTTAAACCCATTCGACCACACATAAAGATAACCTGACAATAAAATGTACTTGCACAGTAGTTTCTATACTAAGTAGTATTATCTTTAATCCGACAGATTAAACGGGTGAGTGGAATGATCTATGATTCAGTGTCTAACAATGTGTAAAGTTGTAGCTTATATACACATGCCATATCACTTAGACAACAACTTTGCTATCACAAAATATGGCTCTTGGCTATATCTTCCCCTAAGTATATACATTGTTACGGTATGCCTAAATATGCTTGATACTGATTTACAGCTTCTGAAGTGGTTTATGGTGTTGTAAATCTCTCCAGACCGCTTTCATATTATTTTGTGTAAATTTCACAAACAAGTAATAAATACTTCTAAAATGAATCACGTTATTCATATTTTCAAATATTTTAAAGACAAGCAGACTTATCTTTTATATGTTGTTGTTATAATCAAATAAATATTAATATCATATTTGTCACTTAAATTTACTGACTAAAATTGTAAGGTGTTTTAGCGAATTTCCCATATAGGGAATAAGCTATTACCGTAGTACTCATGGTAAGACCTGGACCCGGGACCGATTTTATTTTTCATTTTGAGGTCCCTAAAGGTCAAAAACACCATATGTTCAAACTCATATATATATATATATATATATTATATATATATTGTATATATATTATATATAATATTATTATATAATTAATATATAATTATTATATATATATATGTGTGTCCGTTAGCGCGATAACTCGAGCAAAAATCCGATTTTGATGAAATTTGGTACAAACGTGTAAAGCTACGTTTATTTGAACGAGTTCGCGATCCAGCATAATTGGACCATGGGAACGGGGGTTTATGGGGGTTTTATGGGGTAAAAATGGGGTTTTCCCATTTTTACCCTAAAAACAAAACATTTTGCAATTTCTTTTTAAACCGTTTTGTAGAGCTTAAAAAAAGAAATAATTTAGTATATTGAAGCACTTTTGTATGCCTAACGGTCATGAAAAAAATTCAAAAAAGTGCAATTTAAAATTCCCATGTTATTCTTATGGAGAAAATGAAAATTCTTTGTAGTTTACTTGTTTATGTATATATATTGATAAAATTTGGCAAATTTATTTATTTCATCTTATACTATTGACGTATGGTCAAAAAACACTTTTTACCTTCCCGTAGCAGCAAACCTAAGCACTTGTTAAATCTAATGTTATTTAAATAGGGAATAAATATGTCTTATTAATGGAAATATTTTAGTAAAAATGTGATCATACAAGTTGAAATTCGCTTAGTCTGCAGGTTTGCTGCGGCGGGGGTATTTAAGTTCATTATTGTTTTTTAAAACAATTTTGTATACTTTTGTGTATTTCTGCCCAATGTGTTAAATTATTATACTAGTGTGATAGAAATAACTTTTATTTTTTACACACTTGTAAATTAATTATGACAAACGGTAACCAATCATCAACCACGTCCCCTAATTAATAGCTAAATGTAATTAGGTGCATATACAAATAATTAATATTTTTTTAATATTTAATTTTCAAAAAGAAAACAAAATCAGATGTTGTTTAGTTTGTACTTTTAGGGTATTGTTTTTGTTTTATGAAATTTATTTTTGGTATTAGTGATGAGTAGTGAATATTTATATATTACTAGCTGGCCCGACAGACGTCATCCTGTCCTATGTGGTTTTATGTCAAATGCTCGTTCATTTTCAAGATGAGCTCGTTCGCATGGCTCAATCACGTCCTGGTCGAAGGAGCTTGTTCGCTGCGCTCACTTGCCCTCAGGTTAGCTCGTTCGCTACGCTAACTCGCCTCCAGGTTGAAGTTTGTTCGCTACGCTCACTCACCTTTTGGTTGAAAATTAGCAATTGTCATAAATAAAAAAGAATAATAGTGCTGCACCCTGTTGGTAAACCTATTAACTTTTTAATGCTATTGAACATCACAGAATCAAATTGTTTAGTTAAACCAGCTGTTAATGTTAATGATTCTTTAATTCCATTTAAATATGAGTACTCATAAGGTTTACATGGGAAACTCCAGAGCCACTGGGGCGGAGCCCTTTTTACAGATCTGCACCAAACTTCACACAAACCATCCTTGAATAATGCTTAAGAATGCCTGAAAGTTTAATTACAATCTGTTGAGCGGTTCCGGAGTCCATAAAGGACAAACAAACAAACATACATACATACATACAAACAAACATACATTGGATTTTATATATATAGATGTTTCAAATAGTGTACATGTTGCTCAAATTCGAGCAATTGCAAAGTATTACAGGAGTTATTTCAAAAGAATAACGGTCATATTTACAATGAGTTTAAAAGAGTCAACTCAAAGATTACCAGTGTGTAACTCAGACCATGTTTATCTTCGTTATTGACAAACCTAAAGCATTCCGGCCGGTTTTCTCCTTCTCAAAATGCCTCGCTGTACAGGCAACACAGGTCATTGATAGAGGACCAATTGAGAACGAAAAGTCGTTTTGGGTAGTGTTAGGCCATATTTGTAACCTAATAGTTGAGATTGTCCAGGGTCAGGTGCTGACTGTGATGAGTTAAGCCTATTCCGTACTGTTCTGTATCTGCGGTCGTTATCATAACTACTATTGTTGTTGTCGCGTCGGAGGCATTTAAAAGAAAAAAACAACAAATAAACAAATTATAGCTACACAAAACAACGATAAATGCACTAATTTAAGTTACAATCATGCTTACACGGTCCGTCATAGCGACACAAAACAACGATAAATACACAAATTTGAGATACAACCATACTATCACGATCCGTCTTGGGGGTTATGTTTACACAAACTCAAATAGTAAATAAATGTACTCAATGCGTTTCGTTGAATTGAAAAATAAATAACAGCAATTAAATTATACAGCTGATCAAAATGTAAACAATTATGTTCTTCATAAGGATAACATGGGAAATTTCAAAGCCACTAGGGCAGAGCCCAAGGGACTTTTTCAAAAATGTAAGGCCAGTTTGCAAATCTACGCGACACGCTCATTCCAATGAGACGTCAATGGATAAAATCAGTTGAGAAATGACGGAGGAGTTCAACCGACAAAGTTTCATGTAGCGTATTAATTATATAGATACACTCAAGGACAGATCCACATGTGTAAATTAGCTTCCAGGACTTAAAAAATAAGAAAAATATACCAAACCTTCTGGACTAAATAGGTTTGGTCCTGTCCTTGAAAAGAAAATTGGGTAGGCTAGTCAATATCTTTTGCGTGTTTGGGGTTTTTACCACTTTTTGATATTTTTTATCTTAGCATTTTCAATGCAAGTCATTCAGTCACTAAGTTGATTTGCTCAATAAAGATTCTGATTTCTAAAAAATACCCCCGCTGCAGCAATCCTGCCGACTAAGCGAATTTCCATTTGCCTGCGTTGATTTTCAATTAATCTATTAAATTAACATTTATGTTTAACGAGTACCTAGGTTAGCTGCTACAAGGAAACTAATAAAGTGTGTTTTTTATTAAAATATCAATAGCTTAGTATAAAATAAATAAATCTGCCAAGTTTGATCAAAATATATCCATAAACAAGCAAACGACAACATTTTACAATATTCTCCATAAGAATAACATGGAAATTTAAAATTAACAATTTTTTGAATTTTCTCCGTAGCCAATCACAGTACAAAAACATACTAAATTATTCGTTTTTGTAATTTTTTTTAAAAGTTCTAGAGAAAAATTGATAAACTTTTGGTTTTAGGGGTAAAAAATGAGAAAAACCCATTTTTACCCCATAAAACCCCCCGTTAAACATCGTTCCCATGGTCCGATCATGCTAGTTTGCGAACTCATTCAAGTTTATCCTGCCTTACACCTTTAAACCAAATTTTATCAAAATCGGACTAAAATTAATCAAGTTATCATCTCTACGGACACACACACATATATATACATATATAAAAATTTAAACAAATTGTGTTTTTGGCCTCTGGGGAAAATGAAAAAATAAATCGGTCCCGGGCCTAGGTCTTACCATGAGACCTACGGTAATAGCTACCCTATAGGGAAATTCGCTAATACATATGGACCTGAAAGCCACTAAGAGCTGTATATTTTCTCCATTCTCCAAGGACACTGGACAACTTTGCTGTGACATAATATTGGTTTTTTCACTTATTTTTGTAATAGTTGTTAAATAATTGAATGAAATGTTTATTGATAGATAGGTTCCAAAACACTTGTTCCACAAAATTTCCCCTCTAGTCAAACCCTGGATACATCTATTTTTGTTTAAACCAGCTTATTCCGGTGAGATGTGTTCTAGTTAAGTTAGGATTTATGACTTGCAATCTTAAACTTATTATTCTTATTTTTTTTTCATACGATAGACGATTTCAGTCCTAGAAGTACATGAATGTGTTTTATAAATCTTTCTGTTAAGTTTTAACCTCAAGTTAGTTCATTATAATAGAAAAATCTGATACCTCTAGACAGCTGACAAACAGCAATTTGTCTCAAAGTGAGCACAATGCTTGGATCAATAAGGGTGGGGCTTGCCAATATCATTACCAAACTGTGAAGATAGGTCCACAATCTGCCCTGTCTGAAAATAGGGAAAAGTAGTCTGCAAACAATACAATAACCACTGGCTACTGACAGATGCATTGTGGGCAAATCATGTCTACCTAAAACTACGCCATCCAAACACCAAGGGTCTGGTTAACTCTTCTGGATGTTTGGTTCTCAATTGTGTCACAAACACTGTAAATTAACTTTACAGCTCAGTAAAATCTTACTCAGTTTAGGTCCAAACTAAATTTTTAAACATTTATACTTTCTTCCAATCACCTAGTTAAATTTTATAGCTACCAAAGCTTAAGTATAAAACTCAGAATTGGGTAAACATAAGCATGAGGGTACATAGATCAACACACTGTTCATTGTTCATAAGTATGTAATCTATGTTGTTTTTGTTGCAGCTAACAACAGAGTTCAACGACCTGGAGAAGGACGAGGTAAACATTATATCTGGAGCCCTGGAGTTACGGAAGAAGGTTGTAGCAGATGTAATGACTAAGCTGGATGATGCCTTTATGCTGTCCTATGATGCCATCATGGATTTTGAAACTGTCTCAGAAATCATGAAATCAGGTTAATAATCTTTGGTGCAAAACTGTGTTAAGATCGCTTTTTACTTTAAAACAGAGGAAAAAGCACCATCATTGTGCAAAAAGAGTTAAGAAAAATATTTAATAGAGGTCTACTCAATGTTCTCTTTAAATGGTTGTGTTGCTGGCCTAGTGGTTAGAGCATCTGACTTTGGTATAAGAGAGACGCGGTTAATTCCTGTTATGTCCTTAAACATTTTATGGATTTGTGCTGCTTTCCCTTGAAAGCATTTGTGATAACTTTGTTTAAATGCATAATCATAATAAAAATAGACATAATAAAAAAATACTATACAATACAAGATTTGTACAAGAAATCTCCTCTCTTTATTCCTCATCTGACTTACTTGAACAAAGAGGTACAATACCATGTACCTAAAGAGGTTCAAAAGAGGTACACCATTTTTTTACTGTTGGTGTTAAAATAGCTGTTTGTTTATACCTTTTCCACATTAAAAATGAGAATTTGTTTTAGACCATTTTGTGCAATGGAGAACAAAATAAAAAAGGCTCCAACAACATTGGAAATTCATTTTTTATACTTGATTACAAATAAATTGTAAAAGTATAGAGTAATATCTATATATCTAATTCCGTACGCCCAAAATTTTACAATGAAATTGTGAGCAAACGGGAGGCCGTAGAAAGCTGGGAGAGGTCTCATTTTAAAGGTCTGGACATGAAATTTTGGGGAAAATTATTCATTTTTCTTAATCGTGCACCAAAAAGTTGCTACGGAATAAAATAATTCACATTTAAATAGCATGGGAATCTAGGTCATGTCTGCTTTGTTTACTTTAAAACATGTGGTTTAACTTTATTTAAAGCATATGGTAATATGTATCATTACTGTAATATGTGTACTATTTATAAAGCTGAAATAAACTTTTTCCCAAATTTAAGGGTCTGGATTTATTGAAGTACGATTGGTTGTGTAGGTATGTCTGAAATAAGTGTAAAGATAGACGTATTTACTGGAGTAGGCAAAGGGAACATATTTTTCATGCCAAAAATTAAACTAATATCTACAGATCCTAATATGCCGTTTAAGTTTACAAGGATTCAATGCCCATTGCAGTTTTCACTGTTATTATAAATAAAGTGCAAGGCCAAACCTTCAAAAAAGTTGGCATTTATTTGAAAAAAAAACCAGTGTTAACATACACAAATGTTAAACGATAATTCAAGGTAGGGTAACCCATGAGACTAATACATGTAATTTATACAAAATAGTTACTAGAATATACATATAGGGGCTATTGCCCCTACAAGCCACTAGTTTGTTTGTAATTTCACTGCTATAATGTTGCAGGGTTCTCCCGTATCCCTGTGTACGAAGGGTCTCGCAAGAACATCATCACAGTGTTGTACATCAAGGACCTCGCTCTTGTGGATCCTGATGACAACACTCCTCTCAAGACATTGTGCCAGTTCTATCAAAACCCATGCTACTTTGTATTTGAGGACACCACATTAGATGTGCTCTTTAAGCAGTTTAAAGAAGGTGTGTTGTTTGTTTATGTAATGACCCTTGTGCTTTTATATTTTACTGTTGCTGAATTTTTACTAACTGCAGTATACCAGTTTCACTTGGAACCAGGCAATTTTGAATAATCTTGTAGTATATAGCCAAGCGTGGATTCATTATTGGTGTTCTGTTGGTTCTTTTTTTTAATAGTAAGAAGAATTTGATAACGGGGTTGTCATAATTGTGGGAGTAATATATGTCTGTTAACGCCATAAAAATATATTAATTTTTTAATGCAATTTGACTGTATTTTCAGATCCAAACAGGGCCCAGTCCCAATTAGTTCTAGTTTCAGGACTCCAGTATAAACATTACTACATTCATAAACATTACTCTTTTGTTGTTCATGTTGTTAGTCAATTCTATAATTTTATATAATTAAAGATAATTAAAATTACCTGCTTCAATATTACATTTTTGAATTGCTCCAACCTACAAGCAATAGGTTACAGCAAAGGCCTGTATCAAAGGCTACAGGCAATTTTTGCTCTAGGCAACAGGCAACAGCACTAGTAACAATACCTTGAAATGTGATATACGAGGGTCGTCCAGTTAGTAAAGAACATTTTAGCCTGGTTAAATAGAAACAGAAGATATTAACACTATCAACCAATCAATCAATCAATTTTCTTTATTGGGATTTCTTTAAGAAATACAATAGTGTCATATACATGGATTGTAATTAGAATTTTAATCTTGCTTAACAATTTTGATCGAAGAATTCCTTTAGTGAGTAGAATGGTTGATCCATTAGCAAGTCTTTGAGTTTCCTCTTCAGGTCTTGATTTCTTAAGATCTTCAAGTGGTTGGGGAGGCTATTGAAGACCTTTCGTCCCTTGTAGGTATACTTCCTGCTGTATTGAGTTGTATGGTGAGCTGGGAGAAGGTAGGCTGTAGCTCTTCGAGTGTTGTGAGAGTTGAGAATCTTTTCCTCTTGTAAGTTCACACTGTTCAGTATAGTTAATCACTGCAAGAGTTAATCACTGCAAGGATGTATAGTGATATCACAGTCACAAGTTTTAGTGATTTATTAGCTTCCTGCAGCTTTCTGTAGGGCGGAGGTCAGCTAGGGTTCTTATAGCTTTTTGCAGTATTCTTGTAAGGTTCTGCTCTGTGGTTCCACCCCAGACCACTAATCCATATCTTATGTGGGACTCCACTAATGCATATCATGCAGTCTTAGTTGCTTCCTGTCCTTCTATCCATTTAGTTCTACGCATTACATAAATTCCAGATCCTTTTTGTTTGGACAACACTTTATTTGGGTACAAAGCCTAAATAATGCTTTGCTTATTAGCATAGCAAATTATTAACATACACATGCCCGCGGTTAGCATGTGACGTCCTATGGGCCCGAGAATAAGTTGTGCCCCCTTCATCCCTTTTAATATGAATAATCAAATAATAATATGAATAGTCATATTATGATTTAACACAACCATAAGGCTTGTTTTATTGTGTTTACTTTTCATAGTTGATTAACATGTTCGCGGCGGCATGGGAGCGATCGCTCCCATACAGAACCCTAATGCCATCCTGGTGGGTGCGATCGCTCCCATGCTGCAATGCAGTACGAAATGATTTATTTTTAAGCCAGGATTAGAGCTAGAAACTTGAAACCTCGCACAGCACTGCTCAATAGTATACTGTATTTTGTTGTGGTGGAGGTTGGTAGTAAATTTTCCCGTAAAATCCCCGTCTGGCAATCTCAAAATTCTACTTTTGTCCCGTCTTTTTCCCTCCATTTGGCAATACAATTCCAATGGGACCGGCTACGTTACAAGCAGTGCTGCTATATGTTGGTGTTTAGCGAACTACGTCGACTCTCGTTGTAAAGCAGGACATCCTCGCACGTTATTTGCTATTTGTCAGACCGAAATTGGAAAGCCAATCACACGCGGCAATTGGGTTTGTTCGATGCTGAGGGCTGCGCCGCACCTGGGATACACCCGCCATTTGACGTGCCGCCGCGAACGTGTTAATACCTGTGTTGTAAAGTAAAAACTTAAACCGTCAATCCTTATTCTATTTTTCTACGTATTACCCACTGTTATCGAGACACTTGGAATGTGGGATTAGGTTCTGTATTCTGATTAAACATCTCAGCCTTCAGAGGTTTTAGCAATATTGTCACTGCAAGTTCTTTGTCATTCCCGATATATTTTCCATCCGTAAATTCCTGCAACTTTGGAAACAGGTGAAAATCACTTGGTGCTAAATGGGCTGGAGTTAAAAAATAGATTGACCAAAGATTTTACTTCAGATGTCGAAGTTCGTGCTGAAGCATGAGACCGGGCATTGTCATGAATGAAAAAGACTTTAGCCGACAGCACTCCACTGCTCTTGTTTTAGATGGATTCTGAGTTTATTGTTTTACTTCGTGACATGAAATCAACATGGATTTATCTCAGTCCCTGTTCAAATTTTGATTTTCCTTTTTGAGTTTTGTGGGCAAATTTGTGTGATGCCAATCTATTGACTGATTCTTACTTTCTTGAGTATCACTACCTCATGTAGGAGTGATGTGAAATTTGTAGAAAAAGAATCATGTGATGTTGTCAAAACAAAATGTCGGTTTTCCTATATTTTGTTCAATATTATGCTAGTGATGGCCTCCCACTCCTATCTTCATCATGCACGTTAGTCTTTTCTTGTTTAAACATGTTACACCTCTTTCTTACTGCTGACTCACCTATCACATCTTCACTACACACAGCATTAATTTGCCTATAATTTTCAATTGGCTCAACTTTCAAAAACCGTCAAGTCAAGTCAAGTCAAGTCAAATAAATCTTTATTCAGACATACAACAATGTGTACATGAATGCGTCTTAATCTTAAACTATAACTAATACTAAAACCATTTTCCTGATCCATTTTATTTCTTTTTTACATATTTACATGTTTATTTACATATTTGAACATAGTGCAGTAAATTCTTCAAAATTATAAAACTCTCCATTAATTAAAAAATTCTTAAGCTTTTTTTTGAACTTATTTCTGTTTTCCTCATTTCTGATGCTACAAGGGAGAGAATGAAAAAATTTAACCCCAATATAATCAGGACTTTCTTTAAATTTTTCTTTTTTATGCTTTTTAATTATAAAATTTTGTTTGTGCCTAGTATTGTTAGTATGTACATCCTGCTGTCTTTGCAGTTGTGACTCCCGGCTTTTAACATATAATATAGTCTTATATATGTAGAGGCTGTAAACTGTAAAGAATTCTAATTCTTTGAATGATTTTTACATGATTCATTTTCATTTAAATTAAGGATGCACCTTATGGCCTCTTTTTGTAAATGTAAAATTTCATTTAAGTTAGATTTATTTGTTCCACCATAAATTTCAATGCCATAAGCAATATGGGAGTGTATATTTGAATAATAAACCACACACAAAATTTCTTTACTGCAAAGGGGAAATAGTCGTCTTAAAGTAAAAATACCGGAGCTAATTTTATTACATATTTTATCGACATGTGAGGTCCACTTTAGTGTACTGTCCAAGGTTAGACCTAAAAATTTGGTTTCACATGCAAAATTTTCAAATATCTTTTCGCCAGACTTTTTACACTCAAATTTGATGAAGGTTGTTTTGTTTTTATTAAGTAAAAGGTTTTTTTCATTTAAATAATCTCCAATTATTTTGAGCGAATCTGTCATTTTTATTTCAAGAAGTTCAATATTCTTTTCATGCATAGACATACTTATGTCATCTGCATACAAGCAGAGGGCATTGTTTTCTACCCGTTCAGATAAATGTTCTGGCATCCCTCCCAAGTAGCACAGGAACAGGAACGGACCCAACACAGATCCCTGAGGAACAGAATACTTAACTTCCCTAACATTAGATCTAACATTGTACATCTTATTTCCATCTAAATACCCAATGTTAACAAACTGTTGGAGGCCCTCTAAATAAGATTTTATCCAGTTCACTTCTTTACCACTAATTCCATATGCTCTGAGTTTTTGCAGTAACTTTAAATGATTCACACTATCAAAAGCCTTAGACATATCTAAAAAGGCGCCAACAACATAATTGTCCTCATCCAACTTATGTAATACATTTTCAATATAAGAAATTAGAGCTGTAGTAGTAGATTTATTTTTTCTATATCCATGCTGTTCTTGATCTAATAAGTGGTTGTTTTCAAAATAATCTACTAGTTGAAAAAGTAAACTTTTTTCAAATATCTTTGATAGAGCAGGTTGAATTGCCAATGGTCTATAGTTTTGCGGATCTTTTTTATTACCTTTTTTATATACTGGAATTATTTTTGATATTTTTAGTTGAGCGGGGAAAACACCTGTTATTAGTGATGTATTAATCACATGTAAAAGTGGCTTCAACAAAACAGATTTTAATTCTTTAATAATTTTGATTGGAATTTCATCATAACCGGATGACCATTTAGGTTTTATTGAATCAATTATGGATGTCAAAATTGATTCATCGATGGTTTGACACCTAAATTTTATGTTTAAAATACTTTTATCAGAATTTTGTTGGGTTTTCTTTAATTTTGGTAAAACATTTTTGTCAACCATCTCAGCAAAATAATCATTTAAGATGTTTGCGGCAGCATATGGTTCTTCTATTTTTTTGCCGTTATGTTTCAGTGAAATATTACTATGACATCTTTCTTTTTTACTTTTTGTTTCAGAGTTCACAATTTTCCAAACAGTTTTGTTAACATTGGTAGAATTTCTAATTTTATTGTCAAAATGGTTTTTTTCTTAAGTTCTATCATTTTTTTGTATCTCTTCTTGTGTTCCTTAATATAATTCTTCAATGCTATGTTACTTCTATCATCTCTATACAAGTCATGTTCTGCAATTATTACATGATGCTCATTGATAATTTCATCATCAATCCATCCATTATTTACATTACTGGAAACTATTTTTGTTTAAGGGAAATGTAAATCGAAGTAATATTTTACAATGTTATAGAAATAACTAAATTTGTCTCCCACATTACAGTTGTAAATTTTTGTCCAATCCTCTTTGGAAAGGTCATAAATGAAAAGGTTAATGCTCTCTTGTTTATACCTCCTTTCATACTTATGTATTTTAAGATTTAAATTGTTTTTTGTACTTTTTGAACTGAGGATTTTAAAAAGTTGTCCATCATGATCTGACAATGCTGTAATTAAACATTCTACTTCAAAAAATTTCTTATCTAAATTAGTAATAAAATTATCAATGGCAGATACACTCTTTTCAGCAACTCTAGTTGGAATTTTAATTGTATATTTAAAACCATGCATCTGCATAACATTAACAAACTTCTTTTTCTTATTGTCTTCCCTCAAAACATCGATATTAAAATCACCCCCCAATAAACATTTTTTGTCAGTTTTACTTAAAATTTTCAAAAGTTCACTTAGTTTTTACAAATATATATCAACGTCTTGTGATGGTGTTCTATATACCCCAGCCACTAAAAATTTTTGTTTGCCTGCTTTAATTTCTGTTACACAAGATTCAAAGATTTTATCTTGATTAAGCGCCTGTAATGAACTTAGCATTATATTTTTTAATTCAATTTTTTCTGACACCAAAATTAATACTCCCCCTCCCCCGAAATCCGTTCTAGTGTACCAGGTCGAAACTTGATACCCTGGTATTTTGAGTTTTGTTATTTCATGTTGGTTTAATTTATGTTCAGTCAAAATTATAATATGTGGCTTTAATTCTTCAATTGTGATAATTAATGAGTCAATTCTAGTTGCTAGACATTGTATGTTTTGAAGGAAGACAGATATACTACATGATTTCTTATCATTATTGATTGTAGATGTTAATTCTAAAGATTTAGGTAGTACACTCACTTTGCTACCAGACATGGCCATGCCTGGGAGTTTAAAAAGTGACTTGTGGAGGTCTGATTACCAATATCTTTCAGTTGCATGGTTTCACATTCCAAGTTGATTTTTTTGTTTACATTTTCTGAGCTTAAATCTATTAAAGAGTCATCTTCAGGTATAGGATTTAAAGAAACATTCACTAATTCACCAATCACATGATTGCCCATATCACTTTTAACACCACTTAAGGGTATTACACTCCACATTTCACATTTAGTGGTGATCCGATTCCCCGAACTCAACACAGACCTATAGTATGCACCGTTAGTGCTGTTGTTAAACCTGAAGTTGTTCCTCTAAGGAGCAGGTTTAATTTCAAAAAGGCCAACTGGACGGGTTTTAGGGAGATAATTGACAGAGAAATCGCCAATATCCCTCCACAACCTGATATGTATGACTCCTTCGTCAAGCTTGCCCAAAAGGTTTCGAGAAAAATGAAACCTAGAGGCTGTCGAACCCATTACATCGCAGGACTCTATAAAAAGGCAAAGCCACTGCTAGAACGATACCAAGGTCTCTTTGACAATGATCCCTTTGTTGAGGACACACTTCTAGCAGGCGAAGAGCTTATGTCAGTCATTGTCGAAAACAGCAAAACTAAGTGGTGTGATCTTGTGGAGAGTTTAGATATGTAGGTGAACAGCAGACGGGCCTGGAAGTTCCTCAAGAACATAAATGGAGATGCGACAAAACCAAAAGACAACTTTACAACAGTTACTGCCGATCAAGTCGCTACCAACCTTCTTTTAAATAAATGGCAAAACCTATGGAAGGAAATACCGGGAGCCTGTTGTGCGTGATGTGGCAAGTGAGAATCACTTCCTGGAAGAACCATTCACCATGTCCAAGCTAACTGCAGTCATTACCAGCTTAAAGACTAATAGGGCTCCAGGTATTGACGAGATCAGAGTCTAACAACTAAAGAACCTAGGTAAAAATGCCATGCAATGGTTGTTGAGCCTCATGAATATGTGTGTAAGCGAAATGCATATACCAAAGGCATGGAGGAAAGCTCGTGTGGCTGCACTGCTCAAACCTGGGAAAGATCCAAACGATCCTAAGAACTTTTGACCTGTTTCTCTCTTATGCCACACATATAAAATCTTAGAACGTCTGATACTCAATCGAATCGGTGATCTTTTGGAACAAAAAATCATTCAACAACAGGCAGGCTTTTGATCAGGCAAGTCTTGTTGTGGCCAAGTTTTAAACCTGACCCAGCACATTGAGGATGGGTTTGAGAGAAAACAGATCACGGGTGATGCTTTTGTAGAATTAACAGCTGCCTACGATACCGTAAACCATCAAATACTCTTGGGAAAAGTGTACAGCATTACCAAAGACTATCAGCTGACTTCAATGATAAGCACTTTTCTTCATAACAGGCGGTTTTTCGTGTCCCTTCAAGGCAAGAAAAGTAGATGGAGGAATCAAAAAAATGGATTGCCTCAGGGTAGGGTCTTAGCCCCAGCTCTTTATAACATATACACTAACGACCAACCTTTGCCAAACGCTAAATGTCAGTATATACAGGGTGAGTTTTAATTGTCCCCCCCCCAACTTTTTTCTACATTTTTTCAAATATCAATCCCAAACCACTTCCAAACATTGTTGGGTAGTAAGTACTTCATTTTGACAAGGTGGTCATTTCCGGCCGCCATCTTGGATCCGCCATATTGGATGCAAAATTTTTTTTTCAAATGTAAAGGGGGGGATGTGACCCATTATTTCGAACTACATTTTTACCCTGATTACAATGCCGCAAACCGTTTTTAAAAATCTTGATTCATTCTAAAGTTATGAGGGCTTTTTAAAACTTTATTTTTAGCCCATTTTAACATTGAGCATTTACAAACTAAGACCATAATCTCAAAATAGTGCTAGATAAAGATAAGTAGATACTACCAGTAATTGTTGACCTATTTTCATTTGGTTATGATTGATGTATTTTTTTTTGCCGCCATCTTGGATCCGCCATTTTGAAATGTGATAAATTATTTTAAATATGAAGGGGGTGTTGTGACCCATCATTTCGAACTACTTTTTTAAGCTGAACTTAATTCCATGATCCGTTTTTCATTTTCATTTTTTTGATGTTGAAATATTGACATTTTTAACAAAAAAATTGCAATATTTCATAAACAAAACTTGATAACAAAAAATGGATTGCGGCATTGAGTTGAGCTTAAAAAAGTACTTCAAAATGATGGGTCACAACACCCCCTTCATATTTAAAATAATTTATCACATTTCAAAATGGCGGATCCAAGATGGCGGCCAAAAATAATACATCAATCATAACCAAGTGAAAATAGGTCGACAATTACTGGTAGTGTATACTTATCTTTATCTAGCACTATTTTGAGATTATGGTCTTAGTTTGTAAATGCACAATGTTAAAATGGGCTAAAAATAAAGTTTTAAAAAGCCCTCATAACTTTAGAATGAATCAAGATTTTTAAAAACGGTTTGCGGCATTGTAATCAGGGTAAAAATGTAGTTCGAAATAATGGGTCACATCCCCCCCTTTACATTTGAAAAAAAAATTTTGCATCCAATATGGCGGATCCAAGATGGCGGCCGGAAATGACCACCTTGTCAAAATAAAGTACTTACTACCCAACAATGTTTGGAAGTGGTTTGGGATTGATATTTGAAAAAATGTAGAAAAAAGTTGGAGGGGGGGACAATTAAAACTCACCCTGTATATGCCGATGATACGGCGGTGGCGGCACAAGGTAGGAGTTTTGAAGAGGTGGAACAGAAGCTGACTATGACTCTAAATGAACTTTCCCAGTACTAGTGAGTTGAATGTGAGGTGGCGTCTTCAGCATTGTCCTACACCCAAATATCTTGGTGTCATACTGGACTGCACACTGACATTTAAGGCGCATTGTATTCCGACAAAGGGTAAAGTTTTAGCGAGGAATAATATCATCAGGAAGCTCACCAGCAGATGCTGGGGTACTAACCCTAATGTTAGGGATGGTCAAGTCTCGAAATTTCGGGAAATTTTCGGGAAATTTTAAATCTCGTTACACGAGACGAGATTTCTTTTTGGCCGAGATTTTTATCAAGACAAGAATAATAATAAAAAAAAAATTAAAAACGCCTGCAGAAAGTCAATGCAATACCCGCAATACAGGAGCGTGTTGTAGTTGCGTTTCCTTTGCGAAGGCGTTCTTATTTAATTAATTCTTTAATTGTAAATATTACTTTAATTATTTTAATAATATTACTTTAATAACATTTGAGAAGTTTTGTTAAGTGTAAGCAGTGTGAGAAATGTTTTATTACTATAAAAAGTCAAAACAAGTAACTATTTTATAAAAATTAATATTGCTTTTATTTTATGATTTATTTTATTTTAGGATAAGTTGAACTCTATCCTAACTGATATCACTTTGTTTCCTAATCGTAGGCATTTTTAATAAGTTAGGCGTGATTAATAAAAAAAATTTATGCTGATGTTTTTAACAAAAGATTGTAAATATTCTTGCCTATTATCATTATTTTTGTATTTAAACAATCATCTAACAATGTTACAAAATCAGGTAAAAATTTTGAACGTGCATTTCCCGTTGTGTATGAGAAGGGATATCCCGTCTCGATCTCGTCTCGAAATTTTATGAGAAATAAAAAATCTCGTCTCGTCTCGAACTAAAAATCCAATCTCGTCCATCCCTACCTAATGTCCTCAGAACCTCAGCTTTAGCGCTCAGTGTGTCGTATGCGGAGTACGCTGCACCAGTATGGAATGCATCGTCACATACAAAAAAGGTTGACATTGCAGTCAATGACATGGCTCGGATTGTAACTGGGTGTTTGAAACCAACCCCAGTACACAAACTCTATCCTATCATAGGGATCGCTTCTCCACCAATCCGACTTGATGTCGCTGCCAACGCAGAAAGGACTAAGCAAGAGACGGACCCTCGTCACCCATTACACGGCCACCAACCTGCAGAGCGACGGCTTTGGTCCAGAAAGAGCTTTTTATCACGGACACGAGTCCTGGATGGATCACTCTCACGCAATCGGGTGGCAAGGTGGGAGGCTTGTTGACTAACCCTCCCATACCAGCCAGGGAGGAACTGGCTCCTGGTGGAGGCCTTCATTACACGGTGTGGAAGACCCTAAATCGAATCAGGGTCGAGGTACCAAAATGCAAGACAAACATGCGGAAATGGGGTCTCTCACCAGACGAAGAAAACATATTGTGTGCGTGTGGTGGCTGTCCTGGCCATCTGCTGATCTGTCCACGCCTAGACCAGTCTTGCACATTAAATGACACTTTACAATCGAGTGACAAAGCCATATTGGTAGCTAATTTTTGGAAAAGCGAAGTCTGATTTCCGGACATGGAAAGTAAGTATTTGGTGGTATTTTTAATTAGTGTCACCATTTTAAAACACTGTAATAAAAGTAGGGTGACTGCATAGCAACAAGACTGGCTTACACTGAAGAGAAAGCAAGAGGCAAGAGGCTGCACACCACATGGCTAGGAAATCTGTTCAGGGTGCTATGTGCATTTGTTCTTTAATTTCTAGATGACCCTTGTATTTTGTATTGTTCTTTGTGTTACAAGTTATTCAAACTAGGGGTAGTCTAGTGGTCGAAAACTCAACCAAAATATGTAATGAACAGACTTCTCTATTTTCACCCCAGGCTGTAAATAAAACATGTGGTTGGAATTTCTTAATTTTTACTTTCTCCCCCTATACCATAGTATATATATGGAGAAAGTATTGTTTTCGTCAAAATTTTCGAGTTTGAGTTTTGAGTGGATATATTCGTTTTGGGTCCCCCTGGACCCAAAAAAGTGGTTTTCGAAGTGATGTCTGTGTGTGTGTGTGTGTGTGTCTGTGTGTCTGGATGTGTACAGAGCTAGAGACTACACCTGTGGTCCGATTTCGATGAAATTTGGTATGTAGGTTCTAATCCATGGTATCTCCAGGCGTTTTTTTCATTTTTTTGAAATTTTGATTTTTAATGGGGATTTTCCCATAAAAACCCATAAAAAACAGGAAAAATCGGATTTTCTCAAAAATGGCCCGAACGATTTTGATAAAAATTTAGTATGTTGTAGCCCTTTAAATTCTGAACAAAATGGTACAAATCCCATTTCTGTAAAAATTACGGTTCAAAAGTTATGGTAAATTATGTTATTTTCCCATAAAAACCCATAAAATAACGAAAAATAGGGTTTTAGACAAAGATCCGGTTTTGATTTAACATAGTATGTTATGGTCCTTACAATTTTGATAGTTTTTTTTCACTTTTTAGAAATTTTTATTTTTAATGGGGATTTTCCCATAAAACCCCATAAAATAACGGAAAAATAGGATTTTCCCAAAAATGGCCCGAACGATTTTGATAAAAATTTAGTATGTTATAGTCCTTTATATTCTGAACAAAATGGTACAAATCCCATTTCTGTAAAAATTACGATTCAAAAGTTATTGTAAATTATGTTATTTTCCCATAAAAACCCCATAAAATAACGGAAAATCAGATTTCCCCAAAATTGGCCCGAACGATTTTGATAACAATTTAGTATGTTATAGTCCTTTAAATTCTGAAGAAAATTGTACAAATCCCATTTCCGTATATTTATTTTTATTAAATACATTTCATTACGACGCTGCAGGGTTGTATTGTGAGATTCTATTTTCTTGTTTTGCAGGTATCAAGGGTCACATGGCATTTGTCCACCGAGTAAACAACGAGGGAGAGACTGACCCATTCTACGAGACTGTCGGGCTAATTACACTGGAGGACGTCATCGAGGAGCTCATACAAGCAGAGATCATGGACGAAACTGATGTCTGGAGTAAGTAGTGAAACTTGACAAAGTGACTCAACCTTCCAACGTCATTGCATTCAGTAATACATTACATACCATTCCACAGGGGATTTCCATTTGTTCTTTTTATAGACATATCTATCCTATCACAATTTGTTTGTAAAACATATTTGATGAATACCTTTAAAATGTTACTTAATATGTTGTAAACTCACCTAACAATATTCATTTTAGGCTAGGCCTATTCTATAAATGCTTAAAGTTAATAAGTTAACAAAGATATACAAATTACAAAAGGTGTTTTATTGAAACAAATGAACAAACATTCAATGGAATTTAAAAGGCTTAACTTTATAATAAAAGGACTGACAATGGAGTGTGGGGGTTGAAATTAAAATAAAATAGAAGATAAGTATGAAATAAAGGTTCAAATAATTTAGATGTGCTATATCTCAGGGTAGGCTGTCGTGCTGGCTTGAATGCTAAGAATTAATAGATTAAATAGTGTCCAAATAATTAAGGTGTTACAAAATGAAACTTACAAAATCCCAACAGTGAAAAATCTAATTTTGATGTTGTCCAAAAGGTAAGTCCAATGTGCACTGAATTTAAAAGAGTTTAAAAGAAAAGTTTATAGGTACTTAATTTTTAAGATAATGTTGGAGTTAGTCCCCTTGAGGTTGACTATAATATAACTTGAATATAAACTGGGTTTTTCTTGATGATCTTCTATAATATTAAAACGAAACAGTGTTTTTTTATTTCACGATTCTGAATCAACCACTCGACGGATTTTCATGATTTTTGTGTTGAAATAAAGATAATTTTGAGAACTAGGGAATGCCGAAGCCATAATTTTAGTTTAGGGTCCCAGTTTTTTAGAAATTAAGTTTTAATTTTTTTAAAGTCTAGCAGCCGACGCTAAGATTCTAAACTAGCTTTTGGCATAAAATAATTTGCTTAACATAACAGCTGTAAACATTCAGCTTTTGTGTCACAAATTCAGCATTTGGATAAAAATGTAAAGACATACTTAGGGTTGACTATTTATACTATGTGTAATGCTAATCATTGATACGTTCAATTCTTCTGTAAGAGGATGACAGATTAATTAAATATACATAGTAAAATACTAGGATGTTCAAATTATTTTTTAAAGCAATCTTTGTAATCTTCGATTTGTTTTAGAGCAATATAATTTGTTTTAACTAACAGCTGGTTACATATAAACTATGGAACTATGAGGTTATTTTATTTACTCTTATTTTGTCATTGATTATAGGAAATAAGTAAGACAGGGTGTCCACAGAAAATTTGTCATTGATTTCCATGACTTTCCATGACTATCCATGACCATTTACCATTGATTTCCATGACTCACGAACTTTACTCAAAAATTATAATGTATCATACACACACAAAATACTGCATAGACAAGTTATTTCACAGAAAATACTGAAATATGTATTAAATCAAAACAAATTTTGTGTGACCAAATATGTTTTTATTCTATCATAGGCCTATACGATATGCATTTTAAATCCGACAATCTATATAAATAAAATTAGAGTTTTGTCTGTACATTGCTTAGAATAATGAACTTTTTGGTTATTTTTACATTTCATAGGTCAGAGAAACCGAATCAAACCTTATCTCAATTTCTGTCTGTCTGTCTGTCTGTCTGTCTGTCTGTCTATCTGTCATTCTCTTGGTAACGCTAAAATACGCACTTTATTACAACTACTCCTCAATAACTATAGCACTGTCCCGCCTGAAACTTATTTTCCAAATACTATACATATATGAGATGGTTTTAGACGTATTTCATCGAATATGAGACAGTTAGATATTTAACAGTAAACCCTTGAAAATCAAGTTTTTGTCGATTTTTGACGTGGAATTTCTGGAAGCCCATGTTAACCTTATGAGAAATGAAATTATTGAATCTTAACAGCTGTTTCAATTAAACAAGTTGGTTCTGTTCTGTGATGTTCAATAGCATTAAAGTTACAAGGATTACCAACAGGGTGCAGCACTAGCACTATTATTTCTTTTACATTTATGACAACAGCTAATTTGCAACCTGGAGGCGAGTGAGCGTAGCGAACGAGCTAACCTGAAGGCAAGTGAGCGTAGCGAACGAGCTAACCTGAAGGAAAGTGAGCGCAGCGAACGAGCTCCAACATACAGGTGAGTGAGCGTAGCGAACGAACTTCAACCAGGACGTGATTGAGCCATGCAAACGAGATCAGATAGTAAAAATAAAAGTAAGCCTACCGTTATAGGATCGACCGGCAGACACAGAGGTAATTTAACCTTTTATTGATTGTCATACCGATCCGGAACAACAAAAAACAACATAAAATGAAGCTATGTATAATAGTTTGGCCAGCATATCTTAAAATATGCAAACCAACTGCTGTTCGTTATATAAGAAGGTTTCAACTGAATATTATAAGATCCCCGTGCGTAGAACGGGTACACAGCTAGTTTTACAATAAAACAGCAATTCTGCAATTTTTATGATGTGAATAGTGTTGAAGTGAGATTTGCAGCCGATTCGCAGCACACTGATTATAAGTAGCCTACAGTAGAGAGAGTAATAGTCAATTGAGAAGTGTATAGACCTAGTCAACGATACCACCTTCCATAGCATACCTGCCTCTTCCATAATTATTATCACCACAATACAACTACTATACACAATTTCCAGTAGGTCTGAATAGAAACAACCTAAAATAAAACGATAATATCCAATAAAATTCACAGTACACATAATTTAACTTTGGTGTCCTAACGTCAAAACTAATCGTCACACCTATTCTTTACATCAATTTCACTGCATTAATTGCTAAATAAATAAGTGTAAACAAAGAAAAGTAAAAACAATAACAGTTTGTTTTGAAACAGCTGTTTGGTTCAAATAACATTCATTTGGAAAATACCCCCGCCGCAGCAAACCTGCCGACTAAGCGAATTTCCATTTGTCTGTATTGATTTTCAGTTAAATATATTTTAATAACATTAGGTTTAATGAGTACCTAGGTTTGCTGCTACAAGGAAACTAATAAAGTGTGTTTTTGAGTAAAATATTGATAGCTTAGTACAAAATAAATAAATTTGCCAAGATTGATCAAAATATATTCATAAACAAGCAAACTACAACATTTGACAATATTCTCCATAAGAATAACATGGGAATTTTAAATTTACAATTTTTTAAATTTTCTCCGTTACTAATAATCGAACAAAAATACTTTTATATACTAAATTATTTGTTTTTTTAAGCTCTTTAAAAAGGTCTAAAGAGAAATTGGGAAATTTTGTGTTTTGAGGGTCAAAAGTGAGAAAAACCAATTTTTACCCCATAAAACCCCCCGTAAAGCCCCGTTCCCATGGTCCGATCGTGCTGGTTCGCGAACTCATTCAAGTTTATTCCACTTTACACCTTTAAACCAAATTTCATCATAATCGGACAAAAATTACTCAAGTTATCGCGTTCACGGACGTATATATATATATATATATAAAAATTTGAACGAATAGTGTTTTTGGCCTCTGGGGACATCAAAATAAAATAATAAATCGGTCCCGGGTCTAGGTCTTACCATGCCACCTACGGTAATAGCTACTTCCCTATAGGGAAATTCGCTAAAAGAACTGGTCGCATGTAGCAGGAATATAAAAAGTAAACACGCTAGTAAAGCTAATTGCCAATGTTTATTATACATACCGTTATCAGTTCTATCCTTGATAATTACCCACCCTCATTGAATAAACGTACATCGTAATTTCCCATATTAGTTAATTTAAACTACAATATATTCATAGTTGAAATAAAAGTGATATTTTCACGTTTGGGGGCGCTGATATAGGCGCCCCTAAACGTAACCACAACTGAACACGATTTCATAAAAGGATGGTTTGTCTAATTGCAGTATCCTAGGTCAATGTTGACGTTGTGTCCAATCTATGTCATCCATCTATTTATCTTTGTATAAAACCCGGCTGAGGTGGTGGTGGTAATTTAAAATCGTGATTCCTGATTATTCTTGATTTCTTTTTATGACATCAATATTTCCGGGCCTAATCCAAACAAAGTTAAAACAGACAAACTTTAATTGTTAACAAAAAGCTACCATTAAGAATTAAGACATGTAAACATTGTTATTTTTCTAATCTTTCCTTGAAAAGTGGAGTAGTAAAAAATTTTCATTTATCCTTTTTTATTAAGACTTGTGTACAGAGCCTCGATTTGTACTGTGGTTTAATAATTTTTTTTTAAAACTGTGGTTTAAACTGAGGTCTAATTATCCCTACTAATCTTCTTACTTATTTCCTATAATCAATGACAAAATAAGAGTAAATAAAATAACCTCATAGTTCCATAGTTTATATTTAACCAGCTGTTAGTTAAAACAAATTATATTGCTCTAAAACAAATCGAAGATTACAAAGATTACTTTAAAAAATAATTTGAACATCCTAGTATTTTACTATGTATATTTAATTAATCTGTCATCCTCTTACAGAAGAATTGAAAGTATCAATGATTAGCATTACACATATAGGCGCCTTAAAATAAGAAAATAAATAGCAAAACCTAGAAATAATTAGAACACAGATGAAACCATTGTTGTTTGATAGTGAAAAGTATTGTGAATAACATATCAAAAGTCTCCAAAAATATCTTTGGTGGAACACCACCATTTTTCCAAAATGGCGGCCAAATCCAGTAGTTTTTTGCTTTTTATTGAAATTCTGACTTTCCAGTCAATATTGGTGAAAAGTCGTCAATACATTTAATGTTCCTCCTGAAATTACCTTTAAAATGATACCAAATACATGTACCTACAACAAAAAATAAACCCCGTAGAAATAATAAAATATTTAAATAAAAAAATTCTGTTATAAATTAATGTAATAGTTCAAGCAAACTAAAAAAAAAACCAGACACAGGGATCGTATAAAAATTTTCAAGTAAACATGTTATGGTTTTATTTTTATTGTTGTGGTGTGCAGAGTGTCATACCAAAGTTTCAAAAATCAGTCCACGGGAAACCCCTAAATTAAGGAAAAAAATGGCGGCTTTTCCCAATATTGGACAAATTTTGCAACAAAAGATACCACATGTTTTTTGCACATTTTTCGAGATATTGACTTGGAACCACGACCGATATTTATTGGATAGTCCGTACCTAATTTCAATAGGGGGCGCTTTTTGGGCCGCCATCTTGGATCTGCCATATTGGATATAAATATTTTTTAATGTAATTATAATGGGGAGCGAGCTGGCGTAGTGGTTAGAGCGCGGGACTTCAGTCCCTGAGGTCCCGGGTTCGATCCCCGCCAAGTCACCAATGGATTTTATCTAAGTGATAATGCCGCAACCCCTAGGTCTAGCCTGAAGTAATGTGAAAAACAATCCCAGGCTCGTGCCTAGTGTCCTAGGACAAAAAAAAAAAAAAAAATGTAATTATAGTGTTGTGACACATCTTTATGAACTAGATTTCCACGCTGATTTCAATGCTGAAATCAATTTTTTAAATAGCGTTTTACGATTTTAAGATATATAAAAACGAAAACTCTCCCCCATACATTTCTTATGGACGTTTTGTACTTTGACAATTTAAAAACACATTGAAAACTACCACAGTCTAAGGTTGTACTATCAGGTTCAAGTATGGCGTGGAAATAGTTCACCAGCAGATCCAACAGATTGGGAGTGGTGTTTGACTGATGGTACATATGACTAACTTACTTATAAATAACTGTACTTATAAATAACTGTAACTGTGTAACTTGGAAATTATATTTAGATAAATATAGGATATGGCCTTTAAAAAATTTCAACAAAACGTTTTATGGTTTTATTTTGTAGTGTTGTGCAGAGTGAAAACGGGAAAAACTCATCATAGCTATTCGTTCAAGTATTGACTTTTATTTTAGCTATGGATTCCTTATTGGGTGTTATTTAGAATTGGGGATAAATGTCTTTAACTAAAGACAAATTTCAAAATAACAATAATTCATTCAATAGTTCATTGAAGGTAGGCCTACATGATTCGTTTTAAATTTGTCATGTGTTATTTAATAATCAATAAAATTAAAGCCAAACATTTACTGAGTACTTTGATACCAGAACGAACTTGTTAACATATTAACAACCCGAGATATAAATCTTTTAACAAAAACAGATAAAAAAGTTTAATTTAATTTTGTGTTGGAGTTTGTACCTCGTCTATAACTAGTCTGTTTTAACTATAAATAAAACAAAATGAAAGCTAACTAAAATGAAAGATCTTTTATCACTGAATATTTTAAGGCTAGAACGAACTGCAAGCAATAATAATACCTGGAGAAAAATAATCCAAACACATTTTCAAAGTAACTTTCGATACGTCCATAACTGATGTATAGGGGAGAGTTTTCGTTTTAATATATCTTAAGCAACGAAAAAACTTATTTAAAAACGGATTTCAGCATTGAAATCAGCGTGGAAATCTAGTTCATAATGATGTGTCACAACACTATAATTACATAAAAAAATATTTATATCCCATATGGCAGATCCAATATGGCTGATCCAAGATGGCGGCCCAAAAAGCGTTCCCTATTGAAATTAAGTACGGACCATCCAATAAATATCAGTCGTGGTTCCAAGTCAATATCTCGAAATATGTGCAAAAAAAAAACATCTGGTATCTTTTGTTGCAAAATTTGTCCAATATTGGGAAAAGCCGCCATTTTTTCCTTAATTTAGGGGTTTCCTGTGGACTGATTTTTGCAACTTTTGGTATGTCACTCTGCACACTACAACAATAAAAATAAAACCATAACATGTTTACTTGAAAATTTTTATACGATCCCTGTGTCTGGTTTTTTTTAGTTTGCTTGAACTATTACATTAATTTATAACAGACATTTTTAATTGAAATATTTTATTATTTCTACGGGGTTTATTTTTTGTTGTAGGTACATGTATTTGGTATCATTTTAAAGGTAATTTCAGGAGGAACATTAAATGTATTGACGACTTTTCACCAATATTGACTGGAAAGTCAGAATTTCAATAAAAAGCAAAAAACTACTGGATTTGGCCGCCATTTTGGAAAAATGGTGGTGTTCCACAAAAGATATTTTTGGAGACTTTTGATATGTTATTCACAATACTTTGCACTATCGAACAACAATGGTTTCATCTGTGTTCTAATTATTTCTAGATCAAACCACATATTCAGGGGCCTAATAGTATAAATAGTCAACCCTAAGTATGTCTTTACATTTTTATCCAAATGCTGAATTTGTGACACAAAAGCTGAATGTTTACAGCTGTTATGTTAAGCAAATTATTTTGAAATTATTTAAAAAGCTAGTTTAGAATCTTAGCGTCGGCTGCTAGACTTTTTAAAAATTAAAACTTAATTTCTAAAAAACTGGGACCCTAAACTAAAATTATGGCTTCGACATTCCCTAGTTCTCAAAATTATCTTTCTTTCAACACAAAAATCATGAAAATCCGTCGAGTGGTTGATTCAGAATCGTGAAATAAAAAAACACTGTTTCGTTTTAATATTATAGATTAAGTTGTGGGCTTTGTAAAAAAAATATATAGGCTATGGAATGAATATTATTAGTGATTAAATGAACAGATTAATGAAATTATATAAATTAGGAAAATGAATACTAGACCAGCCTTTCTGAGGAGTGATTAATAACAAAGGTGTATGAACAGAAGTTAACATTTTAAGAAACTTAATGCTAAAAAAAATGAATGAATGAAATGAAATATTACAATGTGCACCTTTTACAAATTGTATAAGAAAGGGTTATGATATTTAATGTTACTTAGAATCAAAATCATCTCCCGTTACAGTAGACTCCCTCTTATCCGGACTCCTCGGGACCGAGGCCAGTCCGGATAATGGGTTTTCCGGTTAAACCGACGTCCCCAAAAACTCGTTAAAACGGACTGTTTACTGTGATATTCTACTTAAATTTAGGAGAGCATTGTATTTAGACATGTGATCACTGGTCTCAAATCTTTCCCACAAGAACAGTCGTTTCAGTACTGCCCACTTCCTGCCGATATAGTCTGGTTAAACCAATGTGCTAATAAAAATTGTCCGTTAAAGAGTCGTCATTTCCGCCGAGTGTAGTCCGGTTAAACCGATGTCCGGTTAAAATGTGTCCGGATAAGAGGAAGTCTACTGTATTGGTTTCAAAACATGAATGTGTTACAAATCCTCATAAGCGTTCAGTTTTCCCTTAAATAACAATTCAAATTTGTATACCCAAATTATTGTTCAAATACATTGTCTTATCAAGATATAAAAATGATTGGGGCGATGTTTCAAAATTTGTGAGAAAATGCATTCCAACATTGTGACTAAGCAAGCAAAATTTATCTACATCCCGAACAACAGTGTGTGAATAACTGTAAGCAGCATTTCTTTTTCTTCATGAATGCTCTAGCTAATGATAATAGGAGTTTTAAAATATGAATTATTTAATTTTCGGAGGTAACTTTTAGGGTTTAGTTTATAAGTTACTTTGAGGTTTTCCGAGGTACATTATTATTCCTGCATTGTCTATAAGTATAAGTCTTTAGAGTGTGAAACTAAATTAAACTGTTTTTAAATTGTTTTCTATATGCCATTAACACTTAAAAACCTAAGCCTGAGCTATAGCTCAGATTCTCACGCCTGGCCGACGGTGGCATGTTAGATCAGTTGGCTAAGTAGGGATGGTCAAGTCTCGAAATTTCGGGAAATTTTAAATCTCGTTACACGAGACGAGATTTCTTTTTGGCCGAGATTTTTATCAAGACGAGAATAATAATAAAAAAAAGTAAAAAAAAATTAAAAACGCCTGCAGAAAGTCAATGCAATACCCGCAATACAGGAGCGTGTTGTAGTTGCGTTTCCTTTGCGAAGGCGTTCTTATTTAATTAATTCTTTAAATGTAAATATTACTTTAATTATTTTAATAATATTACTTTAATAACATTTGAGAAGTTTTGTTAAGTGTAAGCAGTGTGAGAAATGTTTTATTACTATAAAAAGTCAAAACAAGTAACTATTTTATAAAAATTAATATTGCTTTTATTTTATGATTTATTTTATTTTAGGATAAGTTGAACTCTATCCTAACTGATATCACTTTGTTTCCTAATCGTAGGCATTTTTAATAAGTTAGGCGTGATTATTAAAAAAAATTTATGCTGATGTTTTTAACAAAAGATTGTAAATATTCTTGCCTATTATCATTATTTTTGTATTTAAACAGTCATACAAACAATGTTACAAAATCAGGTAAAAATTTTGAACGTGCATTTCCCGTTGTGTATGAGAAGGGATATCCCGTCTCGATCTCGTCTCGAAATTTTATGAGAAATAAAAAATCTCGTCTCGTCTCGTCTCGAACTAAAAATCCAATCTCGTCCATCCCTATGGCTAAGGCGTTAGACTGACAAGTATAGCATTGAGGTCTTTCCCATACGTGTGCACTCCATATACTAAGCTCAATGTGTGCCTTAGCTGGTGGGAGAGGCCCACCTCAAATAAACGGTGTCAGGATTGGATGGAAGTTGACAGCATTATTTATTGTATTAGGGATTGCACACAACACCTGTTTTTCTTCTTTTTACATTAGTATAGAGGAGGACACAGATTTGTCTTTTTTTCTTTTACTTTTAGTAAATATGGACATAATCTAAAAAAATATTAACATAGAAATATAAGAAAATAGGCATAGGGCTTTAGGTGTTAAATTCACTTAAATTGACTTCGCATGTCACTTCATTATAAAAAAATAAAAAAAAAACATGACGCTACTTATAAATTTACTTCTTCATCACATAATAATTAGCAAATAAAAGTACAAATAGGTGATATTTATTTGTTGGTAAATCAGTATTATAGAAATGTCCTGTTTATGACAGATGATAATAGATCCAAAAACAGGAGGAGTCAAAACCGTTCCATCAAGAAGGACTTCACTTCATTTGCTGAACGCAGTGAAAACCAAAGAATCCACATTTCGCCCCAGCTCACCCTTGCTACATTCCAGTTCCTGAGCACTTGTAAGTTGAGTCATGACTATCAAAAGCTCAGAAGTTCCTTCTAATGTAAATGTTACAGTCATGTGATTCTAACAGTTCTTGCCTTGATCTCTTTTGGTTGTAATATTATGGAGGCCACTCTTATAATTAGAATTCCTCCATCCACCTGAGCTCGGTACTCATTGGTTGTAAAATAACTCTATAAAAGAAGTAATAATTTAGTAAAAACTTGCTTAACCAGAACTATTGCGACAAGACAACTGCATTTTTTACTATCAGTGTCAGACTTGGTCAGATTTGTTTTATTTAAGTATACAGGGTTGGGCAAATGTGTGGATACCCCTAGTTAACTTTTTAATGGGTGACACCAGGAAAACTAAACTCCACATACCTTCATAAAAAATAAAACTGCACTTTTTGGACGGTATCCCAATTTTTCCCGGGACCCCAAAATGGGGTATTTTGGGGGTAGCTCCAAAATTTTAAATGTAAAGCCCCATCGAGTGACACCTCATTTTAAAGGCCTTTATTAAAGAAGAATATCAGCGAAAACTAGAGGTCTCTATCTCAACCCAGTACGACATGGCGGTCATTTTAAATTTTCATCAGCCTGAGAGAAACTTTTAATGAGGTTAAATTGTACGATGAATTTTCAAATGACCGCCATGTCATACTGGGTTGAGATAGAGACCTCTAGTTTTCTCTGATATTCTTCTTTAGTAAAGGCCTTTAAAATGAGGTGTCACTCGATGGGGCTTTATATTTTAAATTGTTGAGCTGCCCCCAAAATACCCCATTTTGGGGTCCCGGGCAAAATTGTGATACCTACCAAAAAGTGCATTTTTGTTTCTTATGAAGGTATGCGGAGTTTAGTTTTCCTGGTATAACCCATTAAAAAGTTAACTAGGGGTATCCACACATTTGCCCAACCCTGTAGATCGGTTTCCTAACATTACATGACCAATCCTTGTAAGTGATGGTCAAACAAGACAACATCTGTTTATGGTCCAGAGATCCTAAACAGTAACTTTCTAAGAATAACCACTTTCTGTATCATTTCATTACTGTGGTTGTATTTACTATTTCTGTTTCTGAGTTTCTACCTTCAATAATTAATTATTTCTACATTTGTATGGTCGTAATTTTAAAGTAAAGTATTAAAGTATTTATTCATTATTTCAGCTGTGGATGCGTTCAAGCCAGACAGTATATCAGAAACAATTTTAAGTAGATTGCTCAAACAGGATATAATTTACCACATCAAGGTCAAACACCGAGACACTGGCAAAACTGATCCTCACACCATCATTTATCAGCAGGTAAGAATGATGAAAGCATGCTGTTAACTTGCTCCATTGTTTATAAACTTAAAATTTGCTTCTATAGTTCGGCCGCATAGAAAACGACCTGCATGCTAATACTAAACCAATGCTAGAGGAGGTCGCTTTCTAAGCGGCCAAACGATAATTGATCATGTAATACAGTAGATATTGAGAGTGTCAATTAGAGTTGCAAGCATATGCGAGTTATTTTGTACAGTAATTTCAACAATTAATAGCCTTTAGATTAATTCCATATCACTCTCGGTGTTATTAGGAGCCCTCTTGGTATGGGACAAGAGTAGTCCCAGTTTCACTGTAACATTGTCCACACTCATGTATTTCATTCTCAGGGTAAAGCTGCAGATTACTTTGTCCTCATCCTGGAAGGCAGAGTGGAGGTGACGATGGGACGAGAAAACCTGGTATTTGAGTCTGGTCCCTTCACTTACTTCGGCATGCAAGCCCTCACTCAGAATGTTGGCGTTGGTGAGCCTAAACAGGGTGATTGCATTGTTTTAGTTTATTCATATTCTCTGTACATTATTTTAGTTAATTTATTTTAAATGTTTTTCTTTAAATTCAAAAGTGTTATTAGTTTTTCTTCTTCCTTTTTTTGAGCATTTTTAGTGTATTTCATTGTTATTATTAGTCTAACCCATTTTTTTATCACTAGATGATTTCAATAATGTTTGGACATTGTGATCTGCACTTTAAATTGTGTCATGATTCTCAATTAATAACTTTATGTTATGAAAAGCAATTCATAACTATATATTTTCCTTAAAACTTGAAACCTAAATTGATACTTTGCTGTACGGTTATCTTTATAAATAACTGAATCTGTTATCTGTAATATTTTAAAATTTGAATGAAATTCTTACCTTTACAATTGACATAAATAACTTTGGTTGAAATACATACTGCATTTCTGCAGTATCCAAGTTTGTAAATTGGTGGAATACAAATAAGACATCTTGTGAGATATGATGATAGTGAGTGTGTGGTTGTACAGCAGAGTCCCCAACAGCCCAGTCAGCCCAGCCCCTGGGTAGCTTGCAAAGTGTTCACCTGGAGACATTACTGCGCTACACCTTCGTACCGGACTACACAGTGCGAGCAGTAGCTGACACCTACTACCTGCGGATCAAACGCTCCTTCTACCTGGCGGCCAAGCGAGCCACTCTCATGGAACGCAGCAAGAAGGAAGAGTCCAACGCCGGTGACAACTTTGAGGATGAAGTAGAGAAGGTATGAAGTACAATCCAAATTTCATATCATAAAATTTAACTAAAATAATTTCACTTGATGATTAAGTAGGTGCTAATGTGGAAATACATTGTTTAAAACACTTAATGTGCACAATACTTAATTAAAATTAATAAGGGAATTTTAGCTAGATTAATATTGTCGATGAGCAACTAGAAATTCCTACAAATAGCTGGTGTACAAATAGATACCTTTGCTGGTATACTGTCGAGGTGTATCCTTTTTTGTAAAAAGCATATTTCTTCAACAGCAGTACACAGAATAATAGATTTTTTTGTTTTGAAATGAGTTCATAGCATTATATCTGTGTGATTGTGGAGCTCGTTTTATAATCAGTATTTTATTGGTTTGAACTAGTGATGGGCCGGTACCACTTTTCCAATGTCGGTACAAGGGCGGTTCCAGAGAGGGGGCCATGGCCCCCCCCCCCCCCCCCCCCCCCCCGAGAATGTAGATAAACAAACTTAAACTCCAACCATAATAATTTATTTTTAAAGTTTTTTATGTCAGTAGGCTATCAAGTACAGATGTATTCATTAAGACAAGAATAGGTAGCACAGGTAAGGCGGAGCTGGCGTTTACGCGGAAAATAGTATGGGAGTGAGAGCGCGATAGTCATCGTCGTACTCAAGTTGTACTAGCCTGGGCCACACACATTCGCCATAGGTGCGCGGTGCCGCCAGCTCGTAGTTAAACGGGTAATGTTTTTAGGCCGGCACGTAGTACACATCGATGACTCATCACCATCACGCCATGTGACGAGCATCGATATATAGTAGTTATATATCGATGGTGACGAGTAGCCAATAGCACTGCTAGCACTGGTAGCAGCACTGCTGTGGTAGTTCGAGACGAAGTCAAGAACTTAAATCGATCGAGAGCTGCAAAATCATTTCGGTCCGTGGTACGAACGCTATTTTTCACCACGCTAAACCTTATTACCACTATTCACCACTATAATAATGTACACTGATAGTAAACACAACTACAACTTTAAGGTTATGTGAAGAAATAATTTGAGGAATCAGCAAAAATAAAAATAAATAGTTACTAGGCAACGGTGACAATAACACAATTCTATTGCAATGCTATGGATTTTGATTGTGTATTTAAAATGCATTCATGTTTTAAGTAAGTAAGCGGACAGCTGATTTTGCGGCCCCGGGCTGTAAAAACCTGCTCGGTCCCCAAATTACGATGACAGTTGGCATGGCCAGCAAAACGTAACTTTCAGCCACCATTTAACGTATGTAATACAGCCAAAAACATCATAGTGTGGTGAAAAATATATTTTACCCTTGAACGTGACAACTGAAATAGTAGTCTTGTGCAATGCGCAATTTTGCCATTTGTCACGGTGGTTACAGATCGAATGCAATATGATTCGTCGAAATCATGAATACCCCAACATTTAACCATTGTGCGTAAAAATATGAATTCAGCCACTGGAGCCACTGCTGGACTGGACTGAGTTTGAGGTTCGAGTCGTACATTCAGCGCTATTTATTAACGTTTTTATTAGGTCGCTTTCTTGTCCTGTAAAAATTTTGCAATCAATTTTAACTAACTTCCCGATGAGCTAGAGACTTGAAACTTGAAACATAGCTCACAAATGGATGACAATGCAATACTATATCATTTTATTTTCATATTTCTCATGGGCTTCCAAATTTTCCAATTTTTACATTTTGAACAAATGTAAATATATCAATTAAACTTAATTGAAAAGTCAGTTGTAAATAGGTACTTCAATTTGACAGTTCGAAGAGCAGAGGTTAAGAGGTACAGGTTCTGCTCCCGAGATATTCTAAAATATCTATATCTATAAAAGAGGAACTATGTATATATGTATATATATGTATATACATTATGGACTCTGAAACCGCTATACAGATTGTAATGAAACTTTCAGGCATTATTAAGCATCTTTCAAGAATGGTTTGTGTGAAGTTTGGTGCAGATCCGTCAAAAGGGCTCTGCCCCAGAGGGTTTTAAATGGACCAATGTCAGACTTTTTGAACTACGATGTTAACAAAAAATATGACTAGCTGTTACCACTGGCAACTGTTTTGTATGTTGAATAGTCACAACATGCTGTATTAGTTATAATTTGAAACAGTGCCACAATTTTTCCACAGAGTGCAGCGCAGAAAACAATTTTACTTTTGAAAAAGTCAAAATATATTAAACCCCGATCGCAGCACACCTGTGCACTCAACAACGTTTAAACTCTCCAATGTTAAATATGTAAACATAAAAACCTTTATCAAAGTATTATAAACAATAAAAGGGACAGCAATGCCTTAATATTTTTATCTTTTGTTCTGTACCCACACAACCAAACATAAATTAAGTGAATAATACTCGTGCGTGCTCTTTGTGTCTTGCTTTTGCAATCATCATTATAAAGCACTAGGGCAATCCCTGACCATCATCGGTTTTAATTTAGAAAATTCATGCTTTTCACACGGACTGCTGTATGTTGCGTGCTCACGTGGTGGTAGGTATGCCTAAGAACTTATATATTAGTTTTATATATTTATAAATATATATATTTATTTACCTAATGAAAAAACAAAAAAACATTGTTATGCACTGGCATTTAAGTAAAATATTCTATTTTTTGTGTACACTCTTATTATTCATCGTAAAGAACAAATTACCATTTAACATAATAGTTGTTAAGCGCAGCGACGCGCGCCGGGTAACTGCTAGTAAAATATAAAACAAGCATTTGAAAGTAAGGATAAAACATCTGATTACAGATAATGGGGTTTTGGTTATGTATTAACCATAAATACTTATAAGATTCAAAACGAAAAACGGGTGCATGCAATAGATAATAATTGTTCAATAGATGAAGATAATTGTAAATTAGCATGCGCCCCACGTTTTTCATTTTAAATCTTACAAGTATTTATTCTCTCCACACATTTATAAATTATTTTCTACTTTTTAGTGCGTTTAAAAACGTGGCATTTTAAAGAAGTATTTTTATTTATAAATTATTTTTTGCTTTGTATTTCCATAGTTAGTAAAAAACAAAGTCAAATAAAAAACTTAATGAATTAAATAAAATAATCTTGTTACTCGTAACTATTATTAATGCTATTAATTATAAGAAATTATTTAGGGATGGACGGGATTGAATTTTTAGTTCGGGACGGGACGGGATTTTTATTTCCTTCCCAATTTTCGGGACGGGACGGGACGGGATTTTTTTCTGTGCATAAAAAGAAAGTACTGTATTGCAGTTACCAAAAAAAGACATACGAAATCAATTTTTACCATTTGTGGCACTGATCTATAAAAACCAAAAAATGGGTAACAATTTACAGGTACCTATAGTAACTTGTGACTCGCGGGTCACGGGGTGATCGTCTGTATGACTCACGGTCACGGCGAGATCGTCGTCATGACTCGCGATCACGGCGCGATCGTCGGTATGACTCGCGGTCACGACGCGATCGTCGTCATGACTCGCGGTCACGGCGCGATCGTCGGTAGGACTCCGCGGTCACGGCGCGATCGTCGGTATGACTCCGCGGTCACGGGGTTATCGTCGGTATGACTCGCGGTCACGGCATGATCGTCGGTATGACTCGCGAACACGGCTCGATCGTCAGCATGACTCCGCGGTCACGGCGCTTTCGTCGCCATGACTCGCGGTCACGGCGCGATCGTCGGTATGACTCGCGGTCACAGCGCTATCGTCGGTATGACTCGCGGTCACGGCGCGAACGTCGGTATGACTCCGCGGTCACGGGGTTATCGTCGGTATGACTCGCGGTCACGGCGCGATCGTCGGTATGACTCGCGATCACGGCTCGATCGTCAGTATGACTCTGCGGTCACGGCGCGATCGTCGTCATGACTCGCGGTCACGGCATGATCGTCGGTATGACTTGCGGTCACGGCGCGATCGTCGGTATGACTCGCGATCACGGCTCGATCGTCAGCATGACTCCGCGGTCACGGCGTGATCTCATGACTCGCGGTCACGGCGCGATCGTCGGTATGACTCGCGGTCACGGCGCGATCGTCGGTAGGACTCCGCGGTCACGGCGCGATCGTCGGTATGACTTCGTCTCCTGCGTTCGCGGACCTATCGCTCGCAATAACGGCGTTATCGGCACTCGCGAAGCGAAAAATCGCCGACGATCGGACCAAATCCCGTCCCGAAAAATTCCCGAGTCAAATGTAATCCCGTCCCGATAATCGGGAATATTTTTTTCCCGAAAAATTCCCGAAATTTCGGGACCCGTCCATCCCTAAAATTATTGTAAGAAAGGAATTTAAAGCCAAGTTGCCTTTTTTCCCTTTAAAATACTAATGTTATTAATAATCAACAATCAACCTCAGATATAGAAAGGATGGTTTTAAGGTAGTGTAATAATTTTGATGATTCCAAATAAATCATTTATTTGATCCAGTCTAACCAGAAGGCAAGCTTAAAGACTCTCTATTAAGATTGCCTTCTGGTTCTGTCTTCTGCTTGAAGATGTTGGAGCAATTGGTGTTGATGTTTGCACCACTCTTTCAGCTGACAATAGTGACAACAATTTAACCTAATACTGAAATAATCATCCTATAGCCTACTATTGATGATATTTCATGATAAATATGCCCTTTCAAATAGCCATAAGTGAAAAATAATCATCATGAATCATCATGTCAATTTGAATTTTGTAAATGAGTAAGTAAAAATATAACCAATTAACTTGGTACCGAAGGTATCGGTACTGACATTTCACTAACGATTCTCAGTTCCGGTACTTTTCCCAAGAACCGGTGGAACCCACATTTAGTACTGACATACATTAAGTACCGACCCATCACTACTTTGCACCTAAGGAGAGTCATTTAATGGTTCAGACCTGACCCCAGGGCTTTATAATAAATGTTCCTAAAAGAAACAGCTGATCTTGGTCAGTAACATATTTTCTCTAGGCATCTCACTTCATTCTTCTCTCGTAGTTTGATAGCTTAAATGTTCATTCGATTGTGCTCTTCGATGGGTCTCCATTTCCCCACCCCAATTATTGTTTTTGCAGTTAGGAAAAAGATTATTTAAAACGTGTTTCAAGAAAGATTTTTTGGTATTTGTAACAGTTTAATTTTAGACTTTTTTTAAAAGGTAGAGACATCATAATTAACGCATATTAGTAGGGGTCTGCGGTACAGAAAATTTAAGGTCGGTACTGTACAATATTTTGTACCTCGGTTCTCGGTACAAAATCGGTACGGTACGCGGCTACCTGTATTTTTTTTTGCGGTTTTCTTCTCAGAATTGTATTTAAACCATTATTTTTAACTTTAATACATTGACATTACTATGAAAATGGATAGTATCCTACATTCATGGTTTTCTAACAACAATTACTGTACCACACATTATTAAAACAAAACCTTTTACTACTACGAGGATTGTGTCAAGAAAAATCCCAGTTAAGATAAAGGCTTTACCTATTTTACTCTGAGATACTTTGAATAGTCATGATAAAGTGGTTTGAAAATAGGATAAGAGTTTTTAGGAATAAACATGTTTGAAACATTTATTAACAAGATAATTTCACACAACTGGTAAATTATTTCCATCCAACACAATGTCTAGTTGTTTAAAAAATTTTTAAAAACATATAAAAGCATTCAGGGAAGACAGGGTAGTTGCCATCTGTCCACAGCAGACGACAATGAAAAACTGGAGGTTATGATGAAGTAATGGCAAAGAGCACCAGCTTCAAAACTAGTTATAAGATGGATACAACTCTTGCAAAGGTTTTTTCTGAAACTAAAATTTGGATTCACAGAGTAAGATTATTGTCTTTTCATTTACAAAGTTAACATCCACAATATCAATCATTAGTTTATCCCAGGCTCAATCCAATTTTCTTAGTATATTTTAAAGCTCTTCCAAAGAATCAAAAGACCCAGGCTTAGACCTAATTATTTAGGAGGGCCTATAAATAAATAGCCTAAATAAATTGCCTATAAATTGATTAGGTTACATTACAATGAGGGTACCAAAATCACTATCTAGTTCATAAGATTTAGATTGCATAAAGTACCTTCAACACAATACAAAATACAGGAAACTAAAAAACATTTAAGCCTTAAACAGCCACATCTAACAATATAAGACAAGATACAGAACGTGCAATGACATAATTTGAGACCGAGTAGGCTTGCATAACGAAAAAAAATTATGCAAACAACAACAACTATGCTTGTGGTTTCGTCAATAGAAAGATAAAATATCTATAACCTGTACCGAACCGATGACAGTAATTAAGCTTGTACCGTACCGACTTTTTCGGTGTACTGCAGACCCCTACATATTAGTATACCGAGTTTCATCAAGATCCGTTGAAAAGTGTGTGGATAAAACCACATTACGATACATAAATACATATTATGTACATTATTTTGTTGAGCTAAATACATGATGGCAGATGTGTGGTAAACTCAAACTCGATTGTTGTTTCAGCTACTCCACACCTACGATGATGATACAAGAAGTCAAGGCTCACCAGACATCACACGCACCCAATCCCAAGTAAGAGCTTTGTTTTGACTTGTTATCGGCATTAATATGATTCAATCCTGTACATGAATCAGAAATTTTGTGTTGAATCCCCAAATTTTTGTTGTTTTGCTCCTAATTTCGCTTTTTTAAAGTAATTTTCTCGTTTACCCACAGATGTTATGTGAGATTTCTTTTAAGAAGAAGTGTAATAAAGTACATTTTTGATTTATGAACAATAATTGAACAGAAGTTGTATAAACACCTTAATAATCTTGTGAATATGTTTTCCAGCATAAAACTTTGTAAACAATTGTAAGCTTAAATTTTTTTATTATTTTTTTGTGACTTGAATATTTCCTAATGCAGTCCTTAAACCATTGGATTTAGCTAGTTGATTTATCATAGATTTTGGTTTTTAAGATACAACATTAAATTCCTAATATAATAGTTGCCTTCAGATAGTAATTAATGTAATACAATATAAGAATATACTGTAGTGGATTTATTTTTAATTATGAGGGATATAATATGGGAGCCTACCAGTAGATTGACAATTTACTTTGTTGTCAGGGCACTAGATTGTCTTTTTAAATTAAATATATATATACGAAAAACCTCTTCGTTGAAAATTTATTTCATCTTCAGTCCTGTTGACCAGCCTGTAAAATGAAATTATTAAATACGAGAATCCCCTAACCGGGATAACCCAGGATTGGGAAGCGAATCTAGTTGTTGAACAACGTCACTCGAGGCTAGAAGCCAGTATTGCCAACTGAAAATACTAGCCACATTGGTGTTCAATGATAGGTTAGATACGCGGCGGGTTTATCCAGTCCATAAAACCCACCGTTACAAGATACACCACAAGGTACGCCTGCAGCAGCTTCCACAGCTGCGCACGCTGCTGTTCTACCCATCCCCACCTAAAAGACGACGAAGTGTGCTGACAGTCGAGTAAATTGGAGAAGATGATTCTAGCATTTAATTATTTAATTTTACCAGCCGGTCAGTGGTACTTTTGATGAAATAACTTGTCGACGAAGGTTTCTCATATTTATATATTTAATTTTTTAAAGATGGTCTAGTGGCCTAATGACGAAGTAAATTGTCGATCTACTGGTGGCCCCCCATAATATATGCCAAATATTAAACTTCTTTTTTAAATTAATTACTTTTATGCTATTTCAGATGACGTTGGAAAAACAAGAACACAATAGTATTGCATTATGATAAAATAAACTATATGATTCTATACAATGATTTAATGATTGTAAACATTAGAACAACATGCATCTTATACGTAATGATTTCAGAATTTCCATGAAATTGTTTACCCAAAGAAGAAAAGAAATAGGGCCTCATCTATACAAATAATTCAACGCCTGACAAAACAAAATAGCTCTGACGAGTTATTTATTTAAGGTATCTGGTGATACTAACCGCATGGCACTCGTAACAGTTGATTTCATTTTTGGGCTCACTACGAAATAATTAGTTGGTTCATCCTGAATGCAGGTTTTTGCACGTCTTTGCAAAGCAATCGATAATTCCTCTTTAAAATGCGTTTGAACTTGAATGGTTTGGCTGAAAGTAGTTAGTGCACCGCTGACAATTTCAGTAGTCAGTAGAAATTTAACTAATAAAACTGTCGCGCCTGAAATATTTGTCGTATTGAATAAAAGAAAAGCTATTTAACAAACTTACCAATAAGATTGTCTGTGATAAAGAAACTTGAATGTTCATTCATTGTATAATGACAATATTTAGCAGATTAACAAACTATTAGTGTGAAATTAGAGCTGAGTTTTAGCTAATGATAGTTAGGTATTTAATAATTAGCTGAAATCTAGTTAGTTGTAAATAATATTGTATATATATTAGTTTAAAGTGTGATTGCAAAATTTAATGTATAATACAAAATTATTCAATTACTAAAAAATACAACTTCATCCTTTTTGGAAGTTTTTTTTAAAATAATACTGTTCATTCATTCATTTAGTCAGTCATTATAAATTGCCCTATACACTATAGTTTCTGTTAAATAATTAAAACAATGTTTTTGTTGTTTTTTATGAAAAGTTTTTTACCTAAGCATATATATGTTATTCAATATCTAGCCGAACCTACTAAATTCTAGAATCTCTAAACCGTTACTAACTAGTGAAATATAGTAAATGCGACCAAACTTATATTGTAAGAGTGACCAAACCTAGGCTACAAAACCCTTGTTTACAATGCTGCTTTTGTGATCATTATGTATATGAAAAATTGTGTTTAATTTTGCAATATCAGGACTGACAAAAATGCATTTCACATTGTTAAACCGTTACAATCCTTCAGTGTTATTGGTGATGTAGCTAAAGTTGGCAAAGCTAGTACTGTTACCAAAATTGTGATGACATCAAATTAAGTAATATCACTAAACTGCTACAATTTTGTGGCTTAGCTTATGATACAGTAGAATCCAGATATCCCAAACCCCGTTATTAAAAAAATCCACCTTTTTCGAACCAAGGTTCGGAAATTATTTTTAAATGGATGTTAGTACGAACCTAACATGAAATCAAAAACACCTTTTGTGGTCTTGGCAAAATTGGATACATCTTCTGCTTCACAGAGATCAGAGATATTATCATTGTCTTCCGTGATTGCTGCAAAACCATCACAGAATAATTTGTTATCGTGCATTTTCACAGACACTTTCTGTGATAGCGAAAACAAAAGGAGGGCGAGGCCACGGCAAAATCGAAATCATCCTCGGCAATCGCGACAAAACTTTTTACATTATCCGCAATCACGATAAAGAACTATTACAGAAATCCGCATATTCCGAATTCCCACTAATCAGAACACGGTTCGGTCCCAGTAAGTTCAGAATAGCAAGACTCTACTGTAATAAGATTGACTCTGAGCACACTCGCAAACTTGGTGGAGTTACCAAAATTTTACCATATTGATATCCCTAGATGCTCCACCTTGTGTGTAACCAGAGATTATTTTAGACCTTTGAACTTAAGGCAGGTCCATGTTACACTGGTGTAAAACTTTGGTTCAATTAATTCTTTTTGGAATCACCCAGAACAAACACACAAAGAGAACCCACTCTTCATTGGAACACCAAGAGATTGTAAACACTCCTATGCCCAACCTTTTTCGGAATTTAAATTAGCTTAACCAGTAAATAAAAATTTACCAAATGTGGACCTAGGCAATCTTATATAGAATACGCAGAGTCTACAATTGACCTAATTTAATTAACTATTTTTATTTTTGTCTTAAAGCTATTTTGATCTATTTTATATAGTTTTTCACTTAATAGTCTACCATTTTTGCTTGGTATTTAGAAACTTTTATTTTATTTTACTTACAGCAACATCACAAAGCCACAAACTGTTTCAAAATATGAAGTATGGTTTTTTGTTCATATTGTAAATTATTAAATTGGCAATTCCATACACTATCACCTAAATATAAAACATTTACAAAAATATTGTGAATAGTTTCTTCCTATAATATATAATACTTTCTACTCCTGGCATCATTCATCATTTAGTTATAATACAGGGTGTCTCAGACCACCTGGCCGGCTTCTATAGCTCCAATATGAAAGCAAATGGAAACCTAATTGCAACTGGAACGCCCTATTTTGACCCCAAGGAATTCAGCTAAATTATTTCCAAACCCAAAAAGCACCCCAAAGGGCAGATTTAGGGGGGTGGCGGTGGTTTTTGGGAAATTTTCAAATGTAAAGGGGGGTTTATTATACCTCATTTTAACACGTTCACTGCTATAGAAGAATTCACGATCCATTCCCCAGTGGCTGCATCATTATTTTTTTCAAAGAAATTAAAATAAGTTTATTCATGCCAAAGCTTTTACTCTATGTAAAATATAGCCTATATATAAATTATATATGGATGCCTATGGGTGTCCACAGCCCCCAGCAAGAAATTTTGAGAGTTTTGGTGTTGGATGCTGCGGGCGCCTATAGGCGTCTTTGTATGAATCGGTTGCTACAAAGAGAAAACAAGTCCTTTTTCCTTTGAATATATTTATATATTTTTTTACATTTTTTATTTTTAATATTTTGAATGAGAAATTTGTTACAAAACATGAAGTGAAAATAGTAAGACTGGATAATACTTAAAAATAATCATACCGTACAAGTTAACATTTGTGAATGAATATCTATACTTATAAAAGGCAAAGCCCTCACTGACTCACTGACACACTCACTCACTCATCACTAATCCTCCCACTTCCCATTTACCTAGGAGGCTGAAATTGGGTACACCGATTCTTTGGGCATTAAATAGGAAAACTAAGTAGTTTTTATTCTGATCGGGCTTTCGGGCTCCGCCCCAGTGGCTCTGGAGTTTCCCATGTTAACCTTATGATTTTTCATATTGAAAAGGAATGAATGAATCTTAACAGCTGTTTCAATTAAACAAGTTGGTTCTGTTCTATGATGTTCAATAGCATTGAAGTTACAAGGATTACCAACAGGGTGCAGCACTATTATTTTTTTAAATTTATGACAACAGCTAATTTGCAACCAAAAGGTGAGTGAGCGTAGCGAACGAACTTCTACCTGGAGGCGAGTTAGCGTAATAAACGAGCTAACCTGAAGGCAAGTGAGCGCAGCGAACGAGCTCCAACTTAAAGGTGAGTGAGCGTAGCGAACGAACTTCAACCAGGACGTGATTGAGCCATGCGAATGAGCTCATCTTGAAAATTAAGAAATTAAACGGGGCAAAGCCCGCGGGTACAGCTAGTATTTATATATTTTTTTACATTTTTTATTTTTTATAGTTTGAATGAGAAATTGGTTACTAAACATGAAGTGAAAATAGTAAGACTGAATAATACTTAAAAATAATCATACAAGTTAACATTTATGGAGGCTGCATTTAGATGCAACATTATTTTGAACATTCATAATAAAGCACGTTTGATCCCACATGAAGATCCTTGTGATAGGCCTCTCTTACTGGTGATATTTCTTGAAACATGGCTCCAAGCTTAAGCCGGGATTTCCAGGACAGGCGATGCAGTGGTAGATAGTGTCTTTCCATTTGTTTTGTTCGGTTTTGCAAACTCTGCACTTTTTTCTCATTACTCTACCATTTTCGCCGACTAAGCATTTGGTTCGTGTTTCTGGGCGTGGGTTCCCTTCTTACTAATTGTTTTTCTGAAAGAGGGCGTCTTATGATTTGAAGCCTGAAGTCATACAGTGCCAGTTTTCCTGAGGTTGTGTACTTGTTGAACAAAGAGAACGAATTCAACATCATCATTACAAAATAGTGAATGAACAGCTTCTTGTACCAGCAAATGGTTTTCCGCTCTGCTGGGTAGTTATGCCATCATCTGATCCTTACGATCGATTCCAGACATATACGCATTGTATCTTACTATTGGAAGTGGTTTCAGAGATATTTTACCTCTCCGATTTGTTGCTTGGGTCATTGTGTTATCAAATTCAGTAGAGAGGTAGAGAACGGCTCTTTTATCACGCCATTTCCCTACCATGACATGTTTTTCAGAGAACAGGCAAGTCGTTTCCCCTTTTTCCAGTTTGGAATTTACAACATCCTTTGGGTTGTGTTGCCTGTTGGCCAATAGGGTTCCTGTTGTGTGGGTACCCTGTTCTAGCAGTTCTTTGGACAGGTCATGGGAGTTATAAAAATTATCCATGAACAATGAATGTCCGTGGTTCTCTCTACCTGTCATGAGGGCTTTTACAATTTTGGTAGTATGTCCCTTGCCACCAAGTTCATCACTTTTACCTGTATACACGATAGTGTTCAAGACCAGGCCATTTGGCTCACAAAGAGTGTAAATCTTGATGCCGTACTTGTGGCGTTTATTTTTTATATATTGCCTGAATTGTAGACGTCCACGCCAGAGAATCATCGCTTCATCCAAGCTCAATTCCTTACTAGGATAATATATATCGGACATTCGGTTGTTCAGATTGTCTATCACTGGACGAATTTTGAACAACTTGTCATTCCCATCATTGTTGTTGTTGAAATGAAGGTGGCGCAGTATTAGGAAGAATCTATCTCTGCTCATGTATTGGGGAAACACTGACAAAAACAATGGATCTGTTTTCCAGTAATCGGAAAGCCTTGGCATTTTGATAGTTCCCATGTGTAAAATTAAACCCAAAAATATTTTGAGCTCACTTACTGTAATGTCAGTCCACTTATTGATTCGGGAATGCTCCAACAGATCTGATCTACCAAAAAATGTGTTCAAGGCGTAACTGTTAGATTCTTTTACTATTTTTTCTAAAAACTAATCTTCCACTAGCATTTCAAAATAGTCAACTGGAGTATTATTGCCAGGTATGGGAACTAGAAGCTCATTTGTACATGTCATCAACTAAGTTACAATTAGGTGACCATTTGTACTTAGGAGGTTGAGTTTTTTTAGCCATTCCTCTTGCAGCTTCCTGAGTTGGACGGTCTTCCGGCTGAACGGGGTCGTCTTCTGTAGGCCTACCTCTTGTAGCTGCCTGAATTGGATGGTCTTCCGGCTTAACAGGGTCGTCTTCTGTAGGCCTACCTCTTGTAGCTGCTTGAGTTGGTCGGTTGTCCGGCAGAACAGGGTCGTCTTCTGTAGGCCTACCTCTTGTAGCTGCTTGAGTTGGTCGGTTGTCCGGCAGAACAGGGTCGTCTTCTGTAGGCCTACCTCTTGTAGCTGCCTGAGTTGGACGGTCTTCCGGCTGAACGGGGTCTGGGTAATCTGGGTCAGATTCCAGTTGATCTTGAGTTGAAACCGGGTTGTTACTGTTATTGAACACTGTGTCAATTTCACCGAAATCACTTGTAGGCCTACTATTATCACAGTTTTGTTGACTGTCATCACTGTCATAATCACTTTCTGGGACGTAGTCACAATCTTCACCATCATCAAAAGCATCGTCATGTGATGAAACATAATCTTCATCAGAGTCGTAATACAATAGGTCGATCTCACTAACAGTAAGATTGTCTACATCGATGTAATCACCGTCACATTTTCGTTTTTAACGGTTTGAAGGTCCTGGATTTTCATCCATAATTTTCTCTATTACGAACTATCGCAAAACTACGAACGATCACCACTAAAACATAACCTAACTCTTCAACAACAACACACCGTAGCGCAAAAACACGTGAAATGAACGATCAGCTGATATCTTGGCGCCAAACACGATACTACACGAAGCACCTATCGGTGTCCGCCGCACGCGTAACGGGACGCCGCTCGTCCTTGAGTATCTTAGTGGAAAAGGTTTTATATTATTTTCATCCCTATAAAAAGTCCTTGAATATCTTAGTGGAAAAAGCTTTATATTATTTTCATCCCTATTTTAGTCCTTGAGTATCTTAGTGGAAAAAGTTTTATATTATTTTCATCCCTATTTAGAGGATGTTCAAAAACTTTCAAAAATAGACCTTTGAACTACTTTTCACTGCAAAGAGGTGGAACTTCTTGGGGGGTTCAAATTTTGACAACACTTAAATTGCTAATGAACTTTAAAAAAATTCTGGTTTCAACCCTTTTTCTATCTTTTTACTTGTGTATGTGGAAAAAGTTTTATATTATTTTCATCCCTATTTACAGGATGTTCAAAAACTTTCAAAAATATACCTTTGAACTACTTTTCACTGCAAAGTGGTGGAACTTCTTGGGGGGTTCAAATTTTGACAACACTTAAATTGCTAATGAGCTTTAAAAAAACTCTGGTTTCAACCCTTTTGCTATCTTTTTACTTATGTTACACATTTTAAAACTTTTTGAAGTTTCAAAAGCTGTTATCTCAAACATTTCAAATGGCAACATAGGTTTAATTACAAACCACATTGTAGCCCTTAAAATTAGCTACAATTTTTGTATTTAATGTTTTTTGGTATCTTTGTTGGTTTAAGAGATGTAGCGAAATTAGTGTATTGCAATGTTTTATTAAATGGTATTCAAAGTGTTTTCTGTTGTAAATGTACACGTCTAGGTCTCAATTAAAACTAATTATGTCTAAAAAAATAAAATACTACCTAGATTGTTATTTTTGGAAGATTAATAAAGGAAAGAACACAACTGCAAATATTCTTAGTTATTTTAAAACACAACAAACAATTCCAAAGTTCTAATAGTGCTTTGAATGTATACTGTGTTTAATGCTACTTGTAAATAAAAAAAAATCATCATGAAATCAATGAGCGTGTGCGTGAAACTGGTCACGTTTAATGAGATAAAACAAGGGAGGGGTGTATTCATTGATTCATTTGCTCATTGATTCATAAGCTCATTGATTTCATGATGATTTTTTTTTATTTACAAGTAGCATTAAGCACAGTATTCATTCATAGCACTATTAGAACTATGCAACTGTAAAATAACTAAGAATATTTGCAGTTGTGTTCTTTCCTTTATTAATCTTCCAAGATTAACAATGTGGGTAGTATTTTATTTCTTTAGACATAATTAGTTTTAATTGAGACCTAGACGTGTACATTTACAACAGAAAACACTTTGAATACCATTTTATAAAACATTAAAATATACTAATTTCGCTACAGCTCTTTAACCAATAAAGATACCAAAAAACATTAAATACAAAAATTGTAGCTAATTTTAAGGGCTACAATGTGGTTTGTAATTAAACCCATGATGCAATTTGAAATTTTTGAGATAACAGCTTTTGAAACTTCAAAAAGTTTGAAAATAGTAACATAAGTAAAAAGATAGGAAAAGGGATGACACCAGAGTGTTTTGAAAGCTCATTTAGCAATTAAAGTGTTGTCAAAATTTGAACCCCCCACGAAATTTCACCTCTTTGCAGTGAAAAGTTGTTCAAAAGTCTTTATTTTGTATGTTTTTGAACACCCTGTAAATAGGGATGAAAATAATTTAAAACTGTTTCCACTAAAATACTCAGGACTCAAGGAGCTTTAAAATGAGGTATAAAATGACCCCCTTTACGTTAAAAAATTTCCCAAAAACCACCGCCACCCCCCAAAATCTGGCCTTTGGGGTGCTTTTTTGGGTTTGAAAATAATTTAGCTGAATTCCTTGGAGTCAAAATAGGGCGTTCCAGTTGCAATTAGGTTTCCATTTGCTTTCATATTGGAAACAAAGAAGCAGGCCGGGTGGTCTGAGACACCCTGTATAATACCTGTCACATCCAAGCAATCGCCAATTTTTTGCGTAGTTGCATGTTTACACAATATAGTACATAATTTACAAAGTCTAAAATAATTACTAAGCGATTTACTTTTGGATCTCAATAACTCTAACCTTAATATCTCAAATTTTTATTATTACTGTACCTTGTATTAACATATTTTGTCCAAATTTGGAAAATGTTTTTATTTCTTATTAACTATTAACATTTTACATTAAAAAAAACACTTTTACCCTCCCTGTTGCAGCAAACCTAAGAATGTGTTAAACTGATTCTATTTAAATAGGGAATAAATGTGATATTTTTAAGGAGACATTTTAGTGTAAATCCAATCAGGCAAATGGGAATTCGCTTAGTCTGCAGGTTTGCTGCGGCGGGGGTATTTACTGTTAGTTATTAAAATTTTCAATTATTCCAGATACATATTTCTACAATCAATTTCTAAAACCACTTTTTTAAATATTTAGCCTGCGCACATTATGTGTACATTTTTAAGAATTACATGTACTTATTACCACATAGAACATGTTGAGCTTTTAAAAGCTTATAATTATGAATGAAAATGCTTAATTTTAACAAGATTTCTACTAGAGGCAAAATATCTTGAGCTGTGTAGCTGGGGTAAAATTTACAAAATTTAGAATAAACTGATAAAAAAATATTACATCACCTGAAAATACTTTGTCAGTCGGTCAAATCCAACTGTTTGATGTGCAATAGTTAGTGGGCGAAGTGGCACTTTGCTGCACACGAGAGAAATGTTTACGCACGAGCCGTAGGCGAGCGTGGAAAGTTTCTTGAGTGCAGCAAAGGCAGTTTGCACTCATGTTACACATTATATTTTTCCTACAGTTACTATAAATCATATAAATAAGTCTTTCAACTGTACAACACGTTTTTAGGTTAGGTTAAATCCAAACATTGAACGAAATGGGAAATGCTGCACCAGCTGATCGTAGTATCTTTAAGTGTTGTCAACTTATATTCAAGCGTACATTTATTACGTGCATAATATGTGTTGTTTGGTTGGAATACTGGTGTGCGCCAAAGTAAGGCTTTCTGTACTATAATCTGTGCAAGGAAGACCACTTTGTAGGGTGACTGTAGGAAAAGGCCTTTGGTAGCTCAAGAAATCTTGCATCTAAATTAATATTAATTTTCTAGCATGTCACTCTTGCTGGTAAAAATTAATGTTCTTGCAAAAAGAGTTTGATTATACATTAAATATTTCTTTGTAATATGTTTCTGTTACCGCTAACCTTGTTTTGTAGACTTTGCTATAAGATCATCTTTTATTCTTAAACCGTTCTGTTAATTGAGATCGGAAATTATGCAAACTATGTAATCAGAGAACTCAATAACGGCTGAACATATTAAAGCCAAACCTTCCAGGGTTATTTGGACAAACAGTGAGTATGTTAGACACAAATTTCGATTTGATAATGTCTGTACAAATTAAAACTAATCTAAAATTTTTAACATTGGCCTTACGGGTTGAATAAAGACTAATGACAAACCATCTACAGTAAGCTAGCAAATTACAAAATACAGTACAAAAGAGAACAGTCCGATTAATACCATTGATCATTGATTACTACTCTTAGGATGTATTGAGCAATGATATATATAATTAGGGGTGTGCGAATAGTGATTTTTGGGTTCGAATCGAATACTTCATAATATTTTCGAATATTTATGTTATTATTATAGACTCCAAAGAATTTTCGAATCACAGCTTTGGAACTCTACTAAGGTTAATAATTCTGATTTTAACCAATGTAACATTTTAAAATAATATTTTGCCCTTACCTATTTTATTTGTTCTTGGTACAAAATGGGTACAGTAGGCCTTCAGGGCTTCCAGTATTTTTCTCATTTTATTTAATTGATATAATACTATAAAAATGAATAATTTCCTACATTTATGGTTTTCTAACAACAATTACATCACACATTATCAACACATTTGACTCCTAACATGATTATGTCAAGAAAAAAAAACAGTTTTTAAGACAAGCCTTCTTTCACACCAGCACGGTGCGGGACCGTCCCGCATCGGAGGAAGCTGTTTAGACTATTGAATCATATGGGAGCATTCACACCAGTGCGGTTTGACCCGGATAGACCGAAACCTCTGTGCGGGTTGAAAAATCACCCGCACGAACCTAAACTTCCAATGCAGGTCGAAACCGCATGAATACTTTTTAGATCATGGGTTCTTATGTACGCTTTCACACTTGCGCGGGACGGGCTGGTTTCGCCCGCACATCAGTAGTTTTGACAGTCTATGCCTATCAGTGGTTGAGTGTGGTTGATTTTGTAATACACTTGTTAACTTAATAGGGAAGTTTGTTGGTATGGACGTTGAAATTTATATACGGCTGATTAGTTTGGTCAAGCTTTATCTTTTGGTTTAGTTTGAAGGCCAGTGTGTAGGACGAGACCCCCACTGCAGCAAACCATCTTTCATTTGCATGTTTAAATTTTTACAAACGATTTTAATAAACATGCCTGATTTATTAAATATAAAAACATTTGTTTTAACGAGCACTTACATGTTCTTCTAAATATATGGAAGGAAATGAAGTGTTGTTTAAGCTAAAACCGCCTACAAATATGTGCATAAAATCCATATATATCAAAATTTGAACTACAGAATTACTTTATCTCATCTATAGGAGATAAAGTAATTCTGTAGTGTTCAGTGCACTTTTGCACTGAAATTTTTAAAAATGGTCCCTTATGTTATAGTATATTTCATAACAAGAGTAGAAAGTGAGTCATTACATATTTGAGACCATGTTTGAAGTGCGAGATTTATCAAGCACTTTAAATGGTCGTGAACAAGTATAGACCCACTTTCACTCGTGTTTTGAACGTTACTTTTCGCTACACTACAAAGAATAATTATTTTCTTCATTACAAAACTAATAGAATTTTTTAGGTTATGCCTTCGATTTAAAGTTAATGTTTACTTTAGTTGTTGAAAATTGCAACACTCGATAAAACAATAACAAATATTTGTTTGGTTACGTCAGCTAAATCCAAACAGACAGTAAACATTAATAACCAATGCAATGACAGATTTTCGCAGATGATAAGCATACAACGAAAACATGTAATTTCACAGTAGTGTAGCGACCTATGAAATAAGCTTCTCTATATAGGGAAGCATTTGGATGAGAGGTGAATTTATATTTGATATCAGTTATGCCGTTGACATTCTACAGAAGTTTAAGATCCGTTACCCCACAGCTGTTACCATAACTTTTAAAAATACAATGAATTGACATTATTTTTTACACACACGGCATCGATCTAATTAGGTTATTTAGCAAGGGTACACTGTATTTTATATTCGTATACAACAAGTAGCATAACCACCTTACTTCTTTTATTTGAATGAAATACATCCAAAAATCACAAAAGTTTCAGCCTGGAAACGCCCGGATCCGGGCAGCTAGTGTGAAAGGGCCTTGCGGGTCGTCCCGCATCGACGGTGCGGGACGGTGCCGCACCGCGCTGGTGTGAAAGAAGCCTAAAAGCTTAACCTATTTTACAACTAAGATATGTCATAGCCATAATAAAGTAGTTAAAAATTAGGTAAAGCATTTTTAGGAATAAACATGTTTGTAGCAACATTTTGAAAAAATAATGTAACACAACTGGTTACTTTTTTCCAACCAACACAATAACGGGTTGTTTAAAAACATATAAATGCATTCAGTTAGGGGTCTGGCGAGGTTCTACTAGCCTAATTACCATTGTCGCTTCGGTACAGTATTTACTCGGTACAGACCCGAAATAATAGGGCATGCAAATAAAAAAAAATTAAATAATGGGGGGGGGTTCATGCAAATAGGATTTAAAATATATATATATTCCATTATATTACAATTAATTACTTTAAATTCACTTTCGTTGGTTAGGAGCACAAAAAAAGGTTTATCAGATTATTGTTTAGGATTTTCATGATTTATTACTAGAGTAATGGGGCAATAAACTGTAATAATGATGACAGGTTAAGTGTAAGAGAGGGCCATGTGGCCCTAACTTTGCCTGATTAAATAAATCATTTTTAATTTAATTTCATTTTCATTTCAATAAAAAACCATTAGCAGACCCAAAACCATTAATATTTTATGACGACATTGTTGTAAGCATGTCAAGTACTTCCAAGGACTTGTTGAGTCAGTAGTTTTTCTCTATAAAGTTAAAAAGTTGTATCACTTTTATTCCTTTATTACTTCCATGATTTATTTAATTTAATGTTTAAAGAAAAAGTCAAAACAATAGAAGGGTGGGATGGGTTGGACAATGACCTCGAAAGGAGTGGGCCACTGTGAATGGAGAAGCTATATTTAGACTAGAGGGGTGGCTTGGCCTGGGATTCTAATAGCAGGACAATGCTATAGTTCAGGTTATAGTTGTATTTTCGGGAATCCTTTGCCCGGTTTGACTTCAGATTCTCTTTTTCCTTGTAGAAACTTTGAATCTTCAAAAATATAATTTGAATTAACTACAAATATATTCAAATTAATGCCATGATTTGCATTTTTACATCAAAATACAACATTGAACAATCACGATATTTAGGTCATTGGCCTTTATCACGCATCTGGTTGTGTTGTTTCAGAAGAGAAGCAGAGACAAAATTGTGTAACAAAACAAGAAAGTAGAGTTAAAAAAAGATATTTCTCTGTAACAAAATTGGAAAAAAATGTTGCTGATTATTTTCATAGAAATTAATTCACGGTAGTGTCTTGTTAAGGAGTATGTTTAATCTATGCTAAAGACTGTGAAGTGCAGTTCTAACCTCATAGCTTACTAGTTGCTACTCAGACAACACTTTCAGACGACTTATTTCGTCATTCTACTGTACTTTTAAGTTGACGTTACAAAAAGTAGATCCTAATATTAACTAAGCTAAGAGAATATATTTAAAAGTTATATAAATAGATATCTGTCTGATAAACTAATACGAACTTGATTGCTGCTAAACGTAGGCTATTGTTAATTAATCAAATAAGAATGATTGACAGTCTTGTGTTTCCATGCCAGTAGGTTGCAGTATAAGCCTATCGTATTGGAGCATTGTAAGCTAGCCAGCTGAGCGGAGTGATTTTAATAATCACAAAACAAAATTATCGGCCTTGAAAATGGTCGTGTATACGAGTTAAGGAAGATGTCATAATATGCTGAAGTTGCCGCTGTCATTTTAGAATACAAAGCATGAAATGCTGGGATGAAATAAAACAACACAATACCATGATTTATTTGGTTGAAATTAGAGATTGTTTCTAGGTTTGTTTACTATTCGAATGTTTGAATATACTCATTCAGATGGAGTCAGGCTCGAATACTAAAGTATTCGTTCAACTATTCGAATTTTCGAATATTCGCACACCCCTATATATAATACGAATGTTTAAATGTTATATTTACCATCTGGATTTTGAGAATGATTCATTTTAGAAATGTTTGAGTGCGCTGATGTCGACTAAGTGTTTTAATGAACATAACAAATAACATTGATTCATGCAAATAGGATTTAAAATATATATATATTCCATTTTAACCAACTATAGAATAATAATAACTTAATTCAATATTATAGAACGGGCATGAAAATTAAACAAGCTATACAAAATGTTGTTGTAATCTTTGATTTGTCATAGAAGCGATGCAAGAATGATGTAACGCCACGGAATCGGCAAAAAATAATCTATAAAAGGTATAAAATTACCTGAGTACTGCCACAGAGTGATCCTGTTAGTCCTTACGGATTACGCGTTTCGAGGAGCTTAAGTCCTCATCATCAGATCTTGTACAAGAAACACATCTATCACTTTGAAAAGGTCGTCAAGAGTTTAAATACAAAACACGGACACATAATAAATAAAGATGTTTCACAAACAATTACGGTTAAGCCTACCGACAAAAACTTGCAATGTCCGACCACACAGTTGTAGGTTAAAGTCATGACTGCGATGCGGGAGATGGTCGGGCGGTGGACTTTGTACTTCTCGGCTCTTTGTTCATCAGCTGTTCTTGGTTTGTTATTAGAGTATCATACAGAGCGTTGGACTGGAATCTGATTTTGTCGTTTAATGTGTTAGGTTGGGTTTTGGTAGTTTTGTAAATTTCGAACTCTTCTAAGGCGTCCATAACGTTGCCTTTATTGCAAAAATGTAGAGGGGTTAAATTCGTGTGAAACTCACTGTAGTTATGGTTTTCATTTACAAGATGACCTGCAAAATTGGACTTGAGATGATTACTTGCTTTAGGCAAATGTTCTTTAAATCTCCTTTAAAATGTCCTGCCTGTTTGCCCAATGTAAATTTTGTTGCAATAGTCACATGATAACTTGTAAATACTAGTTCTCTCGGCTGTATTATTTACTCTATTTTTATCAGCACTGCTGAGTAGTTTTTGCAGTTTGTTTGAAGTTTTAAAAGCGATATTGATGTTCATTCTTCCTAATTTGTTTGCTAGAATGTTTGGTAACTTATTACCAAATTCTGAAGTTACAAAAACTTTCCTTTCATTGGGTTTATCTATATTCCTATTGTTCTTTTTCTTTAATTGTTTTTTAATTATCTTGTCTATTATAACAGGATCGTAACCATTTTTATGTGCAATGTATTTAATAGTGGGTTTCTCTTTTTCAAAGTTTTCAGAGCTAAGTGGTATTGATAGGAGCCGATGAACGAAACTGAAACTGTTATATGCAGCCATTTTATGCTTAACAGGATGATGTGATGTTTCATGGATTGTAGTATCTGTTAAGGTTGGCTTCCTGTAAATATTGAACGTGAAATGTTTGCCACACATTGTCCGTTTCCAGTTCTATTGTAAACTGAAGTTTAGGGTGAATGTTATTAATATATTTATTAAACAGCTGGAGTTCTAATAACAAACCAAAAACAGCTGATGAACAAAGAGCCGAGAAGTACAAAGTCCACCGCCCGACCATCTCCCGCATCGCAATCATGACTTTAACCTACAACTGTGCGGTCGGACATTGCAAGTTTTTGTCGGTAGGCCTACCCGTAATTGTTTGTAAAATGTCTTTATTTATTATGTGTCCGTGTTTGTATTCAAACTCTTAACGACCTTTTCAAAGTGATAGATGTGTTTCTTGTACAAGATCTGATGATGAGGACTTAAGCTCCTCGAAACGCGTAATCCGTAAGGACAAACAGGATCACTCTGGCAGTACTCAGGTACTGTAATTTTATACCTTTTATAGTTTGTTCTGTGATCTAGAGACAAAGCAACTCAAAAATGAAGAAAAAATAATCCCTTCATACAAAGAGTATAGTTTTAAAATTAATATTTCGTTGCTTATGCTTATGAATATTTATAATGTTCATTTTGGATAAAAACTGGAAATGAGACATGAACAAGTTAGTCAACTACTAACATTGTCTCTTCTTGTTCAGAGAAGTTTTATCTGTGGTAAAGTTGTAGATAATTAAATATATTTTATTGTTTGTATTCAACTTTTTTATCATGCTTAGTATTGTCAAAATTTCGGGTTGAACAGAGTGGTAAATACTCGCCGCGGCTCTCGTAGCATCGCATTCGCAAACCTAATTACTACGAAGTCAACTGAATTATTCCAAGCCGGTTGTTTCTTTCAATTTTCCTTATTGCTATTAGTTGTGTAGCAAATATTGGTTTAAATACAGTAAAAGAAAATCTTTGTTATTGAAAATAGAACCTGCATTTATAAAGCAGGAATTCTGTAATTTTAAATTTTAAAAACAGTTGCCTATCCTATATAAATACAGTGATTGTCTAGGCCTGTACAAAAGTACAATTATTACGATAACTATACGTAGGCATATTAGACTTGACTGCTTGGCCTGTACGTACTGAAGTCCCGTCATAACTAAGCTCTGATATACTATTCCTTCTACTTTCACGTAATTAGAAGAATTGTTGCAGCCAACAGAACTGCATGTTGACATTTTTATGTCAGTTTAGTAATTTACTACAATCCAAAATATTAGGTTTTACACTAACACAGTGCAGGCTCAACAACTCAAAATTAAATGGCGTAGCCTAATACAGAAACATATTTTATATTGGTTTTAATAATTTAATTGTAGTTTATTATGAATGTAGCCTATTTGAATCATTAATTAATGCCTTAAATTATATGCCAAGACCTTGACAAACACATTTTCATTTCAAAAGGTTGTTTTGTGATGCTTTAAAGTAATCTTTAGACTACTACAGGCATATTTAATGGTAGCATAGGTACGGTAGCTACATATACAAATTTAAAGAAACATAAAATTACCTAGAAGATTTCCAAATTTTCATTTTAATACAATTTGACCCACACATTTATTTTTTGAAAATTAATTGGACCCACATTGTACTTTAGGTTGTTTGTTGCATATCCCCCAGTATGATGTAAACATTTCTCAATGGCAATATAGAATAAATCTTGTCCATCAATTTCGGTACATCGCTGTCAAAAAGTCAGAATTTTATTTTTCCTTACGTAATATTGTCAAGAGTTAGAATAATCGAGGGATTACTTATTGAGCCATTTTCCATAGAGAGAGTCAACAGCAAAATGAGAGATGCTCATTATAAGTAAAGAGATGGTAAGACTTAAGAAAATTGCTTATAACGATGGGTTAAAATCATGAGGTTTATTGATCGATAACATTTACTCATGTTATGTTGTAATCTATAATATTTTTTTATAAAAATTGTAGCCGATTTGTAAATAAGGTTATTTGTTTATATCGAAGCTCACTCCACTCAATTGGCAGACATGAGGCCGCATACCTAGTAGTACTATAATTTGAATAACAATATGATATAATTTCAAAACTATATATTAATCAATCATCGGATCGTTGAAAATACAACAAAATTAAGATTTTTACCTTATCTATAAATAAATGTTAGTACAAACTCAAAAACGAGATCTCACGAAATCTTGAATGGTTAGTGAAATTCTTTCATAGTTTCACCCTAAAACATAACATTTCGTCTTTTATTTTTCAAAATATTGAAACGCTTACAATAGTTACTATTATATAACAATTTGATTAACCACTGTGAAACTAACAATTTTTGTAAATAGTAAGAGTTATGCCACGTTGTTATTTTTTCAAAAGCTGTTGCCTGAATCAGCTTGTTCATAAGAGTTATTCAAACTAGTTGTTCTGCCCGTGCTTTGCAACAGGGAAAGAATACTTAAGAGAATAATGTGGGTCGCTAAATCTCCTGTAAAAACAATTACACACTCTTGCCATGATTATACAGGCAAATCTCAATTGTACTTATTGCTTATTTTAATGATAAATCACTTGTGTATTTGCATTTAACTGTGTAGCAGACAGAATCTAAACTAATAATTTTATCGTAATATCAACATCTACATTAAGGATGAAAAGATTAACTTAGGAAAAAAGTAAACAAACAAACTACTAGGGCTATTCAGAGAGTAAGGAACGTTTGAAAACAAAAAAAGTACAATACAAAATTTGTATCATATACATCTGGAAGAGCAACTAAAATACTACCTTTCTACATAGTCCCCAAACAAATTGAGACACTTATTGTACCGATGCACAAGCTTTGAAATTCCTTCATCATAGAAGTCTGCCGCCTGCGCTCTCAGCCACTCAGTGACGCGGGCCTTGAGCTCCTTGTAGTCGTCGGAGCGCTGTGTTGCTAGCCAGGTCTTCATTCTTACAAACAAGTGGAAGTATCTTGGTGCAAGGTCCGGACTATAGGGTGGATGAGAAAAAACCTCCCATTTGTAGGAGTCAAAGAGTTCTTTGGTGCGGTTTGCTGTGTGAGGTCGGGCATTGTCATGCACAAACAAAATCTTAGACGTAAATTTCCCTCGGCCCTTGTTTTGAATAACTCTCCTAAAGTTGCGCAAAGTTTCACAGTATTGTTCAGAGTTTATTGATGCACCACGTTCAAGAAAGTCAATAAAAAGTACACCTTGCCTTTTCCAAAAAACCGTTGCCATAATCTTCCTTGCTGACATTGTTTGCAAACATTTTCTTGGTTTTTTGTGGAATTTTGTGTCCTTCCTCTCCATGGACTGTAATTTTGTTTCACAATTAACGTGATTAGCCCATGTCTCATCACCAATTAATATACGAACCAGTTGTTACTCAGCATTTCTGTCAAAGCTGCCCCCATTTGCTGACCTTTATGGTGGTCCGTGAGCATTTTCGGCACCAATCTTGCACAGAATTTGTGGTAGCCTAACCTTTGTGTGACATTTTAAAACAACAAAGTCCACGAAACTTGTAGGAAACAAAGCAAAAGCTCTGTTATCGTGGATCGGTAGTTTTTGCAAACGTTTTTATCAACTTTAGCTACTAGTTCATCAGTCACAGTGCTCGGGCGCCTGCTCTTTGCTTGATCATGGACGTCAGTTCGGCCATTTTCAAACTGAATGCACCATTTTCGCACAGAACTCAGGCCCGTTTTTGACCCTGTCAGCGCGCTAGGCACAACTAATAGTAGCGCCCCCTTGCAATATATAGAGAGTCTACTGACCGGTAAATGTTCCTTACTTTTAATAGGCCTCTATAAATATAAATCTATATAATTAATAGGCCAATACAAAATTTGTATGATGAACTTTTCCGCCATTTCTTAACCGGTTTTTACCATTCACGTCTGGTTGGAAAGAGAGTGTTGCGTAGTGCAAACTGACCTTAAAGTTTTGAAAAAGTCCCTTGGGCTCTGCCACAGTGGCTTTTTAAGTCCCTTTGTTATCTTATGAAGAACATATGTGATGTGGAAAGCGAAAAGGGACCTCTTGTCGGCGATGCAAAATTTTCAGTACGGCTGATATAAGTAATTAAGGTCAAAAATATTGAAATTCAGGGTTTTATCGATTGTTATAACTCATTTAACATCGGACAGTATCGGTTAAAATATCGAATTGAAAATGTAAAAGGTAGAATAAATAATTTTGTTAGCCTCTGCACAGTCTAAGAAATGGGACCTCTTGTGGCTCAATGTTATTTCGCCATAACGACAAGAGGTCCCATTTCCAATATTCACTTTATAAACAGACTTTAGTCCAAAAAATGAATTGTCCTGCATTCTAGTGAAAATTTAGAGAACTACAACGAATTCAGTTTACGGAGAACAAAATATCTCACTGATTTTGCGGTCCCGACAAGAGGTACCTTTTCTTATCTTATGGAGAAATAACATGGGGCCGACAAGAGGTCTCTTTTCTGAAGTGCAATTTTTACGACATGCTTCGATAAAACAATTATTTTAAAAACTACCGTGAGTTAAGACAAAAATTGGTATCGCCTCCAAAGAGGACATTATAAGCTTTCTTTTGTCACCAAAATCGTTTCTTAAATACGAAAAAACTGTTTTTATGCTTATTTGAAATTTTCAAAATAGTTTTTCTCAAAATGACCCTTTTTCATAACAAAATGTCAAAGTCCTATAATTTTAACAAAAAAAATCGTAGATGCATGGGACTTGCACCAAGTAATTCGGAATTTAATAAGGAATTCAAATATTTATATAACTCAAAATGCTGCCATTTTTAGTAGGAAACATTGACTTAACTTTGTGATCATTGCAGAGAAAAGCCCTCTAAGGATAGATAAAACTGGGTCTGTGGACATTTAATCTTTGTTTCTATAAAAGTCAAGTGATTTAGAGGAATATGACTACATCTAAGAAACAAAACTTTCATTGAATGATTCAATTATTATTCATAGTCAAGAGAAACAAAAAAACACCTGAACAACATCATTCCTTTTAACTGACTATTTCCTCAGGTAAATATAATTGACGTTATTACAGCAACTAACCAAAAGAATGCCAATTGAAGGAAATGAAATTGTGACAGACAGGTTATGCGGGAAGTCCTTAAGGTCTTAAGTAATATGAAAAAATGTTATCGCTCTTTCAAAAATGACTGAAATTTGTAAACATACTGGCGAGAATGGTGGTACCATGCAGGCTACATTATCAATAACGAAGATAAACATGGGCAACCATGTTTATTACTCTACTGTACTATTATTACAAAAACAAAATCCCCATCAATCTAAAATACTGGAAACATAGACATTTAATCAATGTCAATAATGCCGCCAGCTGATTATGATAACTAGTGTTATCGGATTATAGTTTTTTTTATGTTGAGTTGGTTGTATATGCGGCTATGGTTAAGTCGGGGAAAATTTGTAGAAAACACTAAAAAACAATATCAGCTTTTGGAAAAATGATCAAATGTTTATAAGAAAAGTTGACTATCAAACTGTTATGTACATTAAAGTGGGTCGAAAAAAATCACTAATTCTTTTTCAAGTTGTAATACCTTGGATGAGGATGAATGACCAAAACAGAGTTAAAATATTAAAAGTATTGCTTGTTATTTTCCGGTCACGCATGTGCTCTAAAGTTTAAACAAAAAATTAAAAACTCATATTTTATCAGACATTTAAAAAAATTTTAAATTTCCCATTTTTAATACATGAGTTAATAGTTGAAAATATCACCTACAAGACACTATGAAATTGATATTTAAATAATATCATTGTATGTTAATATCTTCCAGTCATGCATCGGCTGCAAATATTGCCAAAAATCAAGAAAAATGTTATTTTGTACTACAGTAGTCTTATTTAAAATATAATAATTGATATCAAAATGTAATACCAAAAATCTCTTTGTACACATTCAGGTAGTGACTTAACAAAAACAATAGACATAGTCAGAATTGATCTTCCGGTCGCGCATAGCAATACAAATTCAATTTAGCACGGCACTTTTGGGTCAGTGACTTTTAGGTCATGGGCGATGCCATGTGATTCCGAAGTTTAAGATTCTGAAATTGAACAACAAGATGGTGATGATAATGTATCCATGTGCTCAAAAACTAAAATGTACGATTTGAGTGACAGCAACCAAGAATATTTACCTAAACTTAAAAAAAAATACCTATAGAAGGCAAATGATGATTAACTCTACTTCATTGGTTAGCGATCGTTATGGTGTTTTAAATCGTGCTACAACTGCAATAGCCTCTAATGGAATACGAAAAACATCAAAACATAAACTTCATTTGTTACAATTATATGAGAACTCTCTCACGGTACCCATTCAAAGTTTTTACTTAGATCCTTACAAAACTTTACATGGATAATGTTTACCAAAAAACTGCGCCTCTCTGCGATTTCAAAACTATTACATATTAAAAATCTAAAATTTTAAAATTTTAAAAATTTCTGATAAAATAGGAGTTTTTCATTTTTGTTCAAACTTTAGAGCACATGCGCAAATACTATTTTTAATATTTTTACCCTGTGTCTTACAATATAGCAACTTTTCCAATAGCTCGAAAAAAATAAGTGATTTTTTTTTCGACCCACCCTAATGTACATCATGGAGTATTTCCATTAGTTACATAATCTTTGAGTTGACTCTTTTAAATTCATCACAAATTATGACTGTTATTCATTTAGAAATAACTCTGTAATACTTTTTAATACTGTAATACTCTGTAATACTAGGTACACTAGTAAAAACAAATCCAACAACTGATACATCTTCAACATGTTAAATGTGATTAAATAGAGCCGTTAAATTGAGGTTCGTGTCCTTAGGAGGGGGTTTATAAAAAAACTGAATTTTGGGGGAAGTTTCACATCAAGACCTTTCATTCAAGTACACAGTTGATAGGTCAACCCGTAAAAAGGTAGGTCAATCGCGGCTTGCGATTTTCTCTAAAGTTTGTGATCCTTGTTTAGCTTTCTTGATATTAAATGGTTTGTTTACTACTGTATTTGTTTAAAATTATATTTAGATTATACTAGCTGTGTGCCCGTTCTACGCAGGGGGATCTTATAGTAGTCAGTTGAAACCTTCTTATATTAAAAACAGCAGTTGGTTTGCATATTTTCAGATATGCTGGCAAAAATATTATATACACACCTTCGCAAATACAGTACCTATCTGATAGTTTCAAGCCAAAACGCAATTAAATGTCATGTCACCCCATATGTTAGTCCATATGTTCAATCCAATGATTAAACTAAAAAAGCTTTATAGCCCTACTATGAGAAATAGATCTATGAGTGATAGCCCTAAGGTAGGCCTATAGTTGAAAGTTACTTTCCACAATGGTTAAAAGTATTTAAAGTATAGGGTGGCGCAGATGGATCGGGTGGTTTTAAAATACTTTTCAAACTGTCAATTTTAAAGGTATTGGATTGAAATAAAGTGCAAAACGTGTAGTTACAATGGAAGTTTATTGACAAAAAATTAGTTAAGTTAGTTTTTAAAAATTACATCCATCAAATGCCTTCCTTCTCGAGCCACGCATTCTTGGAGTCGGTCCTTGAGGTTCCACATTGCTCGCTCAAGCACATCATCAGGAATTAATGTGATTTCGTTGTGAATTGCAGCCTTCAACTCCTGAATGGTCCGGGGTTTGTTCATGTAGACCCTTGATTCAGGAGTTGATGGCTGCAATTCACAACGAAATCACATGCCTTCGAAATCAATACCTTTAAAATTGACAGTTTGACAAGTATTTTAAAACCACCCGATCTATCTGCGCCACCCTGTACTACCTCAACCTCGCCATTTAACACTTTATTCGGGTTGACATTTTCATTATCAAAGGTGCTCAACTTGTCCTTTTCGTGACACTAAGAAATAAGGACACGTTACCAACAGACATACACACAAAAATACAGAACTTAATTAGGGAATTTGTTACGCTTTAAGCATAGCAAAGTACATATAAAATTAATATTTGAAATCTTTGTCAATGTCATCAAATTTTATTATAACAATTTATATTTGCTTGGACCGAAGATGACGCGAAATGCTGTCGAAATGACTGCTTACTATATGAAATGAAGTACTATAGACGATTTAGATTGGTAATTTATAATACAAATTACCAAAATAGGCCACGAACTATTGATACACAAACAACGTAAATCGTAAACAATTCACGATGGTTTGCTAAACAAATGTTTTACTTAAATGAGTTATCATTTTCTTAGCATAAACTAACATTTTGGAATCCAGACAGAAAAAGCAAAACTTATACAGTTAAGACATCAATTAAACTGAATACGACTGTATAAATAAGGTGCAATACCAACGATAACTAATTTGTAAATTACAGTGATGTGTTGGTACGTAAAAATGATTCTTTCTGCTACCAATGGTTTTAAGGAAAAAACCAGTACCAAAACCCAACGTTTACAGTTAGCAACTAAAGTACATTCGACCAATTAAATGCGTTAATCAAGTCCCAAGGTTATTGATTTCTTGGTTTTGAATTTTCTCGTAAAAAGTTATCGGCAATCAAAGTTATTTCCCATTAATTGCTTTATTCGTAAACAACTTTTAATGTAGGCCTTATTGGTGTCAGTTTAAAAAAAAACAACCTTATACAAAGAACTTTTCGTTATTTAATAGATTACGTATTCTCTAAACAATGATTGGTATATCTATTAACATTAGAAAGAAATGTGACAAAAATCACACAATGCTGGGTTTTTGGACGTTTGTAATTTTATTTCTTAAGTAGGGAGGCCGTGTATTCTAGGGAAAAGTACCGGTATCAAGGATCGTCGTCAAAAAGGTTGTTATGAATAATTGGGTAGGCGTAAGTACCCAAGAGATGGGCTATGGGCCTATTGGCTGTATGGTCCAGCGATTGCATCACACACTGAGTAGGAACAGAAAGTGACACATTGGAAAAGCGAGTTTAGCATCATCCATAAACCGTAAACCTCTGTTAGTCACCCAATGCAGTTGTTTACTTTACACTTTACACAACTGCCATTGAAGCGCCGTCAATGAGTGGAAACCTTGTTTGTAAGCTATTGGTGACGATCATTAATAAATTTAAGTTTCCCAGCCCTATACAACACTGATTCAAGGTCTTCTTTTTTTGGTTATCTAACCTCAAGAACAATTTTATACACAAAGAATATCTGGTTCCTGACCTGGATGACGCCTAGTTATTTAATTTCATTTACGGTTACACTATATTATTCCACTTGCGATTAGGTGTAATTAAATCCGTTATGTAAGAAAAACGTTTTTAATCTCACTTGGTTAGGATTTGACTTCAAAATGTGATCGGAAATGGTTGTGGTATTTGTAAACAACATTTGTATATCAGTGACAGCTAGAAAAAATAATCTTGATCCGAACAGCTGTTCGTTATTTCATAGATGATTATGTGATAAAAATTGGACGAAAACTCGTCAAAAATCGCACAAAACTGCATTTTTGAACGTCCGTAATTTTATTTAGAAAGTAGTGAGGCCATATTTTGGCTAAAGACACTCTCGCCAATCCAGTGAATACATTAAAATGACTTGGATCGTGATAGGTACTCTCGTTTTCCTGGAGAAGATTGCGTAAAATGCCATCTTGAGTGTTACAGAAAGACAGACAGACAGAAATTTAGATGAGACTTGTTTCGGCTTCTTTAATGTATAAAACGTAAAAATAACCTAAAACTTTATGATTCTGAGCAATGTACAGACAAAACTCTAATTTTATTTAAATAGATGCCTGATTTTAGGGTTGCTATGTATATTTCTTGCTTAAAGCAAGTATTTATGATAAAAACTAGTGTTATTGTTTTCAAAATATTCACTGTTAGGTTTAATGCCTTTAGGATTTGTTTTCTTAAAATAGGACTTTTAAAGGCCACTGGCGTAGAGTCCTGATGGAATTTCTTGAAAACGATTCTTATTGCACATCTAGAGCTTAAGTGGAACCTCTATGCCAATTCCTGAGTTCCTACAGTTTGTAGTTTTAGAGAAAAGTTTAGATTACCTTAAAAATTGATTTTGTTTCTGTAAAAGCGATCTTTCTATTTCTTTTTTCCCTTTATAAGTTATAGACATTCCAGGATTAACTCCATCTTGTGTTGATTAGTGATTGTTGTTTATAGCGTGGCACGCCCGGCCAGATGAGTCCCAACGGCAGCCTACTCACCACATCTGAGCCAGCGTTGGTGTCGCCCTCACGCACGCCACGACCTCACAGTGACAATGCGACATCACCAGACGAGCGAGCCACGCTACTGCACACAGCTGACACGTAACACGTCCTCTGGCACTGGCGAACGCAGGATGGCCCATTACCAATTGCAAATTCTAATACTACTCCATGGGTTTTTTTATTTTAAGATTTTTAAATATTTTTTTGTTCATTAATCAAACTAATTCAATTTAAATAGCAGCTAAATACAAAGATTACATTGCCTCAAGAAAGATTAGTGCATGAATGTGAATCAAATGCCCTTTGATTTTAAAATGGTTACAATATAACCTTCATGATTTTAATGTTAGTTTAATTATTAGTTTAGTTATTAGTTTGGTATTAATTATTCATTAATGAAATTGATTATTTCGAATGTACTGTGAGGCCTATTACGGAAAGACTCGGTATTAATCTAAATTTAACATTCATTTCACTTAGAATTTTTGTGGCCATCCTGCCTCAGAGTTTAAGTGGTGTTAAAAATATTTTACCTAATTTTAAATGCCAAAGAATTGGTTCTGTAATATTTTTGTCAGTCCTAGTAAAAGGATATTAATATAAGCTTTAGTCACTTTTTCTGTTGAACAGAAATAATTATTGGAAATGTTTTTGTTATGTTTAAATTTGTAACAATGAAACATTGTTTTAAATTCGTTATGTTTAACAATTTTATATTTTGTTTGTTTTTTTAGTTATTATTTTTTAGTTAATTTAAAATTATTTTAAACATGATCGAAGAACATGTCAAACATACTCCTAGATTAAAGAATCGAATTTAAATTGGTTTTATGTAATATGTTTACATTATATTTTAGATAACATGCTTGGTCTTTTTGACACAGCAAGTTGATATTCCAGTCAATTTACTTAGTACTTAATTAGTGTTCTTGAAAGTAGTAGCTTGCCTAACTAGAATCAACAATCAATTATTACATTTGTTACATTATTATCTCACTGCTCTATCTTGGCATGTGCTTGAGTTGAGACATCATTTAAAGTTTGAATAAGCTTGATGATAAACTCTTATAAACAGTATTGAAATGTTAATAAACCGCATTGAATTGTGGCAAGTTGGGTCAAAGCTTTGGTTATACTGTATGAGGAATTATTAAGCCCTGTCTATGTTTACAATGAATATTTTTTATTCTGAGTTCAAGCCCAGTATGAATTATTGTATTATTATTGTTATAGCTTTATATTTTAGTATACTCTAGCCATATTTAAATAAGTTATTTTAAGTGATCAAATGTTAAGAGTATAACATTCTACTTAATATCAAGGATTTATTTTTTATTCAACAGTTTATGTGTTTTACCGGTGCTTTTCATTTCGGACTGTTGTAGATATGTACTTAATACAACTAAATGTAAGCAATGTATTTGTGTACTTACTAGTAAACAGCAGTTGATAGTACCACATTGTTAAATTTTAAAAGAAACTGTTGTTAAGTTTATATTTTAAAAAGCAAAATTGATATGTACATGAATTAAAAAAATCTAGAAGATTGAATTGTATTTAATTTAACCTCTTATTTAACTTTATTACATGAAAACAATTTCATTGCATCAAAAAAATAAATAAATTGGTAAACAATAGCACTTTACCAGTATGTAAATAGGAACACTAGGTTCTTGAAGAACAGTACTTATTTTGCTTGATTCACAATATAGAAGTCTTATTCATTAAAGAAAGACTGTTTGTTCTAATAAATTCATTACTGTTGCATATACATTTAGTTGTAAAAAAGAAAGCTCTCCATAATGCATATCAGTATGGTATAGTAACACTAGACATCTTATACAATACATTTCCCTGCAACGAAGAACTACCATGGTTCCATGGTTCAGGTAACTTGGAGGTCCCTGATAGATTTTGAGGTTAGGGTGCCAAATAAGAAGTCAAATACATTGTAAATAGTTATTTGTGTAACTAGAGAGCAAAGTGGCACTTTGCTGCACATGAGAGCAACGTTTACACATGAGCCGCAGACGAGTTCGGAATGATCTCGAGTGTTGCAAAGGCCTTTTGCACTCGTGTTACTAATTATATTTTTCCTACAGTCACTATAAAGCATATAAATAATTAGTCTTTCAAACACTATACAACACGTTTTTAGGTTCAGCTGGCAACTCAAATAGGTGCCCTAGAGAAAGTAGTCCCCGGTCCGTATCACTCCGCTATTTTTTCCTCTGCAAGCAATGTGCCCCGCGACTAGAGAAAATAGTTCCGTATATTTTTGTCATTTGCAGTGGTTTCAGCGCCTAAAAAAATGCTTTTAAGGTATTTTCTTGTTTCTTAAGATCGTAGGAATGTTTTAAAAACGTTTAAAAGAAAAGTCCAGAAAGTTCAGAAATACCGAAAAGAGAGCATAAACTATAAACACAAAATGACAGGTTAAATCATAGTTATAATAGTCAATCGGCTGTTCATAGTATTATTATCTTTAAGTGTTGCCAACCTATGTCCATGCTTACACGGATTACGTACATAATAGAACCACGCTGTTTTGAGTTGTTTTGTTAGAATCCTGATGTTCACCAAAGTATAAACCATACGACAAAGTATAAATATGAGCAATTAGCAACTTTCTGTACTATAAACAGTACAAGGAAGCCAACTTTGTCGGGTGACTGTAGGAAAATGTATGTTTTCTTTCAGAATACATAGTGAGTGAACTAATCAAATGGAATTTCCATGCACACATATTTTTTTTTAATAAGCTAATGTTATATAACAATAACACACACATTCTCAACAATGGTCTTGAGGAGGCCATAAGTTTGGGAATAATATTTCCCAATGAATACCAAATAATTGTCTCAAATCTTCTTAGTAGATCAAAGATCTCTTTTGTTGCCTCTGGTAACATCGTTGATTTGTTGGTTGGATTGGTTTGTGTTATATCAATGGTTTTGTCTATAAGCCAAGCCTATATGACTGTGGCGACTAGCGCCACTTCTTCTCAAGCTCCTGCTCCTCCTCGGGGCATATACTTGATGACTGCTTGTCTATAAGTGTTTTTGTTGATGTAGGTTTGTGTGTAAATTCTCTGTATAAAAGAGGCAAGCAAATGGTGGTTTTGTATGCGCCAACCCTGAGGTTTTATCAATGTAATCATAGGAGCTCTTTAGGCTGTGGTTATTGTCTAGCACTAACAATATACAGGGTGGGGCAATGAAAGCGCCCCAATTTATAAACAGTACAAACTCAATAATATTCACCATATGGATATAAATAGCACACCAAAACACAGCTTATCTTTTGCCATTTTAACTTAACAAAGTCATTTTTCCATTTCTTGAGAACAAAATCCTACAAGTGACTTCATTGTCCTACTTGACATTCCTTTTTAGCCACTTGAAACTCCATCAAATACTCCTCCAGCACTTCTTTAGGAATCACTTTAGTTTTAGGACTATCCTTAGCTTCGGTTCAAACAAATCTGTGGGGTGACTTTGAAAAACCTAGAACGTCAAGTAGCTTCTTATTAGAACAACCCCCCCTCCCAAAACAATTAGCCAACGTAAAGCTTTCAACAACAAAAGCTTCCTGGCAAATCTCTTCGGACTTTGAGTTACTGGGACTCATATTCTTTTAACATTTGCTGGTGTACAAAGAGTTTTGCGGCACCCACCGATTATTTTTTTTTTTTTGTTTAAGCGATTATCCTAAATAATTTTACCCAGTTCAACATTGTTTTCCAATCTGGAACAGCGCCATGTTGACAAAGGATGGAATACGGTCCAAACAATCTCTGGGTTTTTGCACAAGAACCACTATTTTATAAATAGGTTTCCACATCAATATCTGTGTGGTTATAGCCTCAGGCATAATCTATCTATACTTATTTAATACGCAAGCAGGTTTTTTGTGACAATTAATCCTCCGAAACTACTTAACCGATTGACATGTTTTTGGTGTCATTGGAAAGAGCCTAACATTAAGTTGTGCAGGAAACTTTCTTTTTAGGGAAACTAGTGTACATGTTGCTCGAAATCGAGCAATTTCAAATAAGTATAGGAGTTGAGGAGTTACAAATAAACAAATGACTTGTTTAAAAACTAATAACAGTCATAATTTCCGATGATTTTAAAAGAGTCAACTAAAAGATTATTAAGTTAACTGATAAAAATACTCACAATTTACATAACAGTCCTATTCCAGTTTAAAGGGTTTAACTATCAAACTGTCCATGGACGGGAAAAGGTAAGCTTACAAATTAAGTCAACGTAAAAAGGTTGTCAGCTTTTATAATGTATCGTACCTAAGTTATTTAGCCCATTTGTAGGTGTAGTGTGTAGGCTACTTTAAACTCTACAGAACCTAGTTAGGCAAAAACTGGCAGAACTCTGAAAAGGAGTTATTTATCATAGGCATACTCATATGCCAAATCCTAAAAAAAAAAATGCAATAATTAATAACTTATCATTAAACACAAACCAAAATCCAACACTATACACATTTTTAATACAACATAGATGATTTACACATTGACTGTTTAAAATTTACAACATGTGTTTTTCTTCATGGATTTGACAGCTCTAGTTGTTTACATTTAAATGTCAAAGCAAATGTAATATTTAATTTCTGACAACAGCTGGAGTTTCAAAACAATGTTTCTTTCCCTTGTTAATCTTATGGAGAAATACGAAACTTTAAAGGGCCCCAGGGCCTTACTCTCTAATTATTTACCTAAAAAGAAAGTTTCCTGCACAACTTCACGCTACGCTCTTTCCAATGACACCAAAAACATGTCAATCGGTTCAGTGGTTTCGGAGGAGTAATTGTCACAAAAATCCTGCTTGCGTATTAAATAAGTATAGATAATTAGAGAGTGAGGCCCTGGAGCCCTTTTAAGTTTCGTATTTCTCCATAAGATTAACATGGGAACTAAAATTGTTATGAAAATCCAGCTGTTGTCAGAAATTAAAGGTGAGAAGAAGAACATATATTAATTGTAAACAGTCAATAAGGTTGCTAATTTAACAGTTTGCTACAAACATTTACTGACTTGGTTGAAATGAAATATTTACTATTTGAATTTGGGTTGGCATAAATATTACATTGGGAAAAAGCGAGAGATCCTAGATAATTGTACTAAAAAGAAAACGGAATTAACACTGTGCTGCATTTCTTAGTAATCATTGAAAGAGCCGATTTGCAAACTATGGAAACATATGAAAACTATGTAAACAATGGAAACTATGTAGAAAACCCTAAAAAACAAGATCAGCTTTTGAAAAATAATAAGATATTTACAAGAAATGTTGATTATATCGATCTGTTATGTACATCTTGAGTACATATTTCCATAATCTTTGAGTCGAATCTTTTAAAGTCATCAGAAATACTGTTATTTGTTTTAAAATAACTCCTGTAATTCTTAGCAATTGCTCGAATTCGAGCAACAGGTACACTAGTACTTATTTAATACGCAAGCAGGATTTTTATGACAATTACTCCTCCGGAACTACTGAACCGATTGATATGTTTTTGGTGTCATTGGAAAGAGCGTAACGTGAAGTTGTGCAGGAAACTTTCTTTTTAGGTAAATAATTAGTGAGTGAGGCCCTGGGGCCCTTTAAAGTTTCGTATTTCTCCATAAGATTAACATGGGAAACAAACATTGTTTTGAATCTCCAGCTGTTGTTAGAAATGGAATCTATCTATATATTAATAGGCAAGCATGTTTCTTTAAAACCTTTTTTCTCAGCTCGTGTGCATCGTAGGGAAAATCTACGCATACCGTTGGAAAGCTATTTTCCTGTAGGTGTGCAGAATCCCTTTATAAATTTAAATAGGCTCAAAGATAAGCACAAAAAATGAGTTTAAAAATTTGAAAAAATTAACATGGATCTTATGCGTTGCTATGCTGGTTACGAAATAACAACGAAATATAAACAGAAAATCAAAACAAATGGAGGAAACTCCAATCACATGTTTTATTTACAGTGTGGGGTGAAAATAGATAAGTGAGTACATTACATATTTTTGGTCGAGTTTCGACCACTGGACGACCTCTCGTATTAATAATTTGTCTCCATGGAAGCATGAGAAAATTCACAATGTTTACATTTGCTTTGACATTTAAATGTAAACAACCAGAACTGTCAAATGCCTATTTCACAATTTCAGACAGCTGATAAAAAAAAATAATTAAACAACTATGTGGTAGGTTTATTCAATCTTACACTTTATGATAGATTATTATTTTTATTATAAATTGTGTAAATTGTGAGTATTTCCGTTAGTTAATAATCTTTCAGTCGACTCTTTCAAAATCATAGAAAATTATAACTATTATTAGTTTTAAAACAAGTCATTTGTTTATAAATAACTCCTGTACTTCTTTGCAATTGCTCGATTTCGAGCAACATGTACACTAGTATTTACTAAAATGGCATAGTTTAATTGATGTTTTAAGCACAGCTGATCATTCATTGTTGCAGCAATTAACATGTGACAGGTAAAACAAATCGTAGCGTTCTCATTGCCTCACCCTGCATAATCTTTCAGAATTCTTTCAAGTCGTTTAGCGGTATTGTATGTGGGTGTGTTTGTGTAGTCATCTAGTGGCCTGATGGGAACACATTTTTTATGTACTTACTAGCTGCTGTACCCGTGATTTGGAACGGGAAGAGGACTTGAAGGGAAGAGTTTGTTCTTTACATCTGTTGTATAAAATAGTTACACACCAGCCAACCATTTTAGAAACAAAACAACCGTACCACTTCATTTGATAAAGGCCAATGATAAAGGTTTGTGGCTTTAAATACAGGTAATTAATGGAAACCACAATTTTGCTTTTAATTAATTTAAAACCTTGTATAGGCTAAAATGAGACAATCAAAGTTTTTGAATAACATTTGCCCATACTTAATTAACATTCGTCTCCCTTCTTTCCTTTATTTTGGATTTCAATCTTGATGTTACAAACTGCCGATTATTTCATTCAAATAAACAAATTTTATTAGGTATTTACATCAATATCTATATATCAATGCGTTAATATATAGATTATATTAATATGCCTAATATATTAATACTAGGTGAAACCCGTTGAAATCGACGGTTGCTTTAAAGGCTTACGACAATTCTTTTAACTGCAACAAAAAGAGTGAAATAAAAAAAATGTGAGCATTTAGTTTGGTTTAATGAATAATAAATAGGTGTAGAAACAATAATGACTATTGCATTAGTTACAAAATATTGTTGATCATTCAATGAATAACATATTTCTTATACCGTCCGTCATATGAGTTATTACCTAGTTCCAGTTCCTATGTTAACTGGTTTTTCTCCTTTTGGAGGAATATATGAGGAATGCTTTTGAAGGAAACTTAAAATAGTTTTAAAATCGTATTGGTGGATATTTTGTGGTACATACTTCTGCGATTTCATCAGTGTTATGCAGATTAATTCTGTATTTCTTTTTTTAGCAAATTTCCCATATAAGGAATAAGTTATTACCGTAGTACTCATGGTAAGACCTGGACCCAGGACCGATTTACTTTTTCGTTTTGAGGTCCCTAGAGGCCAAAAACACCATCCGTTCAAATTCATATATTTATTTATATATATATTTATATATGAAAAATAGAAAAATAGGGCTACTATATATAAATAAAGATTAAACATTAATAAACTTAGTACCCAAGTAAAATTATTTATTAAAATATTTACTGACTATAGTTTCGGCTCTAAGGCCATTTTCAAAGTAAACAAAAATCAAAATAAGATATAAAAACTATATATATACTAGCTGTACCCGCGGGCTTTGCCCCGTTTAACTTCATATGTGAGCTAGTTCGCATGGCTCAATCACAGCCTGGTTGAAGTTCGTTCGCTACGCTCACTCACCTTTAGGTTGGAGCTCGTTCGCTGTGCTCACATGTCCTGGTTGAAGTTCGTTCGCTACGCTCATTCACCTAGAGTTGGAGCTCGTTCGCTACGCTAACTCGCCTCCGGGTTGAAGTTCGTTCGCTGCGCTCACTCACCTTTTGGTTTCAAATTAGCTGTTGTCAAGTATTAAAAAAAAATAATAGTGCTGCACTCGGTTGTTAATCCTTGTAACTTTAATGCTATTGAACATCATAGAACAGAACCAACTTGTTTAATTGAAACAGCTGTTAAGATTCATTAATCTTCTAAATATATAAAAGGCAAAGCCCTCACTGACTCACTCACTCACTCACTCATCACTAATTCTCCCACTTCCCATTTACCTAGGAAGCTGAAATTTGGTACACTGATTCTTTAGGCATTAAATAGGAAAACTAAGTAGTTTTTATTCTGATCGGACTCTCGGGCTCCGCCCCAGTGGCTCTGGAGTTTCCCATGTTAACCTTATGATTTTTCATATTTAAAAGGAATTAATGAATCTTAACAGCTGTTTCAATTAAACAAGTTAGTTCTATTCTATGATGTTCAATAGCATTAAAGTTACAAGGATTACCAACAGGGTGCAGCACTATCATTTTTTTTTTTTAATTTATGACAACAGCTAATTTGCAACCAAAAGGTGAGTGAGCGTAGCGAACGAACTTCAACCTGGAGGCGAGTTAGCGTAGCGAACGAGCTAACCTGAAGGCAAGTGAGCGTAGCGAACGAGCTCCAACCTAAAGGTGAGTGAGCGTAGCGAACGAACTTCAACCAGGACATGATTGAGCCATGCGAATACTTATGAAGTTAAACGGGGCAAAGCCCGAGGGTACAGCTAGTTCCATATAAATATGAGTACTCATTAGGTTAACATGGGAAACTCCAGAGCCACTGGGGCGGAGCCCGAGAGTCCGATCAGAATAAAAACCACTTAGTTTTCCTATTTAATGCCTAAAGAATCAGTGTACCAAATTTCAGCCTCCTAGGTAAGTGGGAAGTGGGAGAATTAGTGATGAGTGAGTGAGTCAGTCAGTCAGTGAGTCAGTGAGGGCTTATATATATATATATAACGAAACTATAGTCAGTAAATATTTTAATAAATAATTTTACTTGGGTACTAAGTTTATTAATGTTTAATCTATATTTATATATATATATACTAGCTGTGTGCCCGTTCTACACACGGGGATCTTATCATAGTCAGTTAAAACCTTCTTATATAAAGCACAGCAGTTGGTTTGCATACTTTCAGATATGCTGACAAAACTATTCCTTCGCAAATACAGTATCTGACAGTTTCAAGCCAAAACTAATGCTTCGCAATTAAATGTCACCCGGATCTTGTTGGTCCATATGTTATATCCAATGATTAAACTAAATAAACGGTATCAGCATTCTGACACATACTTTCTCCCATAAGTTTGTCAACAACCTTTATCATGTGTAAGCGGTGAGAGTAAATATACGGAAATGGGATTTGTACAATTTTGTTCAGAATTTAAAGGACTATAACATAATGGTTAAAAGTATTTAAGGTACTACCTCAACCTCTTAATTTAACACTTTATTCGGGTTGACATTTTCATTATCGTGGCGCTCTTGTCTTGAGAAACAAGGACATTTAATGCGTTACCATCATACATACACACAAAAATACCGAACTTAATTAGGGAATCTGCTACGCTTTAAGCATAAAAAGGTACATATAAAATTAGTACTTGAAATCTTTGTTAATGCCATAAAATTTGATCATAACAATTTATATTTGCTTGGACCTGAGATGACTCGAAATTCTGTCGAAATGCTATCTGAATCGGTTTGCTATATGAAATGAAGTACAGTAGGCCTACTATAGACGATTTATAGATTGGCAATTTGTAATAAAAATTACCAAAATAGCCTAGGCCACGAACTATTGATACATAAACAACGTTCAAAGTGTTTGAACGATTCATGATGGTTTGCTGAATAAATGTTTTACTAAAATGCGTTATAATTTTCTTAGCACAACATTTTTGAATCCAGACAGAAAAAGCAAAAATTATACAGTTAAGACATCAATTAAATTGAATAGGCCTACGCCTGTAATAAATAAGGTGCAACACCAACGATAACTAATTTGTAAATTACTGTGATGTGTTGGTACGTAAAAATGATTCTTGCTGCTACTAAAAGGTTAAAAGGAAAAGAACCAGTACCGTACCAAAAACCAACGTTTACAGTTAAGAACTGTAGTACAGCCGACCAATTATATGCGTTAATCAAGGTTATTGATCTCTTGGTTTTGGATTTTCTCGTAAAAAGTTATCGGCAATCAAAGTTATTTCCCATTAATTGCTTTATTTGTACACAACTCTTAATGTAAAATTATCGGTGTCAGTTTGAAAAAAAAACCTTATACAACATAACTTTCTGTTATTTAATATAGATTACGTATTCTCTAAACAATGGTTGCTGGTATATATATTAACATTATAAGGAAATGTGACAAAAATCACACAACGTTGGGTTTTTGGACGTTTATAATTTTATTTCTTAAGTACCTAGGTAGGCCGTGTATTCTATGGAAAAGTACCGGTATCAAGGATCGTTGTCGAAAGGGCTGTTATAAATAATTGGGTAAGCATACGTACCACACGTACCCAAGAGAAGGGCAATGGGCCTATTGGCTGTATGGTCCAGCGATTGCATCACACGGTGAGTAGGAACTATTGACTTTATATAGTCAATGGTAGGAACAGAAAGTGACACATTGGAAAATCGAGTTCAGCATCATCCGTAAACCTCTGTTACAATCACCCACTGCAGTTGTAATTTTTTGCTTTACACTTTACACAACCGCCATTGAAGAGCCGTCAATGAGTGGAACATTGTTTCTAAGCTATTGGCGACGGTCATTAGTAAATTTAAGTTTCCCAGCCGTATACAACACTGATTCAATTTTGATTCAATGTCTTCTTTCTGGTTATCAAAACTCCAAAACAATGTTATACACATATTTCTGGTTCCTGACCTGGATGATGCCTAGTTATTTAATTTACGGTTACACTATATTATTCCACTTGCGATTAATTAAATCCTTTATGTAATAAAAACGTTTTTAATCTCACTTGGATGGGATTTGCCTTCAAAACGTGATCGGAAATGGTTGTGGTGTTTGTAAACAACATTTGTAAACATTTCAGTGACAGCTAGAAAAAATAATCTTGATCCGAACAGCTGTTCGTTGTTTCATAGATGATTATGTGATACAAATTGGAAGAAAACTTGACAAAAATCGCACAAAACTGCATTTTTGAACGGCCGTAATTTTAATTACAAAGTAGTGAGACCATATTTTACTGGCTAAAGACACTCTCGCCAATCCAGTGAATACATTAAAATGACTTGGGTCTTGATAGGTACTCTCGTTTTCCTGGAGAAGATTGCGTATAATGCCATCTTGAGTGTGTCAGACAGACAGACAGACAGACAGACAGAAATTTAGACGAGACTTGTTTCGGCTTCTTTAATGTATAAAACGTAAAAATAACCTAAAAATGTATGATTCTGAGCAATGTACAGGCAAAACTCTAATTTTATTTATATAGATATGTGTCCGTTAGTGCGATAACTCAAGCAAAAATGATCCGATTTTGATGAAATTTGGTATAAACGTGTAAACCTACATTTATTCAAACGAGTTCGTGAACCAGCATGATCGGGCTATGGGAACATGGGTTTATGGGGGGTTTTATGGGGTAAAAATAGGTTTTTCCAATTCTTGACCCCAAAAACCCAAAATTTCACAATTTCTTTCCAAACCATTTTCTAGAGCTTAAAAAAAATAAATAATTTAGTATATTGAAGCGTTATTGTGCGCCAAATAGTTATGGAGAAAATTCAGAAAAATTGTAAATTTAAAATTCTCATGTTATTCTTATGGATAATAAGTCAACTGTTGTAGTTTGCTTGTTTATGAACATGTTTTGGTCGAATTTGGAAAATACCTACATTCATTTCTTACTAAACTATTAACATTTAACAACAAAAACACTTTTTTATGTACTTACTAGCTGCTGTACCCGTGCTTTGGGTGCTAACAAACTTTATTAGGTGGCTTGTAGAGACATAAGTCCCTAAAATGCTCAATAATATAAAACAAATTATTCTAATATTCAAACAAACAAAGAAATATATTATCTATGTGTCAGAATAGATATCCCTGTATATATGCCATATCTTTTGTGTAAAAAACAGTTTGTTGTTTGTCTTTGTTGATGTTATTTTCAATGAATCATTCAAATCACTACATAGATTTAACTCTGCTAAAGCAAGGCCACACTATAAAGGCAGCAAACATATAATTGGTTGTGAATAAATACTGGTTTATTAAGGTAGCTCGTTAATTATTTATTCAATGTGGTTATTTCTTGTTAAACACAAGTTTGAAAAGTTTCACAGTAAAATAATATATTTCCATATTCTATATAACGTAACTAAAAAGTCTTAATTATTATAGGTAACGTTATCCCTGGTTTTATATAGTACATTGCTGAACTTACTGGCAAATAAGTATAACCCAAATGTTAACATTGCGTACTGGCTTGATGATAAATCACGATCAGCTGTATGAAGTAAACAAAAATTAGCAGAAAATGGCTTCTAATGCTATTCTTATGGAGAACATTTTACGTTATATCTCGTTTTCTGGTAACTTTATGGAAATTCTGCTATTTTTCCCGAGTCCCTGGGGTCAAGACCTTTAATTTAAGACCCCTCCCACTTTTCTGCGACTTACCAGACGTCCAAAATTTTCTGGTAAAGATTTTGTCTTACAGAATTATATATAAGGACTTACATCAATATCTATATATTAACGTATTAATATATTATAGATTATATTAATATGCCTAGTATATTAATATTGTCTATATATATATTAATATATTAGGCATGTTTCTTGAAAACCTTTTTTCCCAGTTCTTGTGCATCACAGGGAAATTAACTGTTAGAAAGATACATTCCTGTAGATGTGCAGAATCCCTTTATAAATTAAAATAGGCTCAAAAATAAGCTGGTATGATCATTATAGTCCTTGGTCCTTACAGAATTTAATTACAATTCTCGGTGCCCAGGTTGGCTGGATACCCAGGAACCCTGTTTAATATGTGTATAGTACACCTGTCTCACACTTTCCACGTTCTTTCCCAATTAGCTGTAAGCATGTGCCTAATGACCGAGCTATCATCCAGATCTTCCAAGCTAAGTGAACCTTTCAATTGAAAACAATCAACAAACTTTAACCCTGATTTGGCTGACCTTAATGTGGCAAATACAAAATTCTCCCTGAAAATCTTATATACTAAACAAATTTGGTTTTTCTTTTCCGAGTTTGTTTGGCTCTTCTACCGATTTTCATGATTGAGGTCTCAAATTGAAGGTATGAGCGCACAGATTTGCCATCAAGCATCGGCATATGTTTATCTATAACCCCAGTTGGTTTATACGTAAACAAAATTTTCTCCCCATGTATTTCTTATGGGAGTAAATTTGGTTTTTATTTTCGGAGTTTGTTTGGCTCTTCTACCCGACCGATTTTCATGATTGAAGTCTCAAATTGAAGGTATGAATGCATAGATTTGCCATCAAGCATCGGCATATATTTATATATAATCATACTCGGCTTATACGTAAAATAAATTTGCTCTCCATGCTTTCCTTATGGGAGTTAAATTTAGTTTCTCTTTTCCAAGTTCGGTTGGCTCTTCTATTCGACCGACTATCATGATTGAGGTCTCAAATTGGAGACATGCACGCAAAGATTTCACATCAAGCATCGGCATATATTTACCTACTGTATTATTCGACCAAAAAATGTAATTTAATTCATTTTCGAATTCTTACTTCATTTTAAGATTTATTTCACCAGTTATCCTACTAATATTATAAATGAGAAAGTTTAGATGTATGGATGTATGGATGTATGGATGTATGTTTGTGACAAGTGAACGCGAAAAATACTGGTCGGATTGGGCTGAAATTTGGCATGATGATAGCTCACATTCCCGATTAACATATAGGCATATTCTTATTTCAAAAATCCTTTCGGGCTCCGCCCCAGTGGCTCTGGAGTTTCCCATGTTAACCTTATGAGAAATGAAATTATTGAATCTTAACAGCTGTTTCAATTAAACAAGTTGGTTCTGTTCTGTGATGTTCAATAGCATTAAAGTTACAAAAATTACTAACAGGGTGCAGCACTATTATTTCTTTTACATTTATGACAACAGCTAATTTGCAACCAAAAGGTGAGTGAGCGTAGCGAACGAACTTCAACCTGGAGGCGAGTTAGCGTAGCGAACGAGCTAACCTGAAGGCAAGTGAGCGCAGCGAACGAGCTCAAACTAAAGGTGAGTGAGCGTAGCGAACAAGCTCCAACCTAAAGGTGAGTGAGCGTAGCGAACGAGCTCCAACCTAAAGGTGAGTGAGCGTAGCGAACAAACTTCAACCAGGACGTGATTGAGCCATGCGAACGAGATAATCTTGAAAATTAAGAAGTTAAACGGGGCAAAGCCCGCGGGTTACAGCTAGTAATTATATAATGCTACATATTTTGGTCTAAGAACCTTCAGTGAAATACCGGCTTTCATTTAAGCTATTACTTATTCAAATTGGACGAGTTTCAAGCAAAATTGAAAATAGGTGAACAACCAACATAAAAATTATTTTCATATGGTTTTTCTATGATTAAAAATCAATAGATCCAGTATTGTTCATGTTTTTTATATGTTTTAGACTCAAAATAATCAGTCAATTATAGGCTTTAATTCGTCAAAATTTTCGAGTTTGAGTTTTGAGTGGATATATTCGTTTTGGGTCCCCCTGGACCCAAAAAAGTGGTTTTCGAAGTGATGTCTGTGTGTGTGTGTGTCTGTGTGTGTGTCTGTGTGTCTGGATGTGTACAGAGCTAGAGACTACACCTGTGGTCAACTCAAATATTATGGAAATACTCAAGATGTGCATAACAAATTGATATAATCAACATATATATAGGCTTTAATTTGAGCTATTGATCGTTTAAATCAGTTAAGCTCAAGATACTGTATTTACTCAATCAAAAATCATTAACTTGATTATTTCTCGGATATTATATTTATTTTAACGCTGCGGAGTAGCATGGGTCCTCTAGTTGCTATTAATTTTAGCTTACTCCTTGTAAACTCATTGTCAATTATTCTTATTGGCATTGCAATTTAATGTTCAATCAAGTAAAGTTAATAGTACAGTACATCAAAATTATTTGGTGTTGTGTCATCCTGTGTTTTCATCAGACTTTAAAAACTTTATAGAACACATACTAATATGATGGTAAATATACTGTAACTAGTGTACCTGTTGCTCGAATTCGAGCAATTGCTAAGTATTACATGTGTTATTTTAAAACGAATAACAGCCATAATTTCTGATAACTTTAAAAGATTTGACTCAAATATTATGGAAATACTCAAGATGTGCATAACAAATTGATATAATCAACATTTCTTGTAATTATCTGATCATTTTTCAAAAGCTGATCTTGTTTTTTAGTGTTTACTACAAATAGCCTTACTCATAGCTGCATTAGGTTGTCCATTATAATGATTATAAATTCAAAATACCCCCGCCGCAGCAAACCTGCAGACTAAGCGAATTTCCATTTGACTGATTGGATTTACACTGAAATGTCTACTTAAAAATATAACATTTATTCCCGATTTAAATAGAATTAGTTTAACAAGTACTTAGGTTTGCTGCATCAGGGAGGGTAAAACTGTTTTTTTTTGTAAAATGTTAATAGTTAGTAAGAAATAAAAACATTTTCCAAATTTGATCAAAATATGTTCATAAACAAGCAAACTACAACAGTTTACATATCTTACTAATATTATAAATCTGAAAGTTTGTGAGTTTATGTCTATGTTTGTGTGTGTGTGTGTGTGTGTTGCTCAATCACGCATAAACTACTGGACGGATTGGGCTGAAATTTGGCATGATGATAGCTCACATTCCCGATTAACATTAAAGCATATTCTTATCTCAAAAACCCTTTCGGGCTCCGCCCCAGTGGCTCTGTAGTTCCCCATGTTAATCTTATGATTTTTCATATTTTAAAGTAATTAATGAATCTTAACAGCTGTCACAATTAAACAAGTTGGTTCTGTTCTATGATGTTCAATAACATAAAAGTTACAAGTATTACCAACAGGGTGCAGCACTATTATTTTTACTTTCCCCCCCTATACCATAGTATATGGAGAAAGTATTGTTTTCGTCAAAATTTTCGAGTTTGAGTTTTGAGTGGATATATTCGTTTTGGGTCCCCCTGGACCCAAAAAAGTGGTTTTCGAAGTGATGTATGTGTGTATGTGTGTCTGTGTGTGTGTCTGTGTGTCTGGATGTGTACAGAGCTAGAGACTACACCTGTGGTCCGATTTCGATGAAATTTGGTATGTAGGTTCTAATCCATGGTATCTCCAGGCGTTTTTTTAATTTTTTAGAAATTTTGATTTTTAATGGGGATTTTCCCATAAAAACCCATAAAAAACCGGAAAAATCGGATTTTCTCAAAAATGGCCCGAACGATTTTGATAAAAATTTAGTATGTTGTAGACCTTTAAATTCTAAACAAAATGGTACAAATCCCATTTCTGTAAAAATTACGGTTCAAAAGTTATGGTAAATTATGTTATTTTCCCATAAAAACCCCATAAAATAACGAAAAATAGGATTTTAGACAAAAATCCGGTTTTGATTTAACATTGTATGTTATGGTCCTTACAATTAATTGTGATAGTTTTTTCATTTTTTAGAAATTTTTATTTTTAATCCCATAAAACCCCATAAAATAACGGAAAAATAGGATTTTCCCAAAAATGGCCTGAACAATTTTGATAAAAAGTAGTAGTTAGTATGTTATAGTCCTTTATATTCTGAAGAAAATTGTACAAATCCTATTTCTGTAAAAATTACGGTTCAAAAGTTATTGTAAATTATGTTATTTTCCCATAAAAACCCCATAAAATAACGGAAAATCAGATTTTTCCAAAATTGGCTCGAACGATTTTGGTAAAAATTTAGTATGTTATAGTCCTTTAAATTCTGAAGAAAATTGTACAAATCCCATTTCCGTATATTTACTCTCACCGCTTACACATGATAAAGGTTATTGACAAGCTTATGGGAGAAAGTATGTGTCAGAATGCTGATACCGTTTATTTTTATTTATGACAACAGCTACTTTCCAACCAAAAGGTGAGTGAGCGTAGCGAACGAACTTCAACCTGGAGGCGAGTTAGCGTAGCGAACGAGCTAACCTGAAGGCAAGTGAGCGTAGCGAACGAGCTCCAACCTAAAGGTGAGTGAGCGTAGCGAACGAACTTCAACCAGGACGTGAATGAGCCATGCGAATACTTATGAAGTTATACGGGGCGAAGCCCGCGGGTACAGCTAGTTCTCCATAAGAATAACATGGGAATTTTAAATTTACAATTTTTTGGAATTTTCTCCGTAACTATTAGGCGCACAATAACGCTTCAATGTACTAAATTATTTGTTTTTTTAAGCTCTACAAAATGGTTTGGAAAGAAATTGCTAAATTTTACGTTTTTTGGGTCAAAAATGGGAAAAACCTATTTTTACCCCATAAAACATCCCGTAAACCCCCGTTCCCATTGTCAGATCATGTTGGATCGCGAACTTGTTCGAATAAACGTAGGTTTACACGTTTGTACCAAATTTCATCAACATCGGATCATTTTTGCTCGAGTTATCGTGCTGACGGACATATATATATATATATATATATATATATATATGAATTTGAACGGATGGTGTTTTTGGCCTCTTGGGACCTCATAACGAAAAAAAAATCGGTCCCGCGTCCAGTTCTTACCATGAGTACTACGGTAATAGCTTATTCCCTATATGGGAAAATTCGCTAAAAATTAACATTATTTCTATTTCTTCTCCTTGTTGGTGTTCTATGACTCTCCTGTTTCCATAGTTTGCAAATCTGCTCTTTCAATGATTACTAAGAATTAAATGCAGCACAGTGTTAATTCAGTTTTCTTTTTAGTATAACAAATTATCCAGGCTCTCTCGCTTTTTTCCATTGTAATATTTACGCCAACCCAAATTCAAATAGTAAATATTTCCTTTCAAAGAAGTCAGTGTTTGTAGCAAACTGTTAAATTAGCAAACTTAAAGACTGTTTACAATTACCATATGTTCTTCTCACTTTTAATTTCTGACCACAGCTGGAGTTTCATAACAATTTTTGTTTCCCATGTTAATCTTATGGAGAAATACAAAACTTTAAAGGGCCCCAAGCACTCTCAAATTATTTCGATAAAAAGAAAGTTTCCTGCACAGCTTCACGGTATGGTCTTTCCAATGACACCAAAAATATGTCAATCGGCCCAGTAGTTTCGGAGGAGTAATTGTAACAAAAATCCTGCTTGCGTATTAAATCTATTCTATACTAGCTGTGTGCCCGTTATACGCACGGGGATCTCATCATAGTCAGTTAAAACCTTCTTATATACTAAAGCACAGCAGTTGGTTTGCATATTTTCAGATATGCTGACAAAACTATTCCTTCGCAAATACAGTATCTGACAGTTTCAAGCCAAAACTAATGCTTCGCAATTAAATGTCACCCGGATCTTTTTGGTCCATATGTTAAATGCAATGATTAAACTAAAAAAACTGTATCAGCATTCTTGACACATACTTTCTCCCATAAGTTTGTCAACAACCTTTGGAAATGGGATTTGTACAATTTTGTTCAGAATTTAAAGGATTATAACATAATGGTTAAAGGTATTTAAGGTACTACCTCAAACTCATAATTTAACACTTTATTCGGGTTGACATTTTCATTTTCAAGGTGCTCTTGTCCTTTCCGTGAAATACTGAGAAATAAAGGACATTAATGCGTTACCAACAGACATACACACAAAAATACAGAACTTAATTAGGGAATTTGCTACGCTTTAAGCATAAAAAAGTACATATAAAATTAGTATTTGAAATCTTTGTTAATGTCATAAAATTTTATCATAACAATTTATATTTGCTATTGCTTGGACCGGAGATGACCCGAAATTCTGTCGAAATGCTATCTGAATCGGTTTGCTATATGAAATGAAGTACAGTAGGCCTACTATAGACGATTGATTGGTGATTTATAGTAAAAATTACCAAAATAGACCACGAACTATTGATACATAAACAACGTTCAAAGCGTTTGAACAATTCATGATGGTTTGCTGAATAAATGTTTTACTAAAATGCGTTATCGCTTAGCATAAACTAACAATTTGGAATCCAGACAGAAAAAGCAAAAAATATACAGTTAAGACATCAATAAATTGGATAGGCCTACGCCTGTAATAAATAAGGTGCAACACCACTAACTAATTTGTAAATTACTGTGATGTGTTGGTACGTAAAAATGATTCTTGCTGCTACCAATGGTTAAAAGGAAAAGAACCAGTACCGTACCAAACACCAACGTTTACAGTTAAGAACTGTAGTACATCCGACCAATTATATGCGATAATCAAGGTTATTTATCTCTTGGTTTTGGATTTTCTCATAAAAAGTTATCGGCAATCAAAGTTATTTCCCATTAATTGCTTTATTTGTACACAACTCTTAATGTAAACTTATCGGTGTCAGTTTGAAAAAAAACAACCTTATACAACATAACTTTCTGTTATTTAATAGATTACGTATTCTCTAAACAATGATTGCTGGTATATCTATTAACATTATAAGGAAATGTGACAAAAATTACACAACGTTGGGTTTTTGGACGTTTGTAATTTTATTTCTTAAGTACCTAGGTAGGCCGTGTATTCTATGGAAAAGTACCGGTATCAAGGATCATTGTCGAAAAGGTTGTTATAAAAATAATTCTGTAAGAGTACGTACCCAAGAGATGGGCTATGGGCCTATTGGCTGTATGGTCCAGCGATTGCATCACACGGTGAGTAGGAACTATTAACTATACATAGTCAATGGTAGGAACAGAAAGTGACACATTGGAAAATCGAGCTTAGCATCATCCGTAAACCTCTGTTACAATCACCCTCTGCAGTTGTGATTTTTTACTTCACACTTTACACAACCGCCATTGAAGAGTCGTCAATGAGTGGAACCTTGTTTCTAAGCTATTGGTGACGATCATTAGTAAATTTAAGTTTGCCAGCCTTATACAACACTGATTCAATATCTTCTTTCTGGTTATCAAAACTCCAGAACAATTTTATACACAAAGAATGTCTGGTTCCTGACCTGGATGATGCCTAGTTATTTAATTTACGATTACACTATATTATTCCACTTGCGATTAATTAAATCCGTTATGTCAGAAAAACGTTTTTAATCTCACTTGGATGGGATTTGCCTTCAAAACGTGATCGGAAATGGTTGCGGTGTTTGTAAACAACATTTGTAAACATTTCAGTGACAGCTAGAAAAAATAATCTTGATCCGAACAGCTGTTCGTTATTTCATAGATGATTATGTGATAAAAATTGGACGAAAACTTGACAAAAATCGCACAAAACTGCATTTTTGAACGTCCGTAATTTTAATTACAAAGTAGTGAGGCCATATTTTAATGGCTAAAGACACTCTCGCCAATCCAGTGAATACATTAAAATGACTTGGGTCTTGATAGGTACTCTCGTTTTCCTGGAGAAGATTGCGTAAAATGCCATCTTGAGTGTTGCAGAAAGACAGAAAGACAGACAGACAGACAGACAGACAGAAATTTAGATGAGACTTGTTTCGGCTTCTTTAATGTATAAAACGTAAAAATAACCTAAAAATTTACGATTCTGAGCAATGTACAGACAAAACTCTAACTTTATTTATATAGATATAATTCAGTTTTAAAAATCTTTGTACAACTAAATCTAGAGTTCTACTGGACTGATTTTATTAACTAATGGGTCGTTGGAAAGCTTAAGTCGTGTAGATTTGCAAATAATTATGAAAGTTAGTTTTTGTTAAGATTTATGGTGAAAAGAAAAAAAAACATGTTTTCCATAAGAAATACATTGAAAACGGTGTTTTTCACACTTTTTATTTGGGTGCGACTTTTTGCGACCTTTTTTAAGTGTTTTCAAGAAGTGTATGGCTTCAATTTGTTGGAAATTTTATTCTCTTTCAGAATATCACCTTCCACTTTAGTCGATTTCCTCACCATTAAAAATTAATTTGCAAAAAAGCTAAGCAACCTCCGAATTTATAGTAAAGAGAAAATACTGAGTTAGGAGTTAGGGATATTTTTGTTAAACTTTGTACAACTAAATCTAGACTTCTACTGGACCGATTTTGTTAACTAATGGGTCATTGGAAAGCCCAACTCATGTAGATTTGCAAATAATTATGAAAGTGTGATTTTATTATATCTTTGTGGTAAAAAAGTAAAAATAACAAAAATACATTAAAAACTGCTTTTTCAAGTTTCTGTTTTCAAGTTTCTATTTGTAGCCAGCTTTAGGCTGCCTTTATTAAGCATTTACAATAAATGCATAGTAGTTGTTTGTAGTAAATTTTATTCTCTTTCAGAATATCCCATCCACGTTGGTCGATTTCCCCACCATTTAAAAGTTATTGCAATAATCTAAGTGATCTCCAAATTTATAGCAGTGAGAAAATACTGAATTAGATATATTTTTGTTAAACTTTGTACAACTAAATCTAGACTTCTACCGGACCGATTTTGTTACTTAATGGGTCGTTGGAAAGCCTAATTTGTGTAGATTTGCAAATAATTATGAAAGTTTGATTGTATTACATATTTGAGGTGAAAAAAGATAAAAAACAATAATACATTAAAAATGCCTTTTTCCCCCAAGTTTATATTTCCAAGTTTATATTTGTAGCCAACTTTAGGCTGCCTTTATTGAGTATTTTCAAAAAACTCATGTTATTTGTTAAACATGGTGGTAAAGGCTGGACCACACTTATAGCCGTCTGGCTGACGCACAAATAACATGAGTTTTAATGTGGGAAAACATGTTTTTTGTTGATAACTCAAAAACCAAAATAGATACGCATAAGGTTTAAATTTGAAAGTTTCTTAGAATTCCAATACCTTTAAAATGATATGGTATTTGACTAATGGTGCTATTTGAAATTTTTGAGTTTTGGCTATGTACATATTTTCAAAAACTGATATTTTTGAAACTTTTTGTTTTAGAGATAATATTGATGTGTTGCATATCAAAATAAAGCTTAGCTCATAAGGAATGCGATATTTGAATTAGAATCAAGATATCTGCATTTTTAAGAAAAATACAGGGTATTCAAAAAAATATTAATTTTTTCACAAAAACAGCCGCCATTTTGAAATGAATCAATATAATCAAAATCCGATTCTGCCAAATGGTTTGGATTGAAAAGAGCTTTAATTTGATGTATAACATGATATACGTTTGTATTTGATATTTCGTAGATTCGGACTAGTGACCCTCAGTTTCTGGTACACCCTGTATTTAAAAATCGTTAAAAATATTTTTACGTTATTCCTTGGGGTTGGTTTAGTGGGAAATAATTTTACTTCATCATCGTAGGACCAACGGTTTGTCTAAAATCAATACTGGACACCTTACGAGATTCACCCTGTATTAATTTATACGAGAGGTCGTCCAGTGGTCGAAACTCGACCAAAAATATGTAATGTACTCACTTCTCTATTTTCACCCCACACACTGTAAATAAAACATGTGATTGGAGTTTCTTCCATTTGTTTTGATTTTCTGTTTATATTTCGTTGTTATTTCGTCACCAGCATGGCAACGCATAAGATCCATGTTAATTTTTTCAAATTTTTAAACTCATTTTTTGTGTTTATCTTTGAGCCTATTTAAATTTACAAAGGGATTCTGCACACCTACAGGAAAATTGCTTTCTAACGGTATGCGCAGATTTACCCCACGATGCACACAAGCTGAGAAAAAAGGTTTTAAAGAAACATGCTTGCCTATTAATATATAGATTAACTATCTTATGAACTCGAATAATTTTTAAGGCTACTTATGTCATGACAAAGTATAAATACTTGACAAACACAGTTTATATACCCATGAATAATTATGTGAGGCAAGTCAATTATTTGTTGGTCACAGTATCATTCACACAAAAACGTATAGAATTTTAGTTAGTCGAAAGGTTATAAAGCTTCAAAAAATCAGCAAGAAATGTTCAAACTTCATCCCTGAGTTCTTAATTAGAAAACTACCTCTTCGTGGGTATTGGAGGGGGGCTACCTTTCTACACTGAAATGTTGACGGTCCGGCCCGCCTTTCCCCAAAAAATTGTCAACGTGGCCCTTGAGAATATAAGGTTTGGTACCCCCCCAGTCAGCACACAGAAGTATATAATATGTATTATTTACTTTGAGCCAAAGTAAATCCAAAATAAATTATACGTATTGAATTGATATAGAATACTTCTATTTTACGTCTATACGTCCCACTTTATTTTGTAAATAATACGTATTACTAATACGTCAATTTACGTAAACCATATACAAAAATAATACGTCAATGATATATGTATATGGAATGTATATTTTGTACAAGCTAAACTGAAGCAATAATATGTAAATTTAAGTATTATTTATGTAAATCATCTTAATTATGTACAGTAATGCAAAAAATATCTGAATCTAATTAAATTGTATTAAGAATCAATTTATCCAATTATGTTTAGCACCTAAATAAACATAATAATAAATGTTCTGTCAGTAATCAACATAAGAAAGATGGATTAGTTCTCAGCTAAAGTCAATTATTATAAAAATATTACTCATCCTAAAAACTTGAGGCACTTTTAAGGGTGACTCTTTAGGCGATAAACTATGGTCAGTACGGTAGTACTATGAAAACTGCGGTAAGTTCTAATTTATTTTTTAAAATTGTCTTCACTCATTCATGGTGTGTTAGTATTTGTTTGAATTGAATGCATAAAAATGTGTTACTTTATAGGAAACAAATTCTCATTAATCAAAAGGAAAACTAATCATTCTAGAATTGCATAACATTATAACATAATATCATATAATTAGTAATTAGAATTGAATTTGTACCCAACAAAACTAAAATCAGAACAGTAGGCAATAAGTACAAAGTACAGCTTTACAATTAAAAATGTAATCTTAATAAATCAAGTACAGCTTTACATTTGAAAATTTAATCTTCGAGCCTGCCGGAACCATTCATTAACCTTGGTTTCAAATGCCTTGTATGTGACATTGTCTCCGTGAGACGCTGCAACAACACCTGAAACATGATTTTACAATGTGATACCACAGAGTTTTCACTATAATTGTTATGTTATAAGCAAGTGTTAATGTGTTTGATTCAGTTTTTTCTCATAAGGTCGTTTCTACTTTGTCCTTTAACTTAGAAGAAGACTTTTTACGGGGGTTCAAAACAATTTACCCTTGATAATCCGACATGGCGGTGATGCCACTGGACACTAATTAGTTAATACTAAATACTTTATGAGTATAAACTCGGGAATATTTTGCAGGGCCGGTTTGAGTAGTAAGCATAGTACGTGGTCGAAGCAAAGCAAAATGGCGCATCCAATGTTCAGGATTAAGGAGACCCACAAATAGACTCGTTCATCAACACTTCTCTGTCATCTACTTGGACTGGTCTGGTAGACCTTTGCATGTTTTAGACATAGCCTACATACTCTAGCTTATTCGTGTATCCAGAAATAATCATTACTAATAACAGTGCCGTAATTAGAGTACTTGCGGACCTAGATCAAACTAACCTCAGTTAGCCTATCCTACGATCACGGCGAAATCGTTAACATATCCTGTGATCATGAAACCATTGCCACCTACGATCGCCATGAAATTGGGAAAATCACCACACATTGGTAGTCAAACATTTTTGGCAAACTGACATTCTAATGGGCCTATTTAAGTAAATGTCCGATTATTGAGAGCCAACTGTAGTTACCTAGATTAATAGAGGCCAAGTAATGATTTACAAAAAGTTTTTTTATGTTATGGATATCAAATACCCCCGCCACAGCAACCCTGCAGACTAAGCAAATTTCCATTTACTGGGCTGGATTTCTACTTAAGTACAGTAGAGTCTCGCAAACTCGGCACTCGATAACCCGGCAGTCTGGATAACTCGGCCATCACCTGGCTCAGAAAATTAGTGATTTTTGAGTACGACATGAGTTAAACATGGGCTCAAGTTAAATCATTCCCAACTTGTACCAAGGATTTATTGTACTATATCTGATGACTTAATACTGACTTGTAATATAAATATAAATAAATAAGGCAGCTAAAAGGATTACAAATTGTATGGTTCTTATTTATAACCCTAGTTCCCAATAACCCGACATTTCACAAACTCGACACCCTTCCAGTCCACATTACGCCGAGTTTTCGGGACTCTACTGCATTCCCTTAAAATTGTAAGATTTATTTCCTATTTAAATAGGTAACATTGATTATAATGAGTACTGTACTTAGGTTCGCTGCTACAAGGAAGGAAGGTATTGAAGTGTTTTTTTATTTCAATTGAAATGTTCATAAACTAGAATGAAACAAACAAAATTGTCAAATTTGACAAAAATATATTTATATAGCCTACAAGCAAACTAGCCTACAACAGTTTTTCTCCATGAGAATAACATATAAATTATTAATTTACAATATTTTTCGATTATCTCCGTAACCGATAGGCATACAACAACGCTTCAATATACAAAATGATTTCTTTTATAAGCTATACAAAATGGTATGGAAAGAAATCGTGAAGTTTTGTGTTTTTAGAGTCAAAAATCAGAAAACCCAATTTTTACCCCATAAAACCACACATAAACCCTCGTTCCCATAGTCTGTTCAAATTATTTTGAATAAACGTAGGTTATACATTAGTACCAAATTTGATCAAAATCGGTTCATTTTTGATTGAGATATCGCGCTAACGGACATATACATACATATGTATATATTTCATATATATATATGAATTTAAACGGAGGGTGTTTTTGGCCTATGGAGGACCCCAAAATGAAAAAGTAAATCGGTCCCGGGTCGAGGTCTTACCATGAGACCTACAGTAATAGCTTATTCCCTATATGGGAAATTCGCTAAAAGAATTTAAACTTGTTGTTAGCTTGTTAAAATTTTCCTTTAACTTTTTTTATAACTATTTCTTCTTTTTCTTTTTGATATTTTCTGTTTTTGTTGGTTTAAATTAGGGGCCCCAAATAAAGTCTCCGGTTGGGAACATAAGAGGGTTTTAATTGAAACTAATGATGAATATAGAACGGATTCACGTTTAACATTAGCCTATTAGTTTTAGAAGAAAAAAAACGGCATCTCATCCTTACAAATTTCTCCCACAGTCTCCCCATGATTAGATACAGATTAGATTGAAATAAATCAAATATTTCACACACCTTTAAAAAAAGAGTGTTCATAAATATTAAGTTGGGTAGCTTTTTAAAAATAGATTTAAAATTATAACTCAAACAAAAGAGTTAATCACTGCTCCCCAGGTAAAATAACTTTTCAGGGACTATTATTTAAATTCCATTAGATTCCAGTAACTATTAGTAGGCAACTATTATACTCACTCTCCAGTGTTTTATGAAGTTGAGGCTGTGGAGGGTCCTCTTTCCCTTCCTTCCCTCCCAACTGAAGCTAACATCTACTTCGTTTGTCCGCGATCTGATGAGGGCTCGACAGCCAGAGTCCACCACTGTTGCGCCCCCAATCCTTTGGAAGAAGTCGATCTACAAAAACAAAAAAACTTTTTAGTCATATTTAATCGTTTTATACTTTCGGCTAAGTACCTTCTTAGGTGTGTTTGACTGTTATAACCATTCTATTTCCCAAAACAATAAGTAAATCCAGACCTGATTCCACAACTGGCCCCTAGGAGTGAACATAACATAACCTAGATACAGCAACAGAAGGTATGTTTTTTAAATTAGGCCTATTTGTTGCATTCACAATTAATTAAGTTTATCTTATTTACTTATGACAGATATACCTATCCATGCATAAGCTAACTTAATTCCTTGTAATAATTGTTGAATGAAATTGTGTATGCCTAAGGCCCATGTTATATGGACAGAAAAAACGCGACAGATTTTTCGCCGCGTAGACGCCAAGCCTACCGAGCAATGGACGTCACTGTGTGCAAGTTATACTCGTACGAACGTTTTATCTGTCGCATCGGACACTGTAAACCTGGCGTCAGCGTGGACAACGCGACCGGACCGGTAAAACTGGCGGAAAAAACGCGACAGAAATTATGCGAGTACCTACTGTTATACGGGCAGCTTTTACACAGCAGATCCGTGCTTCACCCCACCATACTTCTCCGACAGGATAGTTCCCAGGCGACTTATCGGGAGTGGAAATTCACAGTTCGGCGACCTTCGGGCTCCCTCGGAGCCTGTCGCGGCATGTTTACTGCTCGTATAACAGCTCCCTGGCGTCGATGACACAGCGTGATTGCTGATTGTATAACAGCACTGAATTTGTAGATCAGCGTCGGCGTTTTATCTGTCGCGTTCTTGCTGTCCGTATAACATGGGCCTAAGTTAATTAGCATATAGTATAGTTACCTATTAGTCATTTGTAAATAAACAAACCGTCTAACAAAAACTGGACAAGTTCAAAAACCCTTAGCCAAAAAATTAACTTATCTCTTGATAATTTAACATAATGAAGCATATAATTAGTTGCGTTAAAATCTTAGTGTAGGCCTGGGAATTACCATTACCTACTGTAAATTTAAAAAACATCAAGCGTAACTTAAAACACAGAGGATACTCGTCCAGTAACAGGACGTGGATTAACTTAGGCGTCCGGCACTGACGTCACAGGGTTGTGAGGGCCCGGAACGCCATTACCACAACGATACGATGTACAACCATCGGTGTTTGTGGTGTAGTGGATAGAGTGCTAGGCTGATTAACGCAAGAGGTCCCTGGTTCGAATCACATCGGTAACTTTAACTTTTTGTCAAAGATTTTGCTTTGAATGCCATTAACTATACATCTTTTGTTAGAATTTTTGGCATTTATAATTTTATATTATGAACATAATTTAACCTTCATTCATTATCATTTTTCATTATCAGCAAGTTTGGTTGGTTAGGTTAGGTTATGACAGTAACTGCTGGACGCCTAATCCACGTCCAGTTACCGGATGCGTATCCTCTGCAAATTTAAAAACCCTGTAACTTACTAATGTGCTAATTAATAGGCCTAACCTAAGTTAGTTAATATCGTAGGCCTACTTGATAAAATCTTGGCTGCACTTTAGTTTCTGTCCTACATTTACTCACATAACTCAAGTTACCTAGTACTTAACTGCATGTTTGGTTAAGGTTAGTCCTAAGTTAAGTTTAGAACAGTTTCATCAGCTGGTAGCACAAATAGGCCTACCTATTTGTGTAGTACCGTACCTAAATAGGTACCGTACTAGAAAACATGTTCTAGTATTCGTGGCTAGTAGTCCTATAATAGTAAATGTAGGACAGAAACTAAAGTGCAACCGAAATCTTGAAAGAATACACACCTACCGAAAATATCATCCAAGACCAGTAAAAATGAAGATGTAACTCAAACCTTCTTTATCCAATTGTCTGTGATGTAACTTAACTTAGCCTAGCCTAATTAAAATCCAGTATTTGTAAGTTTAGACCATAAATAAAAGCAGAACACTTACCTTTGAGGGTTGTAGAAAATTGATGATGAATTGAAAACATAAATAAGTTAGGTTGATCTAGCGAAAATCTTAAAAGTAGGCCTAGGACCAACGGTAACACCGATGGCCAATAAACTTCTTGATTCTTGAACTTAAATAAGTTACAACTGTAAAATAAACTTTTAAAACTAACTAAAAAACTGAATAATTAACAGCTAAGTTTTGGAAACAACGATTGAAATATTGATCTCGAAGAGGGCAGAGACTACACAGAATAAAAAGCAGAAGAGATAAAGTAAAGAACTCGAACTGCAGCAGAAACACAGAACTAAACAACTAAAACGAAAACAAAAACAACAATGGCGGCCTCGGCTGACGGCTAGTCGGCGTTACGGTACTGTCCGACCCATTCGATACTATCGTGCTAATACGATTTTCAATGCATATCGAAAGACCAGTAATGCTCCGTGTAAAAAGGATTTATGATTTATTTCAGTTATACCTTAGTAATAATAATAATATTAGTTATTAATTATTAACTTATTTAGTTTTTCTAACTTAGACTGTAGTAGTTACATAAATTTAAATTAATCATAACTGCCCAGTAAGCTATCGAATAGAAATATCGAGCCTATCAAGTTCGATGTTGATATTGACTATCGATATAATTCTAGTATCTATCAGGCTAGCTTCGATATTTTTATTCGGATCCAATAAGTCAACACTGCAACCCCAACCCCAATCCCAAACCGGTTCGGTCTAACTACACTTCTTGGCTTGGTGAAGGAATTCTACAAGTGACCTTCGCACTTGCCACCCCCTTTGTATTACAGTTCTTTGTCTAGCTGCCTGTATTGTAAATTCCTACTGTCCCTTCTTCTAAGAAAAACTTTCTCTAAAAGCAGCTGTTTGGTCTGAGTGAAAATATATCTTTCTCAAGGCTTTGAGCAAAATTTACAAATCTATCTGGTATGAATCCAGGAAAATGGTTTATGTATATTTGACGTAAATAAATGTATATTTTACGTCAATATTAAAGTATATGGGATGTGAATAAGTTACATTCAGTATACATTAAATGTATCGAGAAATAGGCCAGAAAATAGGTTTAAATCAATCACATATTAATTAAGACAGTATTTCATGTTGACCTAAAACAAAAGGTAACGATATTTTCTATGTAAATATCAGCGAGTAAATTATATGTGAATTTTACATATTTCAATATACTTTACATAGTTTACCAAGATTGACCTAAAATATATGTATATAATACCTCGTGTGCTGACTGGGCCTGGTTTATATTTTGTTGTTATTTCTTTGTATGGTCGCCATTTCATTGAAAAATATTAAAGTCACCGGCATGGCAACCCATAAGGTCCATGTTAGTTTTTTTTTAAGATTAATTTTTTAGCTTATTTTTGAGCCTATTTTAAACTATAAAGGGATTCTGCACATCTACAGGAATATATCTTTCTAACAGTTAGTGATGCACAAGAGCTGAGAAAAAAGGATTTCAAGAAACTTGCTTAATATAAGCACATGCATATGCTTAATATATTATAGATGGACAATCTATATATATATATATATATATATATATACTAGTGGTCGTCCAGAGGTCGAAAACTCAACCAAAAACATGTAATGTACACGCATTGACTATTTGATACTGAAGTAGACATCCCACCTATATGGACCAGCTGTCGTCAATTTTTTTAATTATAAAACACTAGCTGTTGTACCCGTGCTTCGCAACGGAGAGGACACTGAAGCGAAAAATTCAATCTGTAATTCTGTTGTATAAAATAGTTACACATTCCCCTTTGGTTTCAGGAACATAACTCAATTGAAACAACTCTTAGTTTGAAAAAATATCTTTCTTTAAGGCTAGGCTAACTTATAAGGCTACCTAGTACAAATTATGAGGCACTGATGCAATTATGAAAATAATGTATCCAGAAGATTCAATTTTCAAATGATAAGCTTAGGCCCTACTTAAACATTTATTTCGTTGAAAAAAGTACATAGGTGTAAAGTAAATAAGGAAAAAATAATCGCACAACATAAAGCTCATTGAGTAAAGCAAAAAAACTGTTTACAGTATATTGATTTCACATTTTATAATTGATATGATTTACCGTAGCTACTGAGCTTTTTCCAAAGTTCAATCTCTACCTGCAGATCAGTGTATATAGATCGCAATAATAACCAAAAATTAACTAATGGAAAACTTGTATTACCTTTTGTTAGAAAGCCAACCACTATTATTGTTAATCAGGGCACAAATTTAATCAAATTAAAAATCAACAACATAATACATAACAGTTATTATTTTAACTTATTTCATAGTTCAAAACGTTTATGCATTTGCATTAATTTACATAATCATTTAAAACATTGAGTAAAGAAACATAGTTACGTTACAGATATTTAATTGATTATAGAAACAAAAGTGAATTGCGTGCAGCTTAGTTTTGTGATTTTCTCCATAGTCATATTAAAGCAGTGTTGTAAAAACAGTAAAAACACAACTACTAAAGGAGGTTTCTGGCTTTTTTTACATTTACAGAAAGTTTCTGTAAATGTAAAAAAAGCAAATGTGAAGTAATTGATAGAAGAAAATATAAGTAGTAGCTACCTCTGGACAGAATAAAAGTAGGTATAGTTGAAATGTAGTTTGTAAATTGAGTTAAAACACAAAAGAAAGTGTTAACATTGAGTCAGTTAAATCTTAAAACTGTACCAGTACATATATCTCTGTATAAGTTTGTAAAACCTATAAAAATCCTGATCCAAACATTTTTTTATCAGTTCAAATTTGTTAACAAAAAGCTACCATGTACCAAAATTATTCCAAATCATTTAAAACTAAAATGGTATAAGATTACCTGTTTCTGTCTATGATCCTAAATTTGTAGTAATGAGCTACCGGTTTCGAGGTTATAACCTCATCATTAGGCTCTTGTCACTCTTGCGAGGTTGTCGAGTTTTATAAACACATAAAACACTGACATTTAAATAAATAAAACACACGACATTGACGGACAAATACGATTTAACATAAATTCGGGATTTAGTTCCACACACGACGCGGCACGGGCAAATGTTTTGTCATAGATGTTTTGTGAGTCATGTCTCCACTCATTTAAGAGAACGGCTGGGCGTAGAAACTTGGTAGAGGTGTCCAAGGAAAGGTCTTGGTCTGTAGATGAGTTATCAAAAGAAAAAAAAAAGTAAATTCGCTTAGGGCTCTGCCCCAGAAGCCTTTAAAGATCCCTCCACAGATTTGTTTACATTTTGGTCATGTGGATAATACTTTATAATAAAACAGCTGTTAATTTTAAAATTGTATCTAAAAACAACACACATTTATTGGGAGTTACTGGATAGTCCAAAAGAAGTATTTGCAATGTTATTTTCTGATTTTAAAATTGATTTTCTTCTGTATCATGTCATGTGTTGCAATATAAACGTTCCATGACGAAATCAGTGGAAAATCCTTTTATCATAATAACTCTTACTATTATTTGTTATTTAACCATCTTATATCTATTTTACGGGTTGGTGTCTGCCTTTTTCACACCTTTTCCCTATATTTTATCATATTATTCCAGACAGATCATCATAGGTTCATGAGATTATTGTCATACATGCTTTCAATCATTGGAAAAATCATCGATTGTGTAATACAATACAAAATAATAATACAAGTGCAGAAGGGCAGGGTGCCCATTTGAGCCGTGTACATATTTTGTTAAAATAATAGTGGTTTACAGCAACTGGATAAAACATTTTAGAATATTTATGTACAAATATGTGTATGATTTAGAAAGTCATTAAGAAAACTGCAATATACTGCGGACTTTTCAGAGAGGTTACTTCTCGATGTATTCATTCAGCTTAGTGAAAACATAATATGGATATGTATACAAATAAGAACCTGAACTCTTAGAGAGCCTTTGAATGTTATTAGACTAACGAAAAGGGTTGTGCATGTTTACTAGCGCTACTCAGCAACAAAAACCATTTAATTTATCTCTAAAATATATATTCTTAAAGTGCACTGAGCAGCAGCCTAAAAAATCTATTTTGGCTGTAAAAATGGTCCAATGAGTAAAAGCTATCTAAGCAGCTACTGTCATGGAAGGTATGGGGAGAAAATTTCGCGCCGTTCCGGCCAAACCTCGCATGCGGGGTTGGTTCGGCAGATTGGCCACAGCCTAAACCCCAACTCTAACTTGTTAGCTGCGGAGATCTACCTTCTGCCACTGTTGGTCCACCTACAGAACCAAGTGAGGGGGGCCCTAGACTAAGGTGTAATGCAATCCGTGCCAAAAGTCTTGTGGCACTGGGAGCCTAATATTCAGAGTCTTAACGAAGCCTTCTGGGAACCAGGGGTAACCCAGTCGTACGCACCCCTTACCTCTCTAATCGGGTCACTGGGGAGGTGGACTTAAATACCCGGTATTCGTGAGAACAATGTAGACAATCTGACCCAAATGGAGGAGGAAGGTCTACTGAAATCTGACGATGACGACAAGCTCGCAGAAACCGGAAAGGAACGAAAAACGACTTTCCAGGGGCGAGTTGCAAAGATGGAGGATAGCGGATGCTTAAGCCAAAGGCGAAAAGGTGCTATCCAGAAGTGAGAGGAGGCTGGTGTGGGCTGCCAAGCACCCTAACTCTGCTGCCTGCAAAGCCAGTTCCTCCGGGAACGAGGATGCTGGGAAAAAGCAGAGCAAGGGTGGTACCCCCAAAGCTGACTCTAATGAAGCCTCCAGGAAGAAAGGTGGAGGCTGTGCTGACGCAGCCACAAAGGATTGGCTGGTGAAGCAAGTTCAGGAGCTGAGTCCTTTCAGGGAAATCTCGCTACGGCTTGCCCCAGCCAGAGACCTTGTGAAAGCTGTGAAGGTATATTTATGTGCCCAGCCCTACAAGGTCTACGTATGAGATCCCTCGTACGAAAAACGACTCCAGCGGCGAGTTGCAAAGACGGAGGATAGCGGATGCTTTAGACAAAGGCGAAAAGATGCTATCCAGAAGAGAGAGGAGGCTGGTGAGGGCTGCCAAGCACCCTAACTCTGCTCCCTGCAAAGCCAGTTCCTCATGGAACTAGGATGCTGGGAAAAATCAGGGCAAGGGTGGTACCCTCAAAGCTGACTCTAATGAAGCCTCCAGGAAGAAAGGTTGAGGCTGTGCTAACGCAGCCACAAAGGATTGGCTGGTCAAGCAAGTTCAGGAGCTGAGTCTTTTCAGGGAAATCTCGCTACGGCTTGCCCCAGCCAGAGACCTTGTGAAAGCTGTGAAGGTATATTTATGTGCCCAGCCCTACAAGGTCTGCGTATGAGATCCCTTGGCCTATTGATGGGAGATCAAAGGGAAGAACAGGTCACCATAGTCAAAAGGCTCTCTCGGTTCACCAAGGACCTGGGATTTGACGGAGAATGAGGACCTGTGAACGAGGGTGCACAATAAGCTGTTCTAGCTCTAGCTGCGATGCAATCCCATGGTAACTTGTAAGCCTGGCCCTCTGTTAAAAAAAAGCTACTGTCATGACAGAAAGGCCATATTCCTTTTGAACTAGATCACATCATCCTTTATAAGATACGTTGATTAACAATGCATGTAAACGTCAATATTTACGTAACAGCTAATTTACATTATTTTTTGTTTTTTGGAAATGCCACATTACTATGTCATTCACATTATTTGTTGCCAATGAAGCTGCACGACCATATAAATGAGGAGGCCCCTAACAGTTCAAGAATAAAAGCCAACTTCATTTTAAGTATATTCCACTACACCTAACATTCCGTAGAGAGATTATATTGACAACTTTATGTAACTGATAAGGCTGAGACAACTATTTCCCCCATGTCAAGGAATTCCAGCTTTACAGTAACCCCACAACCAAATTCTCAAAACTGTGCTAGAGGGTTATTCAATAGCACAGAAGTACGATATGAACTGACGCGACGTGAGGAAGGAAAAATCAAACTTACACTGTAACGGATATACCTCCCTTTAAAGTTAGAACGTGTCTTCCCAACAAACAGATTTTTTTCCAAATAAAATCATAGATTAATCTGCATTACACATTGATGAAATCACGGAAGTGTTTAGCTACAAAAGATCGACCAATACCATTTTAATACTATTTAAAGGTTAATCCAAAGAAAGAGATACCAGATAGCATACTAACAACTCCGATTACGTTCAGTATGGGAAATATCTTATTCATGAATGATCAACCATATTTGGTAACTAACGCAATTAAGGGGAGACTGAACCTTTTATGTCTTAAAAAATTAAATTTTTGTTTTTCGCCTAAAATTAATCTCCGTTTCTTCCTGATTAAGAAAATATGTAATACTTGAATATTAGAAAGCTTCTTATGATAACAATAAATAAACAAAGCAACTATACCGAGGTATCGGCCACACTATTCTTATGGCTTTGAGTGTGTGCTGCAAAGCTTTAAGTGTGTTTTTCCGAAAGTTTGTTTTTCTATCTTTAGGTACACATAGTTCAAAATCTGTAATTCATAGAAACTTAAAATTTTGCATGCATTAGTCTGGGTACTTGGTGAGTACATTAAACCAATCATATATTGATTAGTTATAAAATTTCATTTAAAAAATAATTTATTTTTATTTTTAGAATATCGCATAAAAATTTGTTTTTTTTTTAATGACTGAAAATAATTTTTATATTGATATATTTCTTTAAAAAGAGGTTTAACATAAAGATATAGATGTGATAATTAAGTGTGCAAAAAATTCAGTATGATAGGTTTAGTAGTTTTCGTGCTATATGTACTTAACCCTTAGAGAATATCCATTTAAAAAGCATTGAACCAGAAAAGGTACAGTCTTCCCTTAATTTCATTATTGTTTTTACACTTATTAATCTTTAAACAATGCTAAATGCTCAAAATATGTATAATTTCACTCAATTTATCGCAGTTAGATGAATTAGCGTAAGCCTTGAAAGTAACCGTCGATTTCGACGGGTTTCACCTAGTATATAGATAATACGCTAAACCGATTTTTGTGAACAGAACTCTTCCCTCATTTTTGGACCGATTTTGATGATTTATGTGTCAAAAAAATTGCTCTGATCAGTAGTTTTACAAAGTGTTTCAATTTTTTTTAATTTTATTAGTTTGGGCAGGATCTTCCATCAAAGTTGGGTTTTCTCCCATAAGATTAACATGGGTTAATCGGAATCTAAATATTTAATTGGAAACTTTGTCTCTACTAATATGAAAGAACGGCTGGGCGTAGAGACTTGGTAGAGGCGGTGTCCAAAAAAAAGGTCTCGGTCTAGATGAGCCATAAAAAAAATAAGTAAATTCCCTTAGGACTCTGCCCCAGAAGCCTTTTAAGTTCCCTTCCCAGATTTGTTTACATTATCGTCATGTGGATAATTTTTCACTACTTTTCAATGAAACAGAATTCATTCCTACTACTGGAACGTCAGTTATTAATAATAATATGATGTTACACCATTTTGGAACGTTAGAAGGTAACATCATATTATTATCAATGAAACAGCTGTTAATATTTAAATTGTATTTTTAACAACATATATTATAGGGAGTTATACAGAGTTTGTCAAAAAGAAGTGTTTGCAATGTAATTTTCTGATTTTAACATTTATTTTGTTCTGCATCATCTCATGTTTTGCAATATAACGTTCAATTATGAAATCATTAGAAAATCTTAACACGTTCGCTACTGCAATAGTACAAAATTTTTCATTCACATAGACCAGCGACGCACATATGCGACGGCCGGCTTTTACCCATAGACTGCCGTCGCACATATGCGACGGCTAGTCACATTAAAATAGACTACCGTCGCATATTTGCGTCGGGATTCTAAGGTTATTCAAATGCTTAATATCTTTGTAACGGTCTATTTGAAAGCACTGAATTCCCTGCAGTGGTCTACAGAGATGTCTGACGCACACCTGCGTCGCTTGGTCTGTGGATATGATAATTGGTGACGTCATATGATAGTTGGAAAAACTGGTCTTTACTTTTCTGCATCACTGTATGTATGTATGCAGTATGTATGCTGCATTATCCAATGTAGCTTTTATATTTGCTCAGTTATAAACTGTTCTTTAATAATCTGTTATTTTTTTTACTTACTTTTACTTAAAAACACAAAAGAATTAACGAATCTTAATTAATTAGACCAAACGTCGCATATATGCGACGTTTGGTCTATTTCAAGAAAACTATGATAATTTTCACTGTTGTCTTCGCTGTAGACCGGGTGTCGCAAATATGCGACATTAAAAAAGGTTATAAAAAATACAGAAAAACAACAATAAATTATTTACAAACATAATTGTAGTGCATTACAATGTAAATGATCACTGTTTTACAGGTTTTCGCCCGTGGTCTGTGTGTACTGTTAACCAAGTGACAGCCGGTCTATGTGTAAGATTAAAATGTATGCCTCGGTCTGTGGCAATGACCGCGGCGTCGCATATATGCGACGCCCAGTAGCGAACGTGTTTTAATATTATAATAGTAACTCTTAAAATGATTTCTTATTGAATTATCTTATATCTATTGTACGGGTTGGTGTCTGCCTTTTTGACCACTTTTGCCGATATTTTGTCATATTATTCAAGACAGATCACCATAGGTTCATGAGATTATTTTCATACATGTATTCAATTATTGAAAATATTTTGATTGTGTAATACAATACAAAATAATACAAGTGCAGAAGGGCACGTTGCCCGTATGAGCCGTTTCCATATTTTGTAAAATTAATAGTGGTTTACAGCAACTGGATACATTTTAAAATAATTTGTATGAAGAAATATTTGCATGATTTAGAAAGTCATTAATCTGTTTTGTAAACTTGGCGAGGCCATGCTTGTAATATCTTAAATAAATATATTTGAAATTGAATTGCAGACTTTTAAGAGATGTTACTTCGATGTATTCATTCAGCTTAGTGAAAACACAATAGAGCCTTTGAATGTTATTAAACTAACGAAAAGGGTTGTACATGTTTACTAGCGCTACTCAGCAACACAAACCATTTAATTTATCTCTAAAAGAAATTTCTCAAAGTGCACCTGTAACTTACCCAGATAGTAACATAAACAAAATGCCCAAACTCGATACTGTACTACAAAAAATTCAGGTCAGCCATTTTAATGGGCTTGGATTCATTTTATTTATTTTATTCAATTTATTCATTCAGCTTATATTTCTCTTAACCAACGGATTATTTATCTGCAGAAGAAGTTCATTGTGCTCTTATCGTGTCTAATAACATCCAAACACAGAAACCTTGCCTAAAATAGTACTTGTATCTTGACAGATGTTTTGCAGTGGCCAATTACGTACTGTCACACCGTGGCCAACTTGGTTGGCCTTAAGTGAGATTTGTGAAAAATACACTTCGACTGTAAAACAAATTTCATAAAGAGTAATTACCATTTAAGCAGTTACTGTCCTGACAGTAAGGTCGTGTTCCTTTTGAACTAGATATCCTCATTTTTATATATAAGCTACGCTGATTACCAACAATGCATGTAAACGTCACTATTTACGTAACAATTTACAGTATTTGCTATTTGGAAATGCTTTGTCATTTGCATTATTTGTTGCCAACTAAGCCGCATGACCATATGAACGAGGTCCCTCATTTCATGAATAAAAGCCAGGTTCACTACAAGTATATTCCACTTTCCACTACACCTAACATTATGAAGATATATTATGTAATTAATAAGGCTCAATAACTTATAAAAGTTGTTGAGCGCTGAATTTTGGCCTGCTGGTGCAATTGTGCGAAAATTAAATTTCACATTCGAAATGGGCATAATGTTTAATCTAGAGTTTTTTTTAGGGAGAGCAAGCCTGAACAACTGGCAAACATAACTGAAGACATATCCAACACTATAGGCCTAATGACACCTTACTTTTGGTCACTGGAATGTCCAGAGTAATAGGCCTAAGCAAGCCCTTTTGACTCTATTTGCTGAAAATGAGAAGCTAGACATCTTGTGTTTGTGTGAACATTTTTTGACGCAAAATGAAACTGACTTTTATAGCAAAATATCTGACCTCAATACTGCCAGTTTTTTCTGTAGGTCTGAAATTCGGTGCGGTGGGTCTGCAATTTACATCCGTAGCAACATTGACTTAAATGTCTTAAATGTAAGTAGTTTCTGTAAAGAACTTGATTGTGAACTTGTTGCTGTTCTTTTACCTGCTCAAAACACCATCTGTGTATCCGTTTATCGCTCCCCTATCGGAAGTTTTGAAAGTTTTTGTGAACTTTTTGAACAGTGACTTGTCTTTCTGAACAGAAAATCATCTGTTAAAATTGCTATAGCTGGAGATTTCAATGTTAACTTCGTTGGAGATGACCATAGAGCGAGGACTGTTGTGGAGCTCCTGAAATCATATGGCCTGTACATTACCTGCTTTGAGCCAACCAGAGGAAGATCCTGCCTTGACAATGTTGCTGTTAACTTTCAACCCTCCGACTGTGACACAAGGGTAGTGGAGCTGCATGGGGATGACCATGCAGCCTTGGTAACCTCTCTCAATGTGGCAAACTGCAGCCTGGTAAGCTTCTTTATCCTCCTGGCGTGTGAATTATACTTTTAGTTCTAGGCTAGTTGATGATGCTAATCTTGTGCGTTTCAGGGAGGCACTTGCCAACACCCCTTGGGATGAAATCTTAAATGATGCTGGAGTTAGCAATAAGTTGTATGTTTTTTTTTTTTAATTTTAGGAGATATTTGATATGTTTTTCCCTGAAAAAATCAGACCTTACCGACCCCAGAAGACCAAAAAGGTTAAACGTTCAATTAGTCACAAGGAATGGTATACGGATGAGTTGGCTAGGCTTAAGGCTGTGATCTTTAAGTCTCTTAAAGATAGGTCTGCTGGCGGTGAAAATGACAGGTACCTTTTAAGGTATAGACAGGCCAAGGCTTATTATAAGGGACAAATTGAGATGGCGAAGAGGAAGGCTACTGAGTCACAAATCGAACACGCCCCAAATCGCTGCAAGGCTGCCTGGGATGTCATCAACTCACACAGGTCTTGCACTAGACGGCCTGTTGAATTTGCAAGCCCTGACACCTTCAACGGCTTTTTCATTGATTCTGTAAGAACTATCATTAAGGCCTCTCCTGATGTAGATGTGGACCCCATCCAGCTTCTGGAATCTAGAGTGAATCCTCCACCTGATACTCTAACAGTTTTTCAACCTTAGAAAGTTGGTTCTGTCATATGGTTCTCATACATACTTCAAAAAACAATTGATGCCATCGCCATTCCACTTGCTGCTGCTGTCAACGACTGCCTTAGCTGTGGCGTCTTCCCGGACTTTCTGAAGACCTTGAAAACTGTCCCTATTTATAAGAAGGGTGACCACCAGAGGCTTAATAGCTATCGGCCCATCTCCATAACACCTGTCCTCAGAAAGGTGGTAGAAGCCACCATAAAACCCCAGCTTGAAGCATTTTTTGTGGGACTTGACCTCTTCTCGAACATGCAGTTTGGCTTCTGTAAGGGCAGGTCAACCGTTGATGCTGTTGCAAAAGTTGCTGCAAGTGTGGACAATGCATTTGAAAACCATCAAGCTCTCTCTCTGACTCTCTGTGATATCAGTAGAGCATTTGATTGTGTCTCCCACTCCATCTTGAAAAGGAAACTCCACTTCTATGGGATCAGGGATGCTGCTCTTGCCATCCTGAGTACTTACCTCGAACGACGCTTGCAGGTCGTTGCAGTTGGTGGAGCTGTCTCCCGCACTTTGCCCGTCGATTTTGGTGTTCCCCAGGGTTCAGTGCTTGGGCCTACCCTTTTTCTCATCATGATCAACAATCTCGACGACCTTGGCACTACCCTCATGTTTGCAGACGACACTTCTCTCCTGTCAGCTGGTAAGAACATCGATCAAGCTTTGGCCATTTCCAGACAGCGTCTTGAAGATACAACTGCCTGGTTTCTGGCTAACCGCTTCCAACTAAACGAGGATAAGACGCAGTACATCATCTGCAGCCTTTCCAGAGATCAACCTGGTGTTCAGGATCCAGTAAAATTGCTTGGATTTGTTCTTGATGGGAAGTTCAGCTGGACACATCACATAGACCAGACCACCAACAGACTCTCACGGATCTGTTTCCTCCTCTTCAAGCTAAAATTCTGTGTTAGGGAGGCATATTTGGTGATGGTGTACCATGCCCTCTTTCACTGCCATGTCAGCTATGGCCACTCTGGGGACACTCGCCTAAGGTTGTTGAAGTGCTTAGGCTCCAGAAGCGTGCAGTAAGGATTATTACTGGGAGTGAGTATCGTGCTCATTGCAAACCCCTCTTTGCACGACTTGGTGTGCTTACTGTAGTTGGCCACTACATACTTCTCTGTCTGGTGCACGTTAAGACCAACATAACAACCTTCATCACTCGTGTTGACGTCCACCAATACAACACCAGGAAACGCCATCAGCTTGATGTACCCAGGGTGCGTTTATCTAGGACCCAGGCTAGTTGCAGTGTGTCGGCCATAAGTCTGTTCAATAAGCTGCCACGACATATCCAGTTGTTGGACTTAAAAACATTTGAGGCAGTGTTAACGTCTTTCATCAAGAGCCGGGCCTATTACGATATCTCCGAGTATTTAAGGGATGATTTAAGAAACCTGTAGCCTGCCGGAAGTATGTAAATGGTTGTAAATATCTTTTTTTTTTATTAGTAACCGTGTAATGTGACGCTGTCAATCCCACATTATGGGTAAAAGACGAAGAAGGAGGTATTAAGGTATTAAGGCTGAGACAACTGACATCCGCATGTCATGGAATCAAATTAATGCAAAAAAATATTATTTAGATGGTTATTCATTGGCACAGAAGTACGGAATGATGACCGACGTGACGAAGGAATAATAAAACTTAAAAAGTTTTAGGTTAGGCCTCTCTTTGAAGTAAGAACATATGCCTTCTCAACAAACAGATATTAAAATACCCCCGCCGCAGCAAACCTGCAGACTAAGCGAATTTCCATTTGCCTGATTGGATTTACACTAAAATGCCTCCTTAAAAATATAACATTTATTCCTTATTTAAATAGAATTATTTCAACAAGTACTTAGGTTTGCTGCAACAGGGAGGATAAAAAAGTGTTTTTGTTGTTAAATGTTAATAGTTTAGTAAGAAATGAATGTAGGTATTTTCCAAATTCGACCAAAACATGTTCATAAACAAGCAAACTACAACAGTTGACTTATTATCCATACAGTAGACTCCCTCTTATTCGGACACCTTTTAACCGGACATCGGTTTAACCGGACTACACTCGGCGGAAATGACATCTCTTTAACCGGACAATTTTAATCAACACATTGGTTTAACCGGACTAGATCAGCAGGAAGTGGGCAGTACTGAAACGACTGTTCTCATGGGAAAGATTTGAGACCAGTGATCACGTGTCTAAATACAATGCTCTCCTAAATTTAAGTCGAATATCACAGTAAACAGTCCGTTTTAAAGAGTTTTTGGGGACGTCGGTTTAACCGGAAAACCCGTTATCCAGACTGGCCTCGGTCCCGAGGAGTCCGGATAAGAGGGAGTCTACTGTAAGAATAACATGAGAATTTTAAATTTACAATTTTTCTGAATTTTCTCCATAACTATTTGGCGCACAATAACGCTTCAATATACTAAATTATTTATTTTTTTAAGCTCTAGAAAATGGTTTGGAAAGAAATTGTGAAATTTTGGGTTTTGAGGGTCAAGAATTGGAAAAACCAATTTTTACCCCATAAAACCCCCCATAAACCCTGTTCCCATAGCCCGATCATGCTGGTTCACGAACTCGTTTGAATAAATGTAGGTTTACACGTTTATACCAAATTTCATCAAAATCGGATCATTTTTGCTTGAGTTATCGCACTAACGGACACATATATATATATAAATAAATATATGAATTTGAACGGATGGTGTTTTTGGCCTCTAGGGACCTCAAAACGAAAAAGTCCCGGGTCCAGGTCTTACCATGAGTACTACGGTAATAACTTATTCCTTATATGGGAAATTTGCTAAAAAAAAATACAGAATTAATCTGCATAACACTGATGAAATCGCAGAAGTGTGTACCACAAAATATCCACCAATACGATTTTAATACTATTTTAAGTTTCCTTCAAAAGCATTCCTCATATATTCCTCCAAAAGGAGAAAACCCAGTTAACATAGGAACTGGAACTAGGTAATAACTCCTATGACGGACGGTATAAGAAATATGTTATTCATTGAATGATCAACAATATTTTGTAACTAACGCAATAGTCATTATTGTTTCTACACCTATTTATTATTCATTAAACCATACTAAATGCTCACATTTTTTTTTATTTCACTCTTTTTGTCGCAGTTAAAAGAGTTGTCGTAAGCCTTTAAAGCAACCGTCGATTTCAACGGGTTTCACCTAGTATTAATATAGGCTTATTAATATAATATATATATTAACGCATTGATATATAGATATTGATGTAAATGCCTAATAAAATTTGTTTATTTGAATGAAATAATCGGTAGCTTGTAACATCAAGATTGAAATCCAAAATAAAGGAAAGAAGGGAGACGAATGTGAATTAAGTATAGGCAAATGTTATTCGAAAACTTTGATTGTCTCATTTTAGCATATACAACGTTTTAAATTAGTTAAAAGCAAAATTGTGGTTTCCATTAATTACCTGTATTTAAAGCCACAAACCTTTATCATTGGCCTTTATCAAATGAAGTGGGTACGCTTGTTTTGTTTCTAAAATGGTTGGCTGGTGTGTAACTATTTTATACAACAGATGCAAATAACAAACTCTTCTCTTTCAAGTCCTCTTCCCGTTCCAAATCACGGGTACAGCAGCTAGTAAGTACATAAAAAATGTGGTCCCATCAGGCCACTAGATGACTACACAAACACACCCACATACAATACCGCTAAACGGCTTGAAAGAATTCTGAAAGATTATATATTGTTAGTGCTAGACAATAACCGCAGCCTAAAGAGTTCCTATGATTATATTGATAAAACCGTTGTGTGCTCAAATTGATCCGCGGTCGGAGGGTAGTTTTGGATCATTCAAACTTACCCGGGAGTCTGGCAGGTAGGTAATAGGGTCGCTTGAAACATGTGATCTGACCAGCGAGTCGTTGAAGGAGGCATGGGAATTCTCCCCGGCTTCTAAGGGAAAAATAAGTTGAGTATTTTTTTATAAGTTAACTTAGAATTTTTTTATATACCCACTAATGTGAATTAGCCTTTTAGCTTATTTTAGCAATTTAATTGATTTGGCTTAATATAGCTAGTCTAGTTTGGTCTTTAATTTAGTTTATTGTGTGTATTCAATTCCATCCAAATATTCTACAAGTTTCAATATCAAATGGTTTCTATGAATGGCAAAAATTTAACATAATAATTAATTTTGTGTTAAGGTTGTCAATTAATTGTTTTGTATTCAATGAGGATAGCATTTCAGAATCAAATTGATTACTTAATTGCAATTTGGTTTGCATTCAAGCAGTAGGCTAAACAGTTTTGGACCATGTGTAATCTTAATCACCATAAAATAAAATAAATAAAAATAAATCGTAAAATAAAATATAAAATAAATCGTATGTATATCAGTTTGACTGTCAGCATCTCGTATACGCATTACTAAACCATCCTTGCAATCGTAACGCACCTTTAGAGAGTAGTTGATCTCTGGCTACAAATGTTTACAATTAAAATATTCAATTTTTTCTGCAAATACTGCATGGTCTATTTCATATTAATTGTTTACTAGAGGACCCATGCCATGATGCTCCACAGCGTTAAAATAAATATAATATCCAAGAAATAATCAAATTTATGATTTTTGATTGAGTAATACAGTACCTTGAGCTTAACTGATTCAAACGATCAATAGCTCAATTTAAAGCCTATAATTTACCGACTATTTTGAGTCTAAAACATATGGAAAAACATTAAAAATACTGGAGCTATTGGTTTTTAATCATAGAAAATCCTTTTGAAAAATAATTTTTATGTTGGTTGTTCACCTTGCGTTTGCTTGAAACTCGTCCGATTTGCATATTCCTGGACATCATACTTTTGTACATTTTTTATATCAATGTTCACGTCACCCATTACCAATAAATTTCATTTCTGATCTTTTATAATGTGGTCCAGCTCTTGTATAAATAATATTTCACTTTTAGATGGTGGTCTGTAGACAGCAATAATATTCAAATCAATATTACACTTTTTAATACTTATTATAGCCCTTTCAAAATGGTTACTATTGCAGGGTTTCTCCTCTACTTTTATATTTTCTTTTACAAAAATTCAAATCCCTCTTTCCTTCTTTCCTTTCCTTAAATTATGAAACATGCAAAAATTACTTAATCTGAATAAACTAAGCAAGTCCAACAAATCATCCTTAACATTAACCTCAGTAAAAATCATAACATCAAAAAGATTAACAATACTATTACCAAACATAATACAAAAATTATCCCAATTAATTCTTATGGATCTAATATTCAAATGCAATACAGTAATTCCAGTTTGATATTTGTTCTTTATGCAAGAGTTTTCAAAAAGTTTAACATCTTTGTGGTTAAAGGTAATAAGTTCCTCTGTTTCTAATATATCAAATGGCTACATTCAATTTTATCATACCAAAGAAACAAAATGAGAAAAAACAAATATATTTCACTTTATTTTTCCTAGCTGAGACATTTCAGTGATAGAGATCACATCTTGATCATCAGTCTTTCTCACATTGACACTGCCATAATTGTACCAAATGTATTTATAACCAAGATCCTTTGCTTTCTTTTTGACTTCTTTGAGTAAGTTTCTGAAATGAGGAGTCAGGTTCTCACTTACGTATATTCGGTCGCTATTCAGTCCGGTCACCTGGGAGTTAGTCACCACTTTCTTCCTTTCGGCAAACACCTCATCCCTCTTCTTCCTCCGAGCAAACTGGACGATAATGGTTGCCGGTCGGGTAGCACCTCTGGTCTTAGGCAGGTGATGCGCAGCCTCAATGTCATTCTTCTCCAGGTTCACTCCAAGTCCCTTGGCCACATTAACAACAATTTCTTCCACATCTTCACCCTTCTTCTCAGCAACTTCATTCATTTCTAAATTTCTATTACGTCCATATTGCTCCAGTTGTATCACACGAGCCTGAAGTTCTCCAATTTGTTTGTTCTTCTCTTGTATAATATTTTGCAACTTAATCACCTCTTTTTCTAATTCTGGAATGAATTTCAATCATTCTTTAATATCTTCATATTTTCATCAATAAATTGTTGGCTGTTTTTTATTTCTTCATTATCTTTCTTCAGCTGTTGAAAATCAGATTTAAATGTATTCCAAATTTCTAGTTTATTACAGACATCACTCATAAATTTTTCTAACTTGCATTCCAAATTTTCTGAAGAGTCCATTTCCAGTTGATTTTTAGAAACCTTGGTCTCATGTTTTTCTGTTGCTCTTGCACTTCAAACAAGTTAAATAACACTAGCTTATTAAAAAAAATATGTTTGCATGGAAATTACATTTGATTAGTTCACATTCACTATGTATTCTGAAAACATACATTTTACAAGGTATTTGACTTGCTAATGTGGTACCCTAACCTCAAAATCTATGGGACCTCCAAGTTACCTGAACCATGGAACCATGGTAGTTCTTCGTGCTACTGTACTGTATAAGATACTTTACTTTATACTTTAATACATTTCACTTAGATGTCTAGTGTTACTATACCATACTGATATGCATTATGGTGAGTTTTCTTTCTTACTACTAAATGTATATGCAACAGTAATGAATTTATTAGAACAGGCTTTAATGAATAAGACTTCTATAATGCGAATCAAGCAAAATAAGTAGTGTTCATCAAGAACCTAGTGTTCCTATTTACACACTGGTAAAGTGCTATTGTTTGCCAATTTATTTATTTTTATGATGTAATGAAATTGTTTTCATGTCACAAAGTCATCACAACGATACGATGTACAGCCATCGGTGTTTGTGGTGTAGTGGATAGAGTGCTTGGCTGATATGCAAAACGTCCCTGGTTCGAATCTCATCGGTAACTTTAACTTTTTGTCCAAGATTTTGCTTTGAATGCTATTTCTTCTTAACTGTACATCTTTTGTTAGAATTTTTGGCATTTATAATTTTATTTTATGAACAGAATTTAACCTTCATTGGATTTTTTCATTATCAGCTAGTTTGGTTGGTTAGGTTAGATTATGGCAGTAACTGCCGGACGCCTTATCCCAACCAGTTACCGGACGTGTATCAAGAAAGTATACTTTAGGCCCTTATCTAAGAGTGCTATCTCATCAGCATCAAATTCAACATTTGTGAGGTTAATGGTTCTTTGATAAAATACATGATTTATTTTAGCAACGTCGTAAGCGTGTTTTTGTCTAATAGGCTATTTAGATTCCTTTTTTTGTGTTCTCTTTTTAACTTCTTTTGCTTTAGTTATTTGAGGTTCTACTTGTGTTAAAACGTTATTAAGTTGTGCTGGATGGACTTCATTCATTATGGGCTAGGCGTATTAAGAATATAAGTGGCAGTTCGCGGAAAGTTTAGGTACAGTCCTAATCACCACTTATATTTATGTTTTTTGGGTCGCTGAAAACAAATATGAGGTTTGCTGACAGATATTATGCCCGGAACATTGTTTATTTTGCAAAAAAAAATTAAAATTAGGTAAAGTTTTTTAGATTTTTGTGCTAAATCTCGGTATGGGTTTTTTGAAAAACACCGCTTTGTAAAATTAAAGAAGACAAAACTTACTATAAGTTTCATTTATATAATATTTGTTTCTATGACAAACCGTTACGCCACTAGAGCACACTGAAAATGGTTAGAAATACAAAAAAAAGAAAATAAATAAAAGCTAAATGCTGCTGTTTTACATTAGGTTTCCGTGGAAACAACCCATGTTACAATCAAAAGTAATCCTTAGTTTGTGTTGCAAAGGGTTGTTGTCTGTATCTCCAAATTCATCATCAGTGAGAAAGTCATCAATCCGCGAAGAATTAACACATCATATAATACACTAAACACATAAACATTCACACAAATAACAAAAACCGTGCGCGACAGGATCAACGCTGCCCGAGGAAACTCAAAGAACTACATCATACAGCGCAATGAAAAACAACATCCTCCGTCAACGGCTCAGCTCATATCGAGACAATCATTTTGTAGTGGTGCTTTGACGAGAATACTCCGTCGCGCGGCGCTTGGTAGCGCCAGCGATGACAAGATTACTCGTCACCCGCATTGAACGTGTTAAACCATATTACAAATATTACACAAAAAAATACCCCCGACGCAGCAAACCTGCAGACTAAGCGAATTTCCATTTGCCTGATTAGATTTACACTAAAATGTCTACTTAAAAATATAACATTTATTTCCTATTTAAATAGAACTAGCTGTTACCCACGGGCTCCACCCCGTTTACTACATAAGTATTAATAAAACTATTGATTGGTTAAGTTAAGCTGAAATAAACAAAGCAGAATACAGTAATGGTAATACAAACAAATAATAACAGCTGAGGTATTTTTAACATTAGGTAGGCCTAAATGGAAAGTTCCCTTTGGAAAGCAATTACTACCTTATAGGGCAATTTATGAAATAATGGATAATTTTGCGCAAGGTTTCTCGTCATGACGAACATTTTAAGTATATGGTTTATGGGGGTGTGACTTGTAGTTTTCTCAAAAGTTCATGGGTACTTTTGGCTTTATATATAGATTAGTTTAACAAGTACTTAGGTTTGCTGCATCAGGAAGGGTAAAACTTTTTTTTTTTTGTAAAATGTATATAGTTAGTAAGAAATAAAAGCATTTTCCAAATTTGATCAAAATATGTTCATAAACAAGCAAACTACAACAGCTTACTTGTTCTCCATAAGAATAACATAGGAATTTAATACATTTTTTTTTTAAATTTTTTCCGTAAACATTAGGCGCATAATAACGCTTCAATATACTAAATTATTTGTTTTTTTAAGCTCTACAAAATGGTTTGGAAAGAAATTGCTAAATTTTATGTTCTTTGGGTCAAAAATGGGAAAAACCTATTTTTACCCCATAAAACCCCCGTTCCCATAGTCCGATCATGCTGGTTCGCGAACTCGTTCGAATAAATTTAGGTTTACATGTTTATACCAAATTTCATCAAAATCGGTTCATTTTTGCTCGAGTTATCGTGCTAACGGACATATATATATGCAGTAGAGTCCCACAAACTCGGCACTTGATAACCCGGCAGTCTGGATAACTCGGCCATCACCTAGCTCAGAAAATTAGTGATTTTTTTAATCCGAGTTCAACATGGACTCAAGCAAGCTCAAGTCAAATCATCCGCAATTTGTACCAAGGATTAGTTCTACTATATCTGATGACTTAATACTGACTTGTGATATAAATAAAGAAGGCAGGTAAAAGGCTTACAAATTTTATTGTTTTTATTTTTAACCCTAGTGCCCGATAACCCGGCATTTCACAAACTCGGCACCCTTCCAGTCCATATATATATATAAATATAAATATAAATATATATATATGAATTTGAACGGATGGTGTTTTTGGCCTCTAGGAACCTCAAAACAAAAAAAGAAATCGGTCCCGCGTCCAGGTCTTACCATGAGTACTACGGTAATAGCTTATTCCCTATATGGGAAATTCGATAAAAACATAAAATTTTAGAGTCGGCTGCTAGAATTTAAACAAATTTAGACTGAGAAAATTAAAATTATGGTTTTGACAATCCTTTTCTATCAAAATTATCTTTCTTTTTTTATGTATATATATATATATATAGGAGAATTATTAACATCCGTCAATTGGTTATTCAAAATTTTTTGTATAAAAAACCACTTATATATAGTGGATTCAATAACACCATGAAAAGCAAATTTACATATATTTATGCTAAAAAAGTGATTTTGGTTTTTTGATTCGCACTTGGGAAGCCTCCAGGTACTGAACTAGGGAGAGAAAATTATTGATCAAGGTTTAAAAGATAGGTACTCAAGAGATATATCAATGGTATACATTTTTATTCAACTATAGAATACGATTCAAATATTAAATAAATAAAACTAAAGATTTGTTTTTGGTCTGTTGAATGCCACAATGGAAAAACAGCGAGGAGAAACCACTGGATCAAACAGCTGAACCAGGTGGGCATCTTGAATACCCTGGAACAGTTAAAAAAACAGGTCTTTAAACAAGTCTGACCCTGGAACAGTTTAGAGAATTTGTGCATTAACTCAGTCTGAGATATAGAAACAACTGGATCAAACAGCTGAGCCAGGTAGGCATATTGAGTACCCTGAAACAGTTTAGAGAATTTGTGCATTAACTCAGTCTGAGATATAGAAACAACTCGATCGAACAGCTGAGCCAGGTAGGCATATTGAGTACCCTGAAACAGTTTAGAGAATTTGTGCATTAACTCAGTCTGAGATATAGAAACAACTCGATCGAACAGCTGAGCCAGGTAGGCATCTTGAATGCCCTTAAATGAAAATTTCTTTGTACCATTCGGTGAACAATGCTTAAGTCATCCAAGTATTAGGTTGGTTTTTGTAATGATGATGTGATTTTTTAATGTTGTATGGTCGCCATTTCATTGAAAAGTATTAAAGTATTAAGTATATTGTTTATTACTTGCCATAGCGCTTTTGGCTTGTTGTCAGCTTGTTCTAGCTGTTGAGGACATATTTTAAGTCGGGACCACGTAAGTTTGCAGTTGGTGGCAGCCAATCACAAGACAAGGCTAGTGCGACGTTGCCACATCGCCAGTTGACCACACTAATTAAAATATACTAAGCAATATTTTCAAATCAGCTGGTATTATTAGATTTGGCAACACCGCACGGTTCTCATTGGTTCATTCAAAACCACATGGTAAATAGGCTCCTCCCTCAACTGCAAACTTATGTGGTTTAGGTTTCTTAGTTTAATGTCGCATATCCTTTTTCTATTAATCATTTCTACTTTGTCTTCATTTCTGTTTGTTAACTCAAACTTTTGCAGAGCTTTCAAAAGTTTTCTTTAAGGTTTTTTTCTTCAGGATCATAGTACTTCAAATGTTTTTTGTTTGTGCTAATTTTAGTTTTCCTTAATGGGCATGTAGAATGCAGTGCTGTTTGAAGAATATCATGAAATTTGTTGTCGGAGGTTTCAAGATCGGGTGAAGAGTAAACATTTTCCCAAATTTTGTAGTTGGAGGTAAGCCTTCAGTTTGTTTAGGTTTGTGTTGTTTAGGCTTCTTTTTATTACACATCTTTGGGAAGTGTGTTCTTGGTGTGTTTTCAGCAGACACAGCTGCGCAGTGTGGTCAGATAGACCAGTATACACAACTTGTCCAGTAATATCCGCATATGGTATGTTAGAGTATACAGTCTATGGAAGTGGCTGTGTTCTGGTGGCCTCTAGCGGAATCTCCAGATGTTTTGTGTGGTTAACTCTTCTTCCAGCATGGTGTTTTTGGTATCTTGGGTGAGCCTGTCGATATTTATATCACCGATGAGTAAGAGGGTTTTCTTGTGTACTTCTTGTAGTTCTAGCGTGTCTGAGAGGAGATCAAGGGCAATTCTTGCATTTACGCTTGGTGGTCTATATATTTCCAGAATGTAGATATCCTTTTTCTTTGTTGTCTGCATGCGAATCATTGCTGCTTCAAAAATTAGCTAATGGCATGTGTTTGATATGTCAATAGCTGATACTGTATCAGCAAGGGTTTCCTTGGAATATATTGCTAAGTTTTCTTCTCTTCCAAAGTGGGTGATCATAGAGTAGCCAGGAATTTTTGTAGCTTCTAGTTCTGTTTTTACAGTCCGTGTTCAGTCAAGACTAGAATGCTTGGATTTGTGTCGCTAAGAATATGGTGTAGTCTGTTCGTCTTTGTAGCGAGTCCTCTAATATTTTGGTGCATTATTGCTAAACAAGAATTATTTGGCGATCTGCTGATTTTTCTTCTGCTTTTTTCAGGCTGTTTGTTTCTAAAATAAGAGGTTATAGTGTGGGACACTCCAAAGTGATTGGCTTGTTGACTTGAGTTGAGTTGGATGCCTGCAGCTGTTTTGTTTCTGTTTTCCTTGGGAGGAGAGCATTTGACATTTGACATTTCTTTATTTCACCTGCTGTGATTTAGACCTCGATGGTCCAATCTTCCATCACAACAGGCACAAAAAATACATTACAATATATTGTTGTAGTTACACTCAATAACATATTTAATACAATGCCAAATTTTATATCAATTCACAAGTTGTTTAATGAAATATTGTAGCTATACTACAACAACAAAATTTTATACAATTGGACAGTGAAAGAAAAAGAAAACCAACAATGTTTAGTATACTATGTACAAAAAAAAAGGAAAACAAATTGTCACGATTCTTATTATAAACATATTAATATTGAACATCTTAAAAATTATATCTTTCTAAGAGTTTAGCTTTGAGAGCACAGAGCGTGGAATAAATATAGAGTCGCCACTCCTATACCTACAGCTATACCAGTAGTGAAACCGATTTCCGCCATCTTGGTAAGAGAGTCGGGCTCGGAACTTTTAAAACACGGCGTCATTACCACTGTGTTATCCTATGGTACTTTATGAATTAGATTAAGCTACCGCTCCGAGGCCTTCAATATTGACCTAGGACTCTGCCCCGCGGGCTTTCAATGTTCTGAGAGAGAGTTTTAGAAGTAAATATTGATTGGTAGTTTCCATGGTAACAATATAATGGTTTAAATGTAAATGCAAACCGGGCCGGCCGCCATCTTGGTACGAGACGCCTGCTTCACTCCAGATGGCAAGTGCCGCCTCTATATTTATTCTATGCTCTGTGGAGGAGAGGCAGTCCATCTTGGTCATGCTTTGTCGCTTGGTGTGTGACAAGAGTATTCTTTTTATATTGGTCTATATTTTTCCAAAAGAAGTCTTCGATGGTCTCCACCGGCTTAAGAAGCTTGGCGGAGATTAAAGGTTTTACTGTGTTCTTTTGTTTAGTTGATGTCATTCGGGGAAATATAGTGCCCTTGAAAGTAGGTCAAACTCCTTTTGGGACTTTGGCTGCCTTAGGTTTTTTTATGTTTTGATTTTGTGTTTGTTGTGGTTGACTTTGGTGTTCTTGTGCATATTTCCTCAACTTGTCTTTTGTTATTTGCAAGCTAACACTGAAGTGGGGTTTCTTAGTAGTTGCCAATTCATTTTAACGAATTTCCCATATAGGGAATGAGCTATTACCGTAGTACTCATGGTAAGACCTGGACGCGGGACCGATTTTTTTTTTCATTTTGAGGTCCCTAGAGGCCAAAAACACCATCCGTTCAAATTCATATATATATATATATATATTTATATATATATTTATATATATATTTGTATATATATTTATATATATATATATTTATATATATATTTATATATATATATATATATATGTGTCCGTTAGCGAGCAAAAATGATCCGATTTTGATGAAATTTGGTACAAACGTGTAAACCTACGTTTATTTGAACGAGTTCGCGATCCAGCATAATCGGATCATGGTAACAGGGGTTTATGGGGGGTTTTATGGGGTAAAAATGTGTTTTTCCCATTTTTTACCCTAAAAACAAAAAAATTTGTTATTTCTTTCTAAACCGTTTTGTAGAGCTTAAAAAAATAAATAATTTAGTATATTGAAGCGCTGTTGTATGCCTAACGGTCACGGAGAAAATTCAAAAATAGTTTAATTTAAAATTCCCATGTTATTCTTATGGAGAAAAAAAATTTTTGTAGTTTACTTGTTTATGGATTTACAGTGTGATGGAAAAGTCCCGGAACGGTTAAATATTTTAAAAAATAATGCAGATAGAGCTAAAATACTTGGTACAAAGTTACAGGGCATAAAACTCTATTTTAACACATATTCAGTGATCCAATAATTCTTCAGGGGGACGGCCCACAAGGAGTCGGAAGAAAATCTTAAATGGAAGCATAGGTCAATATGCACACCAAATTAAAGGTATTTTTTAGTAGAATACAATGCCGCAAACCGCACTTCAAAAGGTTGATCCTGCGCAAAATGGCAGTTGTTCAAAGATTCATTTAATTTACATTGCTATTATACGCTTTCTCCTCAGGGGCACAGCCCTAGGAATCAGAAGAAAATTGTTAACGTAAGAATAGGTCGATATGCACATCAAATTAAAGGTCTTCACTTTTAGATTACGATGCCGTAAATTCAAGCTCAAAAGAATGTCTGAGTAAAAAATGGCAGTCGTTCAGATTCAAAATGGCGGATTCAATGTGGGTGAAACTCGTCTAGGTGTGTTAATTGGCTTGCAAGAATTCATCTTTTTCTCAGGTATAAGGCACTGGGAATATTTTACTGTTATTTTATTTTCTAATTTATTCATTTTTGACTCCATATTAGAGCTCGTGCGGTTCCTGGTTATGCCTGGGGGTGGATGGTTAGAGTTGCTCTGAACCGATTTTGTTGGGTGGGGGTACGCCGAAAATCAGTCTGCGCTCTCACCCTGTCCGAGCAACATGGCGGATACACTCTTTTTAAAAAACAATCGGGATGTCAGTTTGATTATCTTAAAACTTAATTTGTTTATTAGCGAATTTTCCCATATAGGGAATGTTAAGTCTCTCTCTGAGACACCATTGTTTAACACATTGCAGGTTGCCGTTCATGACGTCAGCTACAATGTTTGTAAATTTTCCTTGTACCATGAGGACTACGTCATCTGCATAGCCCTGGACAAAGATGATCTTGCTGGTGGGTTCAGTTTAAAGACCGTCCACCACAAGGTTCCACAGTAAGGGTGAAAGTACACCTCCCTGTGGACATCCTTTTGTGGGTGCGATCACAATTTTTTCACCAAGAAAGTCGGCTACGGTGCGTCTTGAGTTAAGCATAGACTCTGTCCCTCTACACAGAGATTGCTCGAGTCCACGCTCACAAACTCCCCGCACCATTGCTCCGTATGTTACATTGTCGAAAGCTCCTTCAATGTCCATGAAGGTGCATAGGGCTATTTCCTTAGCAGCCAGGCTGTCCTCAATTCTGCTGACCAACTCGTGCAGAGCGGTTTCGCAGGACTTGCCTGGCTGGTAGGCGTGTTGATTGCGATGAAGAGGTGTGTTGAGAAGTACACCCTTTCTTATGTGCCTCTCCACCAGCCTTTCCAAGGTCTTGAGGAGAAATGAAGAAAGACTGATAGGACGGAATGATTTGCCATCAGAGTACTCTGCTTTTCCTCTTTCGGGAATGAAGACCACCCTGCTGAGACGCCAGGCCTGAGGGATGTACCCGTAGGCCAAGCTCGCTCGGAAGAGTTCGCATAGGAGGAGCTTGAGGGCATCCGGTCCTTGCTGAAGCATGGCTGGATAGATGCCGTCTCTCTCAGGAGACTTAAATGGACCAAACTTATTGATTGCCCATTTAACTTTAGAGAGTGTGACAACCCTTCTGGCTGTATTCCAGCTTTCACGATCAGTTCTCGGCCAAGAACTTCAGCCGGACACTCCTGTGTTGTCACTCTCAAAAATGCAACCAGGGAAGTGAGTTTCAAGGAGAAGTTTGAGACTTCCTCCAACCCCAGTGGTATATTGCCCTCCTGGTACCTTAAGCTTAAGAGATGCCAAGAGTCCAATAGGTTTGGACGCTAGAACCCGCTGAAGGCGGGCCGCAGCACTGAGACTGTTTACCTCCTGTATAAACTGTCTCCATGAATTTTGTTTAGCTTTTTTTATTGCAAGGCTGTATTCTGTAAGTGCCCTTCTATATGGCTCCCACATACGGCTCCATTTGCATTGGTTGAATAGTTTCCTGACACCCGCCCTCATGCGAGTCAAATCCGCAGTCCACCATCTAGTGCTGGTACTGTGTTTTCTCTGTCCCAGAGGGCAGTTGTCATGGAAGCAAGTGATCATTGCGTCCTGTAAGTCGGTCGCAATTTGGTCAATGCAGCTGACCCTACCACTCACGGATCCCAACTGGAACTGTTATCAGAGTTATACTGTGACCAGTCTGTTCTCCTGGGATTTCGGAAGGAGGGGGTGACAGTGTCACTTAGCATGCTCAAGCAGATGTATTTGTGGTCAGATAACGAGGCCTCCTTACTTACGTGCCAGTTTTCTATGACTCTGTAATTTAAAGAGTAATTTTTGGAGTATTAAAAATAGCCAACTCTAAATTTTAATATAGACAGTTTTATAAAATATGCTATTCTCCGTTCTTAAACATTTTCATCATTCCTCTTAACACTTTGGGTCCCAAGCAATGTGTTAATTTTTTATCAGAGGTGACCCAGACCACTTTTTGCGTTGTCACACCAGATGGCCCAGTTACTCTATGCACACTATACCCCAGAATCCCAAGCCATTTTCAGCTGTTTTGTACTATTATCAAATAAATATCCATAGCTCACCTTAGAAAGCAGCTAGAGTTATAATTTTTTTTTTTATCTTTTAGCTGATAAAATCTTCTTTAACGATGTTAAGTAAAATTTTAAAAAATATATGAATAAAAAAAAATATATATATATATAATTCATATATATGAACGGCCTAATATTTTCTCAAATTTTCATTTTGTAACCCAAAAAAATAATGTTAGCTGTATCTTTTTTCCTATAAGTTTATTATTTTATTAAATACCACTGAATAAAGAACATATTGTGAAAGTTTTAGCAAAAAATAATAATAAATAGCCTAAGTATTTTTTTTATAAAAATTAAAAAAGTTAATTTTTTGCCGAAATCGACATATAATAAAATACCCCCGCCGCAGCAAACCTGCCGACTAAGCGAATTTCCATTTGTCTGAATTGATTTTCAGTTAAATATATTTTAATAACATTAGGTTTAACGAGTACCTAGGTTTGCTGCTACAAGGAAACTAATAAAGTGTGTTTTTGAGTAAAATATTGATAGCTTAGTACAAAATAAATAAATTTGCCAAGTTTGATCAAAATATATTCATAAATAAGCAAACTACAACATTTGACAATATTCTCCATAAGAATAACATGGGAATTTTAAATTTACAATTTTTTTAATTTTCTCTGTTACTAATAATCGAACAAAAGTACTTTTATATACTAAATTATTTGTTTTTTTAAGCTCTTTAAAAAGGTCTAAAGAGAAATTGGGAAATTTTGTGTTTTGAGGGTCAAAAGTGAGAAAACCCAATTTTTACCCCATAAAACCCCCCGTAAAGCCCCGTTCCCATGGTCCGATCGTGCTGGTTCGCGAACTCATTCAAGTTTATCCCGCTTTACACCTTTAAACCAAATTTCATCAGTAGTGAAACCGATTTCCGCCATCTTGGTAAGAGAGTCGGGCTCGGAACTTTTAAAACACGGCGTCATTACCACTGTGTTATCCTAAAAGCCACATAGTAATTATAAAACCCAATTTTATTAAATATTTACTACTTACTACAGAAATACTTAGACAATAACATTTGTACATGCATTTATAGGCCTGCATCTATTTACAGTAATTAAAAATAGGTATCATGCAAGAAATAAAAAGGTAAAATGAAGTCTCTCACCTATTTTAGACACTGAGAAGCTACTGAGAAGAATAGTGAGAAGAATGTGAAAGCAGTTCATTATATGCACATCATTCTTATGTTATGTTTTCTGTTAAAAAATTGAATTAAAACTTTTAGAGCTAAAACTATTTACATGTTTTCTGGAACAGCTCATCTATTTACATTTGTGTCAAGGAAGACAGTCCAAGTGACATCCACACCTACAATTAACACAAATTGTTTTTGACCTTCTTCTTTTACCCATGGGGTCATTTTTCCTACTGCACACACAACAATTGCTTTCCTTATTCACTTCTAGTTTTTCTAATCCAAATTTCCTGTTGGGTGAAAACCCATCGCCGCCACCTCTATTTTCAGCAACCGGAGCTTTTTCTGAAAACCATTCATTTGCCAACTCCTCAATGATGGATACCTGGAAATGAAGTCTGGAAAGGGGTCTGTCTGTATTCAGCTTATACAGGACATATGCATTTAAGACCATTCTTCCAAAAATATTAAAAATTACCTTTTTGAAGTGCTTCATACACCTACGCTCATCCAGATAAGTGTAGAGCAACTGGTCTGTCCCGTCTATACCTCCCATCCCGTGGTTATACTCATACACTATGTGAGGTTTGCACTTAATCACCAGTTTTCCTCCTCTTTTAACTGTGTAACGCACACTCTTGGCTTGGGCATTGGATGTTAGTAAAATGAATTGAGTTTTGTTAGTTGCCTTTTCACGAAAAGCCATGAATAAATAAGGTCCTTTCCGAACATAAACTCTTTTGCCTACAGGGAACTTGCCTAATAACTTTTTCGGTACTCCTTTCCTGTCCGTACGAATTGTGCCAGTCAACCATGTCATCATATTTTGATACAAAAATCTAGCCAATTTCTTTGATGTGAAAAAATTGTCAAGATATAAATGGTATCCTTTGTTTAGGAAATTTTCCATCTCTAACAACTTTTTAACAACTGAGTAGCCCTGCCCTAGACGCTGAATTTCTTCTCTGTTGTCCTCATATTTTGCTCCTTTATAACAGTAAAATTTCAAACAGTAGTTAGTCAAAGCATCGCTAAGGACCCATAATTTTATTCCCCATCTGTGGTGTTTTTTTTTTTTTTTGTTTTTTTTTTAAGATACTGCGTGAGAGCAACTCGCTTTTTGGTGCCAACTAGTGACTCGTCCAAAGACAGCTTTTGGTGAGGTATGTAGTAATGATGGAAAAGGCGGTTTGCATGATCTATCAGAGGTTGAAATCGTCCACAGGGGTTGTAATTTGGGGAATCAAGTGGTGGTAGAGTGGTTGAGTCTGTTAGATGGAAAAATTTCAAAATCGCTTGGAACCGATTTCGGCTAAGTACTTTACCAAACCAATCAATCACATTTTTGGAAGGAAGAAGTGTACCAGTAACTTTGTATTGAAGGTTTTCTAATAATGCCCATGTTGATCACAATAGCTATGAAAGCTTTCACTTCTTCTAAACTAACCTGGACCCAATCTTTCATACGGTTTCTTACGGCAGGATTATTTCTGAAAAACTCACCAGCATATCTGTTTGTTTCAGTTACTAAGGTATTTAGTAAAAAAAAGGTTGAAATACTCAATGGGCTTTGAATTTCTAGGCGGGCAATGTTTAGGACCAGGTCATTCTGAGAATTGAAAGCTGTGGTTATATTCAGGGTCAGTGTCAGATTCAAGCTCCTCCCAGTCGCTACTTTCTGGGCTTTCCGGTTGTTTTTTTGACTTTGATTTAGGATTTGTTGTAGCCCTACATCTAGTTTTACTGTTCTGGTTCTTCTTCTGCCTAGGCCTATTGTTTAAGGTCCCCGATACAACAAGAGACCTTCCTGTAGAAGTACTTGGCTCATCAATAGGTAGGCCTATAGGATCATCAGGATCTAGATTAATACCTTCACTGTTAGGCGTAGAAAAGGGTTGACTTACACTTACATAACATTCAGTCCTATCCTGCACAGAAAGAGGGTTGTCACTGTCGCTATCAGACATCACGTTTCTTCCATTTTTCATAAAGTTGGATAAAAAACTATACCTGTTTGGGGTAAGTCCATCTTTACCACTAGGGCCATAGTCAGGATCTTCATCAGTGTCGTCTACATCCTCACTTGAAGAAGGAGGAATATCTAATAGTGAATCATCACTTTCATTTCCATCAATAAACGTTACACCGGACTCCAGTATATTTTAAATTAGTGTACGTTCACTTTCAGGGGAATGTTTTCTTTTTGATTTTTTCTCACTCATTTTGATTGGCTATAAGTTTTAACTAGGCCTGCTTTTATACTAATTTTTAGATCCATACAACTTTATATAGGCATATACTATAATTATAAGTAACTATACTTTATAAAAAGTTAAGTTCTCTCACGATAAATTAAGTAAATAAAACTTCACACCAAAGGACAGAGATCTCAAGTTAGGCCTAGGCATACCCTAGTTCAAACGGTAAGATAGGTAGCCTAATGTAAATTCACACTAAAAACAAGTTCATGTACATGCAAATGGAAAATTGTTAATTAATGAAAAGTAAGGAATAGAGTATTAGTTTGGAGTAACAAGAGTTTTAAAAAAGAAATAAAACAACAGAGGACAGAGAAGTCAGGTTAGTCCTAGCTCAAATGTTCAGACAAAACGTCTAATACTCAGGACATAATCAGTGCAAATTGAAAAACGTGCTGTACGTAATGTTTTGATGCGCAACAGCTGTACAGACCGGTCAACGCCACGCAAATTTTGTCGTTCTTCTTACTCTCAAGCTCTATATAAAGTACGTTTTGAGTGTGTTGTTGAAATGACTCGCTTAAAAGAATTTAATTTGCTCTCGTTTGATATATCTTTCGGTGGAATAGCTTGTGCCGGAAATTCACCAAGAATTTTGAATTTTTTCCGTCACCAGTTTTTCTTGTCACAAGTTAACATAATCAATGGTGAGAGTTTTTTCTAAATCGTTTTTATAGTGTGAGAACCCAGAGTTTCTGAGATTTTATTTTGCGTATGAACTGGGAGCATTGGCAATGACAACCCGAAAAATGACAACGTTATAGGAAATGTAGTGGAAGTTTATTTGTTTGAGATATTTAATATTACTTTGTTTTAGAATTTAAGGCGTATTGGAAATCATGTTGGTGGACGATATTAATTTTGTGTTACTTTTTCCAGTCGTTTGACTATGTTTAAATTTGTTACTGTTGTTTAAGTTTCGGGTTTGGTTTCCGTCGTTAGTTGAGTCGGCGTCCTGGTTTCTCTTTCTCTTTCCTCGCCATCTTGCACTGAAGAAACATGTAGTTTGTTAATCTTGTACTTTTACCAAAGTCCTTTTGTATTTTTTCTTCTAAAAAATATTTGAGTGATTTCTATTTAAATCCCATGTGTGACTGACTCACTCACAACCCCATAATAATGGTAAGTTGAATTTGTATTTACTACTAGTTAAGATCTCAAAATTGTCTTAGAGAAAAATGCTGATTAGTTTTGTTCGCCGGTAGGAAGTTTCATACCTGTTAAAATGTTGCACACTTTTAAAAGATTCAAACTATTTTCTTAACTTCTGTTAAGCTCATTTTAATCCCTGACTTGTGCAATTTCTTTTCCTTTGTTTTATGAGTATAAAATAGACTGTATCAGACCTACTAGCCTAGGCCTACATTTAAATTATTTGGCAGGTATATTTTGTAAAAGGAGTCTCTGTATTGGTATCTAGTAACGACTAATTATTGTTTATTCCATTGCTGTAACTTTGTTAACCTTCCAGAGGTCGCATCAGGGAAGTAACCTCCAGGGTTGTTTTATTTTTCGCGATTATATTATTTTGAGTGGTGTCGGCAGTGTCACTGTACCTCAAGCACCTCATTCCTAGAATAGAGTGAAGGTCAAAACTCACCCCTACTATTTTATATTTTGTTAGTTTTGTTCAGTTTTGTAAGAGGCTGGAAGTAACTTCCGTGTGCGCTCTGCCGATTCTCGTACAGCCTGCAGGCAACTTCCGTGATGCGACCTCTAGTTTAGTGTGTGCGTTGATTATTGCGTGTAATCTATTACTGTAAATCACTCCTAGCCATGCTGAAAGGGAGATTCACGAACGACGTATGTACAGAGCCTTTTAGTATTAAGATACCTATTATCTTAAATTACTTAAAACATCGGGTATTGGGTGTTATCAATTAAAACCACATTATAGGACATTGTGGTAAAATTTAAATTAACTTCTTGAATATATTCTTGTAAAAGATTTCTTCATATACTTTTATGTTAGAAAATTTGATAGAATAATAGTTTCATTTTATATTTATAAAATCTAAATTAAATTATTGTACAATTAAGAGTTCACTAAACATATTTTTGATGTTTAAAATTAAAAATAAAACTTAATTTGTGTACTAAAATACAAATTTTACTTCATAAATGTTTGTTTTTATTGACCTGGAAGTAACCTCCAGGTGCGTGGAAGGATAGGACTAAAGATTGCAGGCTAGGCCTACTAGATCCAATGACTGGTTAATGGCACATGTGTCGATTTGGCTTTGCAGATAAAGGAACAACACTGTTATTGTTTCACACAGGCATAAATATATTGGTTTCTATAAATTTTGTAAATTTTTATAAAAAAAATAAATACATAAAATAGTGAGTTATAAAACTTAGGCCTATTATAGAACCACTTGTAAAAAAAAATAAACTTATCTATCTCAAATCAGATTTTGTTTTAGTAGGTTTTATTTCCAATTATATGTAGCTAATTTGTACAGTATCAAAATGTTCTAACATCAACATGTAATATGCATATAATGAATCTCAAATTTTGAGCATTAAAAGATGTAATGCACTTTGCTTTAATTTGAAACCTAGGCCTATTTATTGTATACAGATTACTATGTATGAAGTTTTTCGTAACAGCGGTTCGACTTCCTGGGACGATCACGCTGATGACACCGTAGAAGCTAACTTGGAGCCGCAGGCCTACTAGCCTAGACACCTGGGTAAGGGAGAGCACCACCACTTAGAGGAACCTCTTGGCTACCCCAGTGGTTGAAGACGAGGGCCCTTTTGAGTCTGTCGGATCTGGAGTTTTTCAACGCTAGAGTACATCCATGGGGGACTACCTACTTCCGCCCACTTCGCAACACTTCAAATTGCCTCTCGATACTCAGGTGGTTTCTAACCTTTTTGGAAATTATTTTGCTTCAGTGGACGGACTGATCTACTACTTTCAAAGTGAAATCTAAATTAGGCCTTAGGGGTGGGCGAGTACTCGACCTTCGAGTAATTACTCAAGTTTTTTCAAATACTCGACCTCGAGTCAAGTAGTAATTAGTACTCGAAAATTTTGAGTCGAGTAGTTATAAATAGTGCCAATTCACGATTTTCTACATCCATATTTAATAAATTATATTTTGTTTTGTGTTGATGCCTTATTTAATCCCCATTCCTACAAAAAACAAATATCTAACCTCATATAGGTTAGACCAGCGTAAACCAAATGTTCAACAAACACCCATCGTCATTCGGCAGAGCTAGCAAGAGGACTACTACTACTAACAACAGACTTTCACTTTCCTACAACAGTCAACAATACGTCTCGATAACGATACAGTAAGTTGAAATAAAGCATTGAATGAATCTATCGAATTGCAATAGTCGATAGTCAACAAGGGAGTCTCGTGACTAGTAGGCCTAACAATGGCAGACGATTCTTGAAGATATTATTAAGTACAGTATCAGATTTAGTTTGAACTGCCATAAAAATATTTTATACAAAAATATAGAAATACAACAAATAAAAATAACCTATTGTAGCATAATATTTTTTCAAATTAATCGGTATTGGTGTTTAGTTTTACAAACCGATAAGTTACTGCAAGGAACATCGATGCATCTGAATGACGCAATCTCATTGGGTCTAGGCAAATGGCAGAAAGAAAAGATCAGTTCCACTTTAAACTCAGTGTTGCCAGATGGACGATAATTTTTGTACTTTTACAACTGTGGTATTGGCGTAAACAAACTATAGTTCGGCCGCTTAGAAAGCGACCTCCTCCAGCATTGATTTAGCATTATTTATTTATTTATTTTTTTATTTATTTATTTATTTATTTATTCCAACGGGAAACCCATTACATTGAAACATTACAAAGAAATAACAATAAAAATCAAAGCAAGATGTGATACAAATCTAGTACCCATTAGCGCGCAGGTCGTTTTCTAAGCGGCCGAACTATATAAGTATAATTTTCTAATGAGTTTACATAAACATGAATTAAATTAGTCAAACTATTAACAAACAAAACAATGGATTGGAGTGAAGTTATGTCAACGTCAGTTTTGAATGTTTTTACTTTGAAGTAAATTTGTAACTTAAAATAAAATTGATTTTGTTGGTGGAAGTTTAATAGAAAGTAAAATAAACATATTCTGTTTGTGATTTTGATTGTGCAATTTTCAATCTGGTGACAGAAACATGACAACTACAGTTTGAATTGTAACTTAACCTAGAAAATGTGAGTTTATAAAGAAAGGCCAAATAGGCTATACCAGGCTACAGTGAAATGTGTTTTAATTTTAAATTAAGTGTTTAATGTGGGATTTTATTTCGAGATAATAGGCCTACTATGTTTTTATTTGATATTTTCAGTCTGACAGAGACGAGTGACTTGATCATTTTTATAAATGTACTGAGTGAAGAGGATAGCCCTAGTACCCATAACCTTCAAACTTCAGACAGATGAAGTGCTTATCCAAGTGATTACCTATTTTAAAATACCTAATTGATGTTTTTAACTTGTGATACAATATGTAGTTTGATATAAGTTTTCTGTTAAATAAATAAATTTATTTTTATAAATTCTGTTTCTTATTTGAATTGAAATTATTCTTAAAGTTAGGTACCTTAGTTAGTTAGGTTGATTATCATGTTAGTGAGGAGGAATTAAAGGCAAGAAAAAATAAAACACACAATTACAAGTTATGTGTAGGCCTAAATAATTTAATGCTGCAGCCAACAAGTAGTCTAGGCCAAATTTTTTATTAGGCCTAAGGTAGGAGGTACTAATAATTAGTAACCATATAACTTAGAAAATTTTGTATAAGTACTTAAACTACCTATTTAGGCCTAGGCAGGGTTTAGGCTAGGATGAAATTTTTTTCAGCAAAATGCTGCAAACTCTCTGCAAAGACAAAAACTAAGTTAGGCCTAACTGTAGAAAAAATATTATTCAATAACTTAAGCATTTAAAACAAAAAATTCCAGTAGGCTAATATTACATTTGTTTGAACATTACATCTTTCAATTTTATTTGTAAAAAATTTGCCATAGGCCTAGCCTGCAAAACAATGTAAACTTAGCATTTTTAAGTAGTGAATAGCAAGATGCTAAAAATACTACCGCAGCATAAACCCTGGGCCTAGGCCTACTTAACGTGTAACTACTCGACTCGACACTCGAGTTTTTACTCAAATACTCGACTCGACTCGAATTGAAAAATCACTACTCGCCCACCCCTATTAGGCCTAGACCTATTTGAACTTAGTGCGTGCACCCATGGACTCAAATTAACTTCATGTATACAATTTTATAAATTTTGGTTATTATTTTTGGCCTAACTGTAACTTAGTGATTTCCAGCAATTTTTTTGGTAGAGATTCTTGTAACGTTAATCTGTTTTATCTGTTCTGAATTTTAGTTTTAACTTGAACTCACTTTATACTGAAGTTTATCTGAAAGCCCATACTGGGAAGAATTAGAAGATGTTTTGATTAAATTTAACTTAACTTAAATAAATTTTGGCCAAGCTTTAATAGGTTACAGTGCAGACATGGTGTCCCAGGAATTACCTTTTAGATTTATGATTAGTTCCTTTATTGCAGTTTGTCATTTTATTTAAGTACTTGTATTGTTTAAGAGTTTTGGGTCCCAAAATCTCGTCTTATGTTAAGGTTGGCGAAACAAAGGTTTTAGTGGGTAAGTAATTCACATTTTGACTTTTCAGGTTTATTGATTATTTAGAAATTTGTCTTTGGTTTGTCATATGTGTATTAAAATTGTCATTATTGATTTGAACAGGTTAGTAAAAGGGTACTTTGTTATTTTTCAATAAATCAGGGTGAGTCAGTTACGATGTGTTATCATTTTCCGGTCCTGCTGACCTGTTTGAGATTGTCCCACCCTTCAGGTGGTACAAGCTTCATAAATAATTTTTTAGTGGTAGATTTACAAAAAGCCGATGACAACACTTGGGTTTTTTCGCATACACATATAGTGCCGATGACATCGGCACCTGGGCCTTTTCGATCGTAATGGCAGTGCCGATCACATTGCCACTCGGGTCTTTTCAGATAAAACTGAAGTGCCGATGTGATCGGCACTTGGGACCCAAAGGGTTAATGAGGTAAGAAATTAGATATTTATTGAAAATATTCATTTTTGTTATGGAACCCTTAATTAGCCTACATTAATATGATCACAGATCTCGTGCGAGCAACCTGAACCGCCTCCGCACCAAGGTCCGAACACTGAAAAATGCCGAGAAATGTCTTTAGTCAGACTAGTAGCAGAATAGGAACACAACGTCAACTTCCCCTCACACGCTCGGCTCCCCACTTGCCACTACAGCCCCTCACACCCAGGCTTCACGAAGAAACGCACAAACTCTATCCTGTCTTTCTTTTTAGGGCCTTTAGTTCAAGTAGAATTAATGTGTCTGTGTTTGATGCTTCTGACTTTTTGTTCTCTGAAACCATAATAAAATACTAAATAAAATTATTAAGTTCGTATTTTGTAGACTGGGCTTTTAACCTTGAATGCTTGTCCTTGATAGGCTATAATATTTGATTATTTAAAGGGCTGTTATATCTGTAGTGTGTGTGTTAACACTAGTGTTGGTTCTGTATTGCTGTGTTGGTTCTTCTTATTATTTTTGTATTATTAACTAAATAATTCTGAATCATAGTGTTAGTAAACAAATAAAATAGGCTTGATAATTATATAGATACATGATTAGGTACATTAATTAATAATGGAAATCTAAAACTATAACAATGTATTACAATATTGTGTCTTTATTTTAGCATAACTGAGGAATTTAAGTGTTGTTACATTCAATGTTGTTAGGAAAAATATAGTTAACAGTCCAATACCATTGGCTATTTTTTTAAAGCTGGGCAGCACTGATTCTTTTTAGATAAAATTCCAAATGGTATGTTTTTTTAAGAATTAAACTAAATATAACTATTACTCAGTTGAAATTAAGTCACCTGCTCCTGTAGATAAAGAAGCCTATCCAACATTATTACAGCCTCAATAGCTGGTGCAATGGTAAGCTTCAACAGGAAGAAAGCATGAAGTTGCTTGCGTGAAACTTCAGCATGGTAGTCATACAACTGCTGTAACTCATCATTGTCTACCTGCCATCACCAACACATAGTTAACTAAACTAGTGATTCACCATTTAGGAAGAGAAACACACCCTCCCATGCAACTTTGTGCCTTTGCTTTGAGAAAATGCATTTCAATTGATTAGTTTGTTTAGTTGTTATTTTTTATATTAAACTCATGTAGATTATAGTTTATATTTTGCTATAGTGGTTGGAGCACTTTGCCTATTTCAAAGCCATGAGACCAACTGCAGAATTAACAATTAATTATTAAAATTAAAATATAGGTTGTCAATCCACAGGGTCAAAAGCAAGGACTGCATTCTTTAATGCTTATCTTGAAGCCATATTTTAACTGAAAAACATCTGTAGTAACTATACGTTTTCTGCTATGTTATATGTAGGATGAATTATTTGCTGTTGGTTTAATCTTTTTCTCTGCTCCACTTCTAATCCAAACACTTTACTTTCGGTCACAGGTTACTTCAGATCTTGACAAAATTGTTATCCAACACTAAAACACTAACCATAAAAAAGGTACTGAACCAGTTTGAATCTGCTCATTAGTAGAGATCCTGTATGACATCTAAAATTGAGACAAAGATAACAGACACCCAGCAGTACTGTAAGAATGGAGGGAAAACATTGTAAAGAGCATTTTTCTTATTGATGTGAAAAGTAATACAAACAATATGCTTTACAAAGGTAAAAGAAGTACAGAAATAACTAACAATTACCTAATTAAAATAAATTTAAATAAATTAATTTTCTATTTTACCTGGATGTGAATTCCTAAACGCTCAATACTTTTATGTACATATTCATTGAAACTGGAGCATTTTCGTTTTAATTTTCCAACTTTAAATTGAGAAGTTCCATTGGCTGATCCTAGTTTCTTTTCTAAATAAAGTTCAAGAAGAGCTCTGTAGAAAAGAACATCCGTTTCAACCTACAAAAATAAGATTAGTGAATAAATGAATGAATGAATGAAATAATTGATTAAATAACATGTTTATGTCCACATAGAAAACAAGATACATACTTTTTGAATACAAAATATACAATTACAAAATACAAACTAAGACTAAGAATAAAAAGGACATTTCTGTATTAGTTAATTTGATAAATATAATGAAATCAGCAGACGTAGGCAAGGTCTGCCTGTGCATCTGCTGGGTTGCTATTAAAATTATTAGGTAGTAAACCAAATGAAAATGGAATTTGATTTCAAAATTAATAAATTAAATAGACTGTTGCTTTTTTTTTTTTGTGGGGGCTGGGGTAATGGCATACCCCTAGCTACTTTGGCCTGGAGACCTTTTGTAGCACCCTTTAATTCATTCTGACAGCCCTAGGCTCCTCAAGTAGCCCAGGAGCTGAAAGACACCCAGCTTCCTTATCTCTGTTGGTTCCAGGAATAACCTCCCCAGAGATATAAGCCTTCTATGGGCCAACGCTGGACAGTCCAGCCATAAGTGTTCTGAGGTTTCTACCTCGTTCTCACAGAACCTGCAGAGGTCTGTTTGTGACCTCCCTATGGTCCTGAGACGTTTCCTGATAGGACCGTGCCCTGTTAACACTCCTACTAGCAGACTAATGTCCCCTTTCTTAAGGCTCAGCAAGTCTTTCCAGCCTTTATCAGTGGGGTCGATTAGTAATTTGGACGTCCTCATACCTGGGTGGTTCATCCAGGCCAGAGCCTTTTGAACCTTGACCCAGTCTTGGACTTTGGCTACTCCTGAGCTTATGGGGGTACCACAGTAGGGTTCTGGTCCTGACAGTTGGTCTTCCGCACCCTTCCTGGCCAATGCATCGGCTTTTTCGTTCCCCTCATGCCCCGAATGTCCAGGAACCCAAGACAATTTGACTTGGTTTCACTCTGCTAACTTTTTGAGGGTGTTTTTACACCCTTTTACTGTTCGTGACTGTGTCACACATGACCCCAGCGCCTTCAATGCTGCCTGGCTGTCAGAGAGAATAAGGATTTTACCCTTTCTTAGATTCTTGCTAATAATATTATTAGCACAGCACTCAATCGCCAGGACCTCTGATTGAAAAACTATTGTTGTTCTGCCCAAGGCCAGAGATATTTTGGTTTTGTTACCATACACTCCCAGCCCTGATCTCTCATCCTTCCGACTTCCATCGGTGTAATAGACCAAGCATGCTCTGTCATTGCTGAAGTTGCACTGTTGCCAGTTGTCTCTTCCCCCTATTGCAACTTGGTAAGGAATCTCGAAGTCGTATTCCTTTGTCATGAGGTCTGGTGTGCCTAGTTCCATGTCCATGCTTGGGAATCCCCTCAGGATGGACAGGTGGCCAGACTGCCTATGTAGATTCAGCTCACCTCTGCTGCCCATTTTTAGTGCAGATATGGCTGCGCATTTCTTAACTTCCAGCCCTAGTGGGAGCATGTCGAGTATTGCCTCCATTGCAGCTGTGGGACAGGATTTCATGGTCCCACAGATCCCCGAGCACGCTAGCCTTTGCAGCTGCTGCAGTTTCCTGCCAGCTGCTGTCTGCTCTGCCTTAGGCCACCATACTAAGGCTGCATATGTAACCATTGGTTTGACTATGGCTTCATAGGTCCAATGTGTGAGTTTGGGACTGAGTCCCCATTTCTTGCCAAAGGTTCTTCTGCAAGCACCAAAAGCACCTGTACCTTTTGCGAGTACATAGTCAAAGTGCCTGCTCCAGGTCAGTTTCTGGTCGAGGTAAACTCCAAGGTATTTTGTTTCCTTCACAAGTTTTACACTTTTCCCCTGAATTTTTGGGGCTGTTAGGTTAGTTCTCCTTCTCGTAAAGGAGATTATCTCTGTTTTGTCAGGGTTAATTGTGAGCCCCTCTTTGGAGCACCACCCCTCAATGAAGCTAACGGCTGTCTGGGTGAGGTTGTTCACTGTGGCTGCGTGTTTGCCTCTAACAGTCAGCACTAGGTCGTCTGCAAAGGCTTGGAGGTCTATGTCTCTCCTGTCAGCCTCTCTCAGTAGATCAGACTGTTGCTTAAAAAAATACTAAGTGTGTGGTCTCAGGTCCGCCAATTAAGCGGAGTAAATAAAATAAATTAGCCAACAAACAATCTTTTATTCTAAATGTTACTGTCTTTGTTTAGGTAAACTTGTAACTCTCTTTATCAAAGACTGTTTAATTTAGCAAACTCCCGATAGCCTAGTTCTTACTTGCGACAACACTAGACAGGGTCGCATAATGATACGTGGGTATTAGATTTGTATAAACTACCTGTGTGTGTACTTTTTAAAGTAATCTGAGGGGAAATTTTGATTTTCCAGGTCAACCACAGCCTGGTCTAAAGGGCATCGTTGGCTGAGTTGTACCGAAATCGCACAGGGAAGATTTAGTGGACATTGTATACATGAACAGTTTACTCCAATCAATTCAAAGGAAGTTGTTGTACCTTGGACCTATGCTCATTCTGGCACTATCTGTTGAGTAAAGGGAGAACTTGTACCCTTAGTTTATGCTTTAGCCACCAGAGGTATATCCTAATGTGTTCAGGCCTACTTTTATAAACGGGCAGACTGGGCATATGCCCAGGGGCGCCGGCGGTTGGGGGGCGCCTGAGGGGCGCCCTGAACTAGGAAAAATAGGGTTTTATCAGCCGGGATTTCAAAAATAAAAAGGGCGATTTCAACTTGTAGTTAAGTGATTTTCCCTTATTGCAAAAGTAAATAACTACAACAAAATTGAAAATACTCGACCTTCTTCAGGCACAGAAAACATACTACTAGTAGTATGTTTTCTGTGCTTCAGGTTATACCTCGTGTAGTCAGGGAAAGGCAGACAGCAGTGTGAACTGGGCGCACTCACTATAATACCAGAGGCAGGGAGGCCTGCATGGTGGAAGGAAAATACATAGATGTGCTATTCCCGTCATATGCTGACGTCACTCAGATTGCAAACACCATTTTACCATTGAGAAAAATTATAAAAACAATAAAAATCAAAACAAAACAAATAATATATACTTATATGTTAATACATCAGCTGATTTTTTGTTTGCAATTTGGACGACGTCAGCAAATTACGGGAATAGCACGTAGGCCAGCTGTAAGCTGTAATCTACAGGCCTACGGTTGACGTGCACCTCCTATCCCTCCCAGTCCCACAAGTCGCAACTACCAACACTACCAACTACCGCGCGGCGCCAGTCCAGTACAGTTAAGTACTCCTCCCTCAGTGGTCACTAGGTTGTGTTCGTGTTGTGCCTGTTCCTGTTCCACAGTCGTCAAATCAGTCACAACACAACCTAAACTGTGACAGTCACTAGTCAGTGTTGAGTTGACACTCACACTGCAGTAAGTGAACCAGTAATAAATAAATAGAGAAGTGTTGATACAAGTAAGTAGGCCTATAAAAAAGCATAAAAAACCTAGTGGAGCCGAGAGCCGCAAGCGGTTGGCTCAAAGAAAACAAACTCAAGAAGCAGTTTTAAAGAAAGTGAAATGTATTTACCAGTATTTCCACTAATACGGAATTGAAAACTCCCTCCCGAAACAAAACTGTTAAAAAAAACACGCTAATGTATAAATATATATATATTTACTATAAGCCTATAGTAGAACCATGTAAAAAACATACTCCCTTAGTAGAACCTCGTTCAATACGTGTATAATGCAATGAACTGCACACTGTACTGTACTTGTACTTAACAGTAATCAAATCACTGCGTAGTGCATTAAGCTATCGGCGCAGGGCAAGAGGCATTTGCATCGCATAGCAACTACTGTCAAGTTCATTGCACTCACCCCAACCCTCAACCCACCTGCTGTGAATTTCGGCGAACTAATGAGTCAACCCCCCTTCCCTCTTCCCCTGCCTACACTGCTGTGGTCAAAACCTTTATAGTTATACAGTGTATATATAGGCCTATATATACATATATATAAGGGGGGCGCTGCTTTTGGGTTTGCCCAGGGCGCCACTGACCCTTAACGCGGCCCTGAATGTGTTCAAGTTGGAATTGAATGTGTCCTTTTGACAAGAAAACTAAAACAAGTTTTTACAAGGAAAAAGTAAGAATATTCAACTTTTAATTTTCTTTTATTATGTTAGATATTTAATGATTGTTTATCTCAGCTGGCAATTTGATGCTATAAACCAACAACTCAGCTACAGTTTCATATGATTCACACCATGTTAATCCTAACCTAGAATAGTCTAGAACCAAGTTTTTACAAAATGGCCAGGTGTTGTACCTTGGATCTAGCTCATAGGTTGTACCTTGGACCATAGTAGCTTAGGCTACTAAAAGGAGACTTTGATAATTCTGTCAAAAAGGTTTATTATAGGCATTTGTAATTTAATTTGCTAAAATTGAACAGGACAGAGCCCCCAAGACAGTAAGATGAATATTTTACGTAGGCCTTAACTAGCTATAAGTGAACTTGAGTGAATTTCTTACAAAATATGATTAAAATAATAAAATATGTATTGTAAGGGCCAGTTTTGTTATATTTTATCAAACAAAAACTAATTATTAATTTGATAACATTTAATTCTACATTTATTTCCTCTACTTAAAAATCAGTGGTCCAAGGTACAACATATGTAGATCCGAGGTACAACATAGGTATTGTACCTTGGTCCTAATGTCAATTTTTTTTTTTAATTGAATAACTTTTTTGGGTGAAAATAAAGGGTTAAATAAAATATATGTATTGTGTTAAAGAACAATGATTACTTTCCACTAACATTTATTGTGTTTTAATGTGTCATATCAAAATACAAAAATAAAAAGGTAAAATAGGTCCTAGGTACAACACCTTCCCCTACTTTAGGACTAGACTTAAAGCAATAAAATGTAGGTTTTCATCAAATTAAATTAAAATCTTACCGTCCCTTCATGACACATCCTATCCGGAGGCTGGGTTGCTAACATTCTGGCATTTCGACCCAATACAAATTTTTCGTCTCTCAAATAAGCACTCATAGGAAATCCAACACCACTGACATTGGTTGCAGATGAGTGTTCTAAATCACATGGATTTTGATTAAATTCTTCGGTCATTAAATTGTAACAGCAACCAACATTTACCAAACATCGGACGTTTTTAGGATTATTTAAAAATAAGTGAATAGATGAAGCAGCCAAATTTCCACACGTGTGTAGCCCAGCTAACATGACATTACCCAATTCATCTTCAGGAAAACTATGATTCAATATCTCAATGACATTTGTATTCTCTGTAATAAAATTAGTAGCAATTTTGAAAAGCTCGGAGTATTTTTTTGATTCTTTAGTTCCTGTTGCATTTCTCATGTTAGAGGTATCACTCGAGGCAGATTTTTTCTGAAATGTCATCCATAACTTCTGAAAAAAAAAATATATATATATATCATCAGGATAGCCTAGGCTACGTAAAATACGCAAGACTACATTTTTTTGCTAAACTATTTACACTAGAACCCCTAATATTAGGCCACGGAATTTTTGGTTCTTGGTTTATCCGGTCACTTCCCGGATTCGATACTAAAATTCCCACGGCTGTACACATAGTCTCCATGATATGAGCATTCTCACGGTTTACTGTATCCGTTTCCTGTTCATTCACATTTTTAGCGGGTTCACTATTCAGTTGAGTTAGTAGATAAAAAAAAAAGACTTAAATACTCACCTACTCAATGAATAACTTTGAATCAATCACTAAGTTAATTGTTATTAGATACAAATTATCGTTTTAATAATAGGTTGGTTTATCCGGCCAAAATGTTATCCAGCTCCATCCTACGTAGGCCGAATATGAGGGGTTTTACTGTTTTCCTACATCATTCATACAGATTAAAAATATAAAAATCCAATCTTTTGAATAGACTACAAATAAAAATAGATAGTAGGCCTACCGGTAACCTAAATAGAAACAACTGGGTAGCTCAGTGGCTACGGTGCTCGCCTGGTAGCTAATCAAAAAAAGTTTGTAGCTTTTTGATGGTTTGAAACTGGACCCAGCTGTTCTTGATTATTGGGCTTTCAATAAGGTCCTAACTAATGAACAGCTGGTCTTAGTAAGAAAGCTACATAGGGCTCACACTCCATTCTATATTCATCCTTCATTCATATCTGGGTTAAAATATGCATATAGGTTGGTGGGTCCCCATCTCAAAAATCATAATAATGGGTTAGTCAAACTTAATTAGTCAAATAGCCAACTTAAAAAAACATCCTTTTTTACCTTAAAAAAGGATGTTTTAACACGTTCGCTGCTGGCGTTGTATTTTTACAACGTGCCTACCCGGCGCCAGGAGCTAGCGTTGTACATATACAACGCTGTGTCATTGTTGTTTAACGTTTCCATGGATCAGCCAGCTTGTCACGAGCGTCCTATATTTCTTTGCAGCTCGTGGGGACGTACTTTTCTGACAATAAAAAGTATAGTTTCCCAAAATCCCCACCAGGGTCGTTTAGAACAGGGCTTTGTCCCCACCTCTTTTCTGCTAGATAGCGACACTACTTTACCGACTGCAACCTGGGTAACGCTACTATCTATCAGAATCGCTTGGTACTATGTCCAAAGCCAGTTTTATTGCAGAACATTGCCATCCAGTATAACTACTGTTGTTTTTACTGTAAATCAGTGTGTCGGCAGCAATGTTTATGCAGCGACAAGCGTTAGTTCAGCTCCTGGCGCCGTCCCGGCATCTAGCTGTCAGCAGCGAACGTGTTAAATGGATGTGGATGGACTTAAAAGGATGTGTTAAAAAAGGATGCTCCTTTTTTTTACGGAAAACTAAAAAAAAATGATTTTGGTTTTCGGCGTTTGGTCACACCCTTGTTCTGTCGTAAATTAGCCTAGGCCTACCTTTTAATTTTGTTTTAATGGCAGTGAGTAACAGGACTAGCAGATGTTCTTGTTTTTAGCCTTCAGTAAATATATAGGCCTAGGCCATAACCTAGGCGTACCTTAATTACCAGTAGATAAACAGATTATTTTTTGTATGACATTGTAGCCTAAACAAAACAGCAAATATTTACTGTATTTACATTGGGATATGATGTTATTTTTACATGTCTACTTACAGTATTTTTAACGCTGAACCCAAAAATACAATCAGTTTTTGTCGGAGAGATTCCTAAGTTGCCGTAGTGGCCGTAAAACGAAGGTTAGGATTACGAATCTAAGGATAATTGAGCGGTATTGAAGGTAATGGTAATAACTTATGGCGTGGTCTGGACTGGACGGGTCCGTACTGAGTGAGGAGTGAGGAGGACTGAGTGAGAAGAGCAAACAACTGTTTATACTTGATCTAATGCGGAATGAATTCAAATCAATTTGTTTTGATTTTAGAAACCAAATAATCACTTCTTAAGTTATTTAGGCATGTGAGGAAGGTAGGTCGGGTTTTATGCGGATTCGTGACTCTAATAAGTGTTTTGAAGTGAGGTTAGATTAGGAAGGTAAAGGTTAGGTTATAATGAACCGACTCATTAATTTATGCAACTTTCAGACTGTTTTTGCACAATTAAATACCGTAGGCTAGTGAGTGAAACACAATGAAATAAAGATGCGCATTTTTGATATTGTTATTTCATTGTGTTTCACCCACTATTTCAATTGTGCAAAAACAGTCTGGAAGTTGCATAAATTAATGAGTCGGTTCATTATAACCTAACCTTTAACTTACCTAATCTAACCTCACTTCAAAGGACTTATAAGTTCTACTCAAAACCAATTGATTCATTTCGTTCATGTCTAGGGACATTATTTCATCTTGTAGGTACTTTGGTATACTTCAAAGGATAGTCACGAATCCGCATAAAGTCCGACCTATCTTCCTCACATACCTTTTCTGACATAAACTGCGATTTAAACATTACCTAATATTAAGGTTGGGTTGGATTAGGTTAGGTTAGATTAGATTGGATTGGATTAGATTATATGAAACATAATTTATTAGTTGCTGATAGGCTACATTAAATTATGCACTGTGGCACGTTTTCACTTTTAGACACAATGGGATTATGTACTATGGGATTATGCACTATGGCACGTTCATTAACAGACTTCGAGGCATAAGCCAATGGTTGAGGATTGGAATGAGGATGATGATCATGTCGGCAGTGGCCTAGGTTCTATTACTGATATTTTACGGGAATAAATTCTATTTTGTTTATGTTCTCATGTGATTAATAGTTTATGTAAGTTATCTTAGTTGATTTATTGTAGGCCTATTTTCTAAACAGCACCAAAGTCCATTTTCTTTGATACATCTAGTTATTGCATATTGTAACTCTGATTTTGCTCTTATGGCGTCGTGTGTGGTTTTGTCTGTTTAGTATTGAATGTAAACAACTGACAGCTGTTTCCACTCCACAAACCTTCCACCCCTTTTAGTGTTAGCCGCCACTAGAACTTGGACTCGTCCATACCACAAATATGTTAATAAATCTACAAAACTGAAGCTTAATATTAATTATTTAACTGTGCGGCCACTTAGGAATCTCTCCGACCAAAACTGATTGCATTTTTTGATTCAGCGTTAAAAATACTTTAAGTAGACATTAGGCCTATCAAAATTACATCAGGCTGCACTTTACTTGACGTCCTACACTCATTCCATTGTTTTTTCGATTCGATATTTTCATTCGATTGTTTCATTCGATATATCGTTTGGTTAGTTAGGTTAGGTTAACCTTACCTAACTAACCAAACGATATATCGAATGAAGCAATCGATTAATCAATATATCGATCGATATTTTCATTCGAATGAGTGTAGGACGTCAAGTAAAGTGCAGCCTTACATCATATCCCAGTGTAAATACGGTAAATAATTACCAACAAAACAATAAAATGAATAACTTTAAGTTAATAGCCTAGGCCTAGTATGACTAAAAGAAAAACTGAGTAGCCTAACTTACCTCAATTTTTGGCATTTGTCTCTCTGCCCCTTTAGATGTCACAAGAGATGAATCAACACTTAAAACCTTCAGTTCATGTTTTAAAGCAAGAACAGAACTTAGGTATCCTTTCCCTCCTCCCACATCAATTATATGTGTACATTTCTCCCCCTTTGCGATTGCAGCAACAATGGCACTCATTATTTCTACCTCATGAGACTTTTTCATTGACATTAAATGTTTGGAAATATGAAAAGAGCTACCACTGTCTACTTTTGACTCTATACATTTTAATAAGTCTTCAAAAGAAAGACAAGAGCTGTTATGTTTCAACGAGAGCTTCTGAGTATCATTGAGAAAGCTTATAAGGTGAGGAGTTGTGCTATTTGTAGGTCTAGGTATTGTTCCGTCATTAGAAAACCTACTCAAAACCAATTGATTCATTTCGTTCATGTCTAGGGACATTATTTCATCTTGTAGGTACTTTGGTATCATCCTTTCAAAACTGTTACGAGTTATAAAATGCACCAAATGTGAGTTGGCTATTGGTAGCAATTCCTTCAGGTTGCTGACCAGACAATGAAGTTCTGATTTGGCTTTCATGGTTAGTACATTAGGCCTACTTAGAAATATGGAACTCAACTCAAAGGACAGCTCTTAACATAGGCCCAATGAGAATTGTAGTCTACACTTGTTAAAAGCTGAGTTCAGAGTTTTCTGGTATTTTTGGGTCTATTTTCAAAAGAGAGCAAAGTCTTTTGTAAGTTGATCGAATACTATCTCGAAGGACTATCAAGTCAGAGGATTCATCATTGACTGTCGGAAAGGAGTCAATCAATTTGCTTAATTTATCTACAAGACCACTCACAAGTATAAAAGAACCCGGATCCACAGTCGCTTTCAAAGCTTCAAGAAATCCCTTGTAATATCCAATTTCAGCCCCAATTTCTGCTCCTCTATGGTAACCTAGATGATAGCCTTCGATTTCACCATTCACTTTGCCTTTCTCAAAACCTTCGTCGAAACCTCTTGAATTCAAGTTCTCCTCTAAAAATGTTATTGATTCAAATGCATCATTAATGTCATCGTAGTTCACATCATCTAATATTGATGAAAATATAGTCTTATCATTTGACATTTTAAAAATATCACATTTAACTGAAATTAAAGATTGTTAATGTCCCTGTCTCTAAAAATTAAAAGTCTTCACAAATACAAACAAAGTTATATGTACATATTATGAAAATCATGTTGATTGATTAACTTAGGTAGTAAAGTTTAGTTTAGTAGTTTCACGTCGATAGTTTAACTAACTAACCTATTTGTACGTGCTAGTGCTATGCATGCACACTCAAGCAAGGCGTATGAAAGAAGGTGTGTGTGTGTTAGTAGTGACGTCGGACGCAGTGCGAGTAAAGTAAAACGTGTTTTATTTTACCAAATCATATGTTAGCAAATCATAACTTTCCAAAGACTTTCGAATGACAATCACTACGAATTAGCATTGAATATATAACACCACGAATACTAGATAAATGTTTTTTTCTAGTATTCGTGTATAACACTATTTAGTTATATATATATATAAAATTGCGGTTGTATTCAACATTGAATATAATGTGGTAGTGTTATACAATGTGGCAGTAGTCTAAAACATTTGTTAGTAAGTACCATTTAATCGAAAAACAGTAAAAAACACAAAAACATTTGTGTCTAGCTACTCACTCACCCCTACCCCAGCACTGCAAATAACCTGTATCCGTAAGTTTTAGTTGGGCTAGCGACCTGTCCGCGCGCACAGACGTTTTGGCCGAACTGTACAAGTGTGGCCCCGGTTTTAACAGGCAATACATTTTTTTAGGTAACCATTTATAAATAGTTTTTAATATAATACTGTACCTTTTTTGCAGCTCTTACATTTTATGTTTGATATCATTAAAACGCTATGATTTAATTATAGCCTTAGCAGAAAATAAATACTTACAAATAAATTGACTTTTCTTTACAACAAGATAAGTGTTTAATTTTTTTTACACAAAGTTTATATTCAAACTCCAAAATGGGCAGTTCGAACTATTTTTTCACTGCCCCAGCACCAATCTTGCAGAGATTACTTCAAGAAGTATAACTTTTGTTAAGAAGTATAAACTAATAAACAGTTTAACTTTCCCCAGTTTAAATATATCCTGCAAACGTTAACTTTTAGCTGATTGAAGGGGTAGGGGATGCGCGTAACGGTATCTTATTTTATAAGCCTTGGGTCCCGGGTCCAGGTCTTACCATGAGTAAGTCTCACCCGTTCGTACTACGGTAATAGCTTATTCCCTATATGGAGGATTCGATAAAAGGCCACAAACATCTTAAATATATATAAATATATATATATATATATATAGCCGTGTGTGATCTTTACTTGCGATGGTGGCAATGCCATAATAATTGCAGTCACGTTATTCGTGTCTTACACAATGGCGGCAACATCCGCGATAATCTCCTGCGATTATCTCAGCATCCATGACTATAGGCCTATTTGTGATTGTGGCCATATCTCAATCGTGGCGAGATTCGTGATGATTTCCGTATCGCGGCAACAGCCGTGATGATTTCTTCTGATTGCGGTTACGTCATGTACTCGTGATGGTTTGCTGCGGTCGCGATTTCCCACTTCGCAAAACAAGAGAGGCCATTCGGTAAGCGTCTAGTAAATTTTTGAATTTATTAAGAAAACCCATAGTCCGAGGGGTTCCCCTACACGGGCTTAGTGGTTTAGTGCTTGGGTTTAGTGTAAGTCATTAAAGTGTTATAAAATCTCTACAACTTAAGCTATATGTAATTTTGTGCTGTTTTTGTTAAATATATGTAAATACAATCATGTTAATTTATTTGTACCTTAACTATTTATTTTCCACTAAGGCTAGTTAAATGAGAGATTTTCAATTATATAAAACATAAGCAGGAGCTGCAAAAAAGGTATTATATTTAAAACTATTTTTATATGGTCACCTAAAAATATATTGCCTGTTAAGGCAGCCACAGTTACAACATATACTGCTTTACTGTTTTTTCGATTAAAAGGTACTCACTATCAAAATGCTATATACTAATACTACCACCATTGAATATACTGTAAAACACTATGACTATATTCAATATTGATTACAACACTATATTGGATATAAAATGCTAAATAGTGTTATTTATTCAATGCTAATTCGTAATGATTGTCATTCGAAAGTCTTTGGAAAATTATAATTTGCTAACATATGATTTCGGTAAAATCACTGAGCTAAAATTATAACTGGAGGTAGCACTGCCATGGCAGAAGTCTGTCAAAAGCGAGTCGCTGATTTTGTTAGGTTGGTATAGCAGTAAGTTTTCTTACCATAGCAATAACATGGCTTCTTATAACTAGGTTGTATAGCAGTGAGTTTTTTTTTCATAGCAATAACATGGCTTCTTATGGACACCCACCTCACGCAAACATGGCGGCTGGCGACACGCATCTTTGACATTCAGTGCTACCTCCAGTTAGAATTATAGCTCAGTGGGTAAAATAAAACACGTTTACTCGCACTGACGTCACTATGCACACACCTTCTTTCATACGACTTGATGCACACTGCTCTATGCATGCCTCTAGCTAAAGCTAGGCCGGCCGCCGGAATGGGCATACGGGAGGGACGATGCAAGGCCACACTAAAAAAACCGATAAAAAAAAAAGGTGTGGTGACGTCATATCTGGCTATTGTCATCTCTTGAGGCAACACGATTACCGTAACGAAACGATGTGATTCAAGCGGCGTTCGTGGCCTAGTTGATAGCGCATCAGATTAGTGATCAGGAGGTCTCGAGTTCGAATCCCGTCGGAGACACTAACCTTTTGACAAAGATTTTGCTTTATTTGATTTTTATCTTATATCTTTTTTATATTATCAGCAAGTTTAGTTGGTTAGGTTAGGTTATGACAGTTTAGTTTTATCCTATCTATCTATCTATCTATCTATGCTCTAATACGAGCAATGTTTGCTCGTATGTATGTAGGCTATGTATGCTTGCTTGCAGAAAGATCTCGAAAACGGCTCCGACGATGATTTTCTTCATATGTTGTAAATAGTTTATTTTTGGCCTAAAAACGAGTTTACTGCAGTTAGAACTGCCAACAAAAATCTAATTACGTAGAAAAATTAAACTGAAAGTCACATTTTTTAACATTAGTCTTATGGGTTGCTAAGTAACCATGTCAATATCGTAATTGCATAAGGCTTTTAGCGAATTTCCCATATAGGGAACTAGCTGTAACCCGCGGGCTTTACCCCGTTTAACTTCTTAATTTTCAAGATTATCTCGTTCGCATGGCTCAATCACGTCCTGGTTGAAGTTTGTTCGCTACGCTCACTCACCTTCAGGTTGGAGCTCGTTCGCTGCGCTCACTTGCCTTCAGGTTAGCTCGTTCGCTACGCTAACTCGCCTCCAGGTTGAAGTTCGTTCGCTACGCTCACTCACCTTTTGGTTGCAAATTAGCTGTTGTCATAAATGTAAAAGAAATAATAGTGCTGCACCCTGCTGGTAATCCTTGTAACTTTAATGCTATTGAACATCATAGAACAGAACCAACTTGTTTAATTGAAACAGCTGTTAAGATTCAATAATTCCATTTCTCATAAGGTTAACATGGGAAACTCCAGAGCCACTGGGGCGGAGCCCGAAAGGATTTTTGAAATAAGAATATGCCTATATGTTAATCGGGAATGTGAGCTATCATCATGCCAAATTTCAGCCCAATCCGACCAGTATTTTTCGTGTTCACTTGTCACAAACATACATCCATACATCCATACATCCAAACTTTCTCATTTATAATATTAGTAGGATAAGCTATTACCGTAGTACTCATGGTAAGACCTGGACCCGGGACCAATTTTTTTTTTCATTTTGAGGTCCCTAGAGGCCAAAAACACCATCCGTTCAAATTCATATATATATATACTAGCTGTAACCCGCGGGCTTTGCCCCGTTTAACTTCTTAATTTTCAAGATTATCTCGTTCGCATGGCTCAATCACGTCCTGGTTGAAGTTTGTTCGCTACGCTCACTCACCTTTAGGTTGGAGCTCGTTCGCTACGCTCACTCACCTTTAGGTTGGAGCTCGTTCGCTGCGCTCACTTGCCTTCAGGTTAGCTCGTTCGCTACGCTAACTCGCCTCCAGGTTGAAGTTCGTTCGCTACGCTCACTCACCTTTTGGTTGCAAATTAGCTGTTGTCATAAATGTAAAAGAAATAATAGTGCTGCACCCTGTTGGTAATTTTTGTAACTTTAATGCTATTGAACATCACAGAACAGAACCAGCTTGTTTAATTGAAACAGCTGTTAAGATTCAATAATTTCATTTCTCATAAGGTTAACATGGGAAACTCCAGAGCCACTGGGGCGGAGCCCGAAAGGATTTTTGAAATAAGAATATGCCTATATGTTAATCGGGAATGTGAGCTATCATCATGCCAAATTTCAGCCCAATCCGACCAGTATTTTTCGCGTTCACTTGTCACAAACATACATCCATACATCCAAACTTTCTCATTTATAATATTAGTAGGATACTAGCTGTGTGCCCGTTCTACGCACGGGGATCTTATCATAGTCAGTTAAAACCTTAATTCTTATATAAAGCACAGCAGTTGGTTTGCATACTTTCAGATATGCTGACAAAACTATTCCTTCGCAAATACAGTACAGTATCTGACAGTTTCAAGCCAAAACTAATGCTTCGCAATTAAATGTCACCCGGATCTTGTTGGTCCATATGTTATATCCAATGATTAAACTAAATAAACGGTATCAGCATTCTGACACATACTTTCTCCCATAAGTTTGTCAACAACCTTTATCATGTGTAAGCGGTGAGAGTAAATATACGGAAATGGGATTTGTACAATTTTGTTCAGAATTTAAAGGACTATAACATAATGGTTAAAAGTATTTAAGGTACTACCTCAACCTCTTAATTTAACACTTTATTCGGGTTGACATTTTCATTATCAAGGCGCTCTTGTCCTTTCCGTGAAACATTGAGAAACAAGGACATTAATGCGTTACCATCATACATACACACAAAAATACCTTATTCCCTATATGGGAAATTCGCTAATACCGAACTTAATTAGGGAATCTGCTACGCTTTAAGCATAAAAAGGTACATTAAAATTAGTACTTGAAATCTTTGTTAATGCCATAAAATTTGATCATAGCAATTTATATTTGCTTGGACCGGAGATGACTCTAAATTCTGTCGAAATGATATCTGAATCGGTTTGCTATATGAAATGAAGTACAGTAGGCCTACTATAGACGATTTAGATTGGTAATTTGTAATAAAAATTACCAAAATAGGCCACGAACTATTGATACATAAACAACGTTCAAAGTGTTTGAACAATTCATGATGGTTTGCTGAATAAATGTTTTACTAAAATGCGTTATAGTTTTCTTAGCATAACATTTTGGAATCCAGACAGAAAAAGCAAAAATTATACAGTTATGACATCAATTAAATTGAATAGGCCTACGCCTGTAATAAATAAGGTGCAACACCAACGATAACTAATTTGTAAATTACTGTGATGTGTTGGTACGTAAAAATGATTCTTGCTGCTACTAAAAGTTAAAAGGAAAAGAACCAGTACCGTACCAAAAACCAACGTTTACAGTTAAGAACTGTAGTACAGCCGACCAATTATATGCGTTAATCAAGGTTATTGATCTCTTGGTTTTGGATTTTCTCGTAAAAAGTTATCGGCAATCAAAAGTTATTTCCCATTAATTGCTTTATTTGTACACAACTCTTAATGTAAACTTATCGGTGTCAGTTTGAAAAAAAAACCTTATACAACATAACTTTCTGTTATTTAATAGATTACGTATTCTCTATAAAGGTTGCTGGTATATATATTAACATTATAAGGAAATGTGACAAAAATCACACAACGTTGGGTTTTTGGACGTTTATAATTTTATTTCTTAAGTACCTAGGTAGGCCGTGTATTCTATGGAAAAGTACCGGTATCAAGGATCGTTGTCGAAAGGGTTGTTATAAATAATTGGGTAAGCATACGTACCACACGTACCCAAGAGAAGGGCTATGGGCCTATTGGCTGTATGGTCCAGCTATTGCATCACACGGTGAGTAGGAACTATTGACTTTATATAGTCAATGGTAGGAACAGAAAGTGATACATTGGAAAATCGAGTTCAGCATCATCCGTAAACCTCTGTTACAATCACCCACTGCAGTTGTAATTTTTTGCTTTACACTTTACACAACCACCATTGAAGAGCCGTCAATGAGTGGAACATTGTTTCTAAGCTATTGGCGACGGTCATTAGTAAATTTAAGTTTCCCAGCCGTATACAACACTGATTCAATCTTGATTCAATGTCTTCTTTCTGGTTATCAAAACTCCAAAACAATTTTATACACATATTTCTGGTTCCTGACCTGGATGATGCCTAGTTATTTAATTTACGGTTACACTATATTATTCCACTTGCGATTAATTAAATCCTTTATGTAATAAAAACGTTTTTAATCTCACTTGGATGGGATTTGCCTTCAAAACGTGATCGGAAATGGTTGTGGTGTTTGTAAACAACATTTGTAAACATTTCAGTGACAGCTAGAAAAAATAATCTTGATCCGAACAGCTGTTCGTTGTTTCATAGATGATTATGTGATACAAATTTGAAGAAAACTTGACAAAAATCGCACAAAACTGCATTTTTGAACGGCCGTAATTTTAATTACAAAGTAGTGAGACCATATTTTAATGGCTAAAGACACTCTCGCCAATCCAGTGAATACATTAAAATGACTTGGGTCTTGATAGGTACTCTCGTTTTCCTGGAGAAGATTGCGTAAAATGCCATCTTGAGTGTGTCAGACAGACAGACAGACAGACAGACAGACAGACAGACAGACAGACAGACAGACAGAAATTTAGATGAGACTTGTTTCGGCTTCTTTAATGTAAAAAACGTAAAAATAACCTAAAAATGTATGATTCTGAGCAATGTACAGACAAAACTCTAATTTTATTTATATAGATATATATATATATATGTGTCCGTTAGCGCGATAACTCGAGCAAAAATGATCCGATTTTGATGAAATTTGGTACAAACGTGTAAACCTACGTTTATTCGAACGAGTTCGCGAACCAGCAAGATCGGACCATGGGAACGGGGGTTTATGGGGGCTTTTATGGGGTAAAAATGGGTTTTTCCAATTTTTGACCCAAAAAACATAAAATTTTGTAATTTCTTTCCAAACTATTTTGTGGAGCTTAAAAAAACAAATAATTTAGTATATTGAAGCGTTATAATGCGCCTAATGGTTACGGAGAAATTGTTAATTTAAAATTCCCATGTTATTCTTATGGAGAATAAGTAAACTGTTGTAGTTTGCTTGTTTATGAACATATTTTGCCCAAATTTGGAAAATGTTTTAATTTCTTACTAACTATTAACATTTTACACAAAAAAACACTTTTACCCTCCCTGTTGCAGCAAACCTAAGTATGTGTTAAACTGATTCTATTTAAATGGGGAATAAATGTGATATTTTTAAGGAGACATTTTTGTGTAAATCCAATCAGGCAAATGGAAATTCGCTTAGTCTGCAGGTTTGCTGCGGCGGGGGTATTTAAGTCCTATGGAAGAAATTCATTTTAGCTTTGCAGGATAACATCATAGATAAAATATACTCCTCAGGAGTATGTTTAATCTATGATAACTTTAACAGCAGTATTTTCTCTGCTCTCTAAAACGAGATTTTAGTTTTGGTCATGTGGAGCTGGAGCAATGTGGAGTGGTAGTGGAAGTGGAGTGAACTCAACTTACTAACTCACTCACTACTGGGCACTGGGCTGATTGATGATGCTGATGATGGTGCGATGGTTGTAATGGTAACCAAGCGGTAACCATGGTTACTTTGTTTGTTTATTATGATACGACGAGGAGGATTCGTCACATAACTTTAACAGTAACACAGTTAGTATGTATCACGAATACTTGAAAAGGCTTTATTCTAGTATTCGTGGTATATATACTATTATCTTTGACTTTCCTATACTAACAGTATAATTACTATAATACTGCCAGCGCCAGCCAGTGCAGTGCAGACTGCCTGCATTAGTCCCGTGTGGTAGTGGTGGTGTGGTCCCGGTCTCGTTATCATTCTCCTCTTTCTCATGCTAAGTCATAAGTTAAGTCTTTATTTACCATTAAATACTATATTGTATTGTGAGAGGGGTGAACTCGTGGTTTAAGCACGTCAACCGAAGCTTATTGTGCATCCCACTTGCCACTAACTGGGTAAGCCTATGCCTTATTAAATACAATAAGTACAATAATCGGCCTAGGTTACAATGAAATTAAATGAACAAGTGGGCTGCACTTTACTTTAGGTCCTACACTCATTCGAATGAAAATATTAATCGATATATCAATTAATCGATTCGATGTATGGTTTGGTTAGTTAGGTAACCTAACCTAACTAACCAAATGATATATCGAATGAAACAATCAAATAATCGATATTTTCATTCGAATGAGTGTAGTTTACCTAAAGTAAGTGCAGCCAATAAGTGCTTTATTCAACAATAAGGTAATAGGTACTATCCAAAAACATTTAACATTTTGAAACAATGGTTGATAACAACCGCCAGTTTAGTTGACACAATTTTTGCCTTCTAAAATGAATATGAGTAAGTTAACAACATTTAGCACAGAAAGAAATTAACATTTTTTTAAACAATAGGCTAAATAAAATAATAATAAAGCTCAATTAGAGTAGGTACTCAATTTAACATTATACAGTACTAGCTGTTTGCCCGTTCTACGTACGGGAATCTTGTAGTAAGTTAAAACCTTATATTCAGAACAGGAGTTGGTTTGCATATTTAGTGTGCATTTTTCCAGATATGATGGCAAAACTATAATTGTTCAGGAATACATATAGGCCTAAACCTTCTCAAATACAATATCTGACAGTTTCAAAGCCAAAACGAATGCTTCGCAATTAAATGTCGCCCGATCGTGTTAGTCCATATTTTATATCTAACGATGAAAGGAATTGCTTTACAGTATAGATCTATGAGGCATAGCCCTAAGGTAGGCGTGTAATTGAAAGTTCACTTTTCAAACTGGTTAAAAGTAGTTAAAACACTACCTCAACCTCACTACTGCACACTTTATTCGGGTTGAAATTTTTATTGAGCGAAGCTCTTATACGTCGACTTTTATGCATTTCGTAATACGCAAACTCCTCCTAGACGGCTGAATCAATCGTTTTCAAATTTTGCATGGTGATAAAGACCATATCGGTGAGTGCCAACATCTATATGGCGTTAAAAAAGTCTCTCAGGAATCCGCCCCACTGGGTCTCAAAGTTTCAATGTAATCCTTATGGAAGCAGTATTTGACACATAAACAAAGACATATCATCAGCTGTTGACTTTTGAATGCAGTAGATAAATAAATAACTGATATAGCATTATTCCACAGATATTAGAACATAAACGGTGGTGTGGATCATAAATATAATCAAATGACGACACTAGCTTGAGGTCCGTGACGTAGGAAGTGGTGAAGGAAGTAGTAAAGGTGAGCAGTCTAGAGTGTGGAAACTGTTTAAGACGATTAGATTTAGGTAGGTATCTGCATTCCTAAAATTCTATGGGAAGGGAGGAAAACGGGTCCGTGACGTAGGAAGTGGTGAAGGTAAGCAGTCTGGAAAGTGGAAACTGTTTAAGACGATTAGATTTAGGTAGGTATCTGCATTCCTAAAATTCTTTGGGAAGGGAGGAAAACGGGTCCGCGACGTAGGAAGTGGTGAAGGAAGTAGTCAAGGCGAGCTGTCCGGAGTGTAGGAACTGTTTATGACAATTAGATTAAGGTATCTGCAATCTTAAAATGCTATTGGAAGGGAGAAAAACAGGTCCGCGACGTAGGAAGTGGTAAAGGAAATAGTCAAGGCGAGCTGTCCGGAGTGTGAAAACTATTTATGACTATGAGATTAAGGTATCTACAATCCTAAAAAGCTATGGGACGGGAGGAAAACAGGTCCGCGCCGTAGGAAGTGATGAAGGAAGTAGTCAAGGTGAGCTTTCCGGAATGTGGAAACTGTTTAAATCGATTAGATTTAGGTAGGTATCTGCATTCCTAGAATTCTATGGGAAGAGAGGAAAACGGGTCCGTGACGTAGGAAGTGGTGAAGGAAGTAGTCAAGGCGAGCTGTCCGGAGTGTGGGAACTGTTTATGACGATTAGATTAAGGTTTCTGCATTTCTAAAATGCTATGGAAAGGGAGGGAAACAGGTCCGCGACGTAGGAAGTGGTAAAGGAAATAGTCAAGGCGAGCTGTCCGGAGTGTGGAAACTATTTATGACTATGAGATTAAGGTATCTACAATCCTAAAAAGCTATGGGACGGGAGGAAAACAGGTCCGCGATGTACGAAGAGGTGAAGGAAGTAGTCAAGGCGAGCTGTCCGGAGTGTGGGATCTGTTTATGACCAATAGATTAAGGTATTTGCATTCCAAAAATGCTAAGGGAAGGGAGGTAAACAGGTCCGTGACGTAGGAAGTGATGATGGAAGCAGTAAAGGCGAGTTTTTCGGAGTGTGGGAACTGTTTATGACAATTAGATTAAGGTATCTGCAATCCTAAAATGCTATGGAGAGGGAGGAAAACGGGTCCGTGACGTAGGAAGTGGTGAAGGAAGTAGTCAAGGCGAGCTGTCCAGAGTGTGGGATCTGTTTATGACCAATAGATTAAGGTATTTGCATTCCAATAATGCTAAGGGAAGGGAGGTAAACAGGTCCGTGGCGTAGGACGTGATGAAGGAAGCAGTAAAGGTGAGTTTTTCGGAGTGTGGGAACTGTTTATGACGATTAGATTAAGGTATCTTGGTATCTACAATCTTAAAATTCTATTGGAAGAGAGGGAAACAGGTCTGCGACGAAAGAAGAGGTGAAGGAAGTAGTAAGGTGAGCAGTGTGGATTTTGGGAACTGGAAACCGTTTGTAGCAGTTGGGTTAATGTATCTGCAATGCTGAAATGCTATGAGAAGGGATGGAAGCATGCCAACGACATAAAAAATGGTGAAAGAAGTAGTAAAGGCTAGCAGTGAGGGGTGTGGGCAATGTTTGTGGCAATTAGATTAGCGTATCCAAAATACTAAAATGCTATGGAAAGTGATGAAAACAGGTCCACGATGTAGGAAGTGACTTAGGAAGTAGTAAAGTATGAACATATTGTGAGAACCGTCTGTGGCAGTTAGATAAATGTATCCTCAATCCTAAAATGCTATGAGAAGGGAAGGAAACAGGCCCCACGACGTAGGAAGTGGTGAAGGAAGTAGTAAAGGCTGGCAGTGCAGAGTGAGGGAACCGTTTGGGCAGTTAGATAAATCTATCTAATACTTAAATGCTATGAGAAGGGAAGGAAACGGTCCCTACGACGTAGGAAGTGGTGAAGGAAGTAGTAATGGCTGGCAGTGCAGAGTGACGGCAGAGTGTGAGTGAGTGGGTTATTTGGGCAGTTAGATAAATGTATCTAATAATTAAATGCTAGGCCTATGAGAAGGGAAAGAAACAGGTCTATGACGTAAGAAATGGCGAAGGAAGTAGTAAGGCTTGCAGTGCAGAGTGTGTGAACTGTCTTTGGCAATTACATTAATATATCTGCAATCCTAAAATGCTATTGGAAGAGAGGGAAACAGGTCCACGACGTAGGGGGTGGTGAAGGAAGTAGTAAAGGTGGGCAGTGTTGAGTGTGGGAATGGATTACTGCATTGCTAAAATGCTATAGGAAGAGACTGTAGACTGTAGGTTAAAATGATTATGAAGCACGAATCGTTACATATTTCGATACGTATTCAATCGTTTACAATAGAAATTTACAACTGAGCTGATAACAGCTCATTTTTACTCCATAGAGTCTAAAAACGAATTTTTTTCCCCTAAAGATTAAAATGCTACTTTAGACCCGCAACGCATGCATCAATGACGACTGTTTTTACTGCAATATGACAAAAACAATATAATATGAACCCTGGATGACTCCGCTCAATTTTGTGGATGCATCTGCGAACGCCACCTAGTTAACAATGGTGCTCTTGTCTTTTCCACGAAAAATAAGGACATTAATGCGTTACCAATAGACATACACACACAAATACAGAATTGAGTCCACACAACATTTTGGTGTCCAGACAGAAAATGCTAAAAATTATACAGTAAGACATCAATTAAATTTAATAAGCAATAATGTTCAGTGTTTATAAATAAATATTGAAAATAGTGATGTGTTTGTATGTAAAAATAATCTAAACGATAATCGGTACATTTATCTAGCAAACATTCAGAGGAAATGTGACAAAAACGCACAAATCTGGGGGTTTGTACGATTGTAGTTTTATTTCCTAAGTAGGAAAAGTACCGATATCGTTGTCGAAATGTAAGTAAGTAGAAACCAAAAGTGACACATTGGATAAGCGAGTTTAGCTACATCTGTTAAGTTAAACCTCTGTTACGGTACGATCACAGCGAAATCAGAAAGATCTTCCAAGATCGCAGCAACATCCACGATCACCCACTGTAGTTTTGATTTTTTACTTTGCACTTAACACAACTGTCCTTGAAGCGCCGTCAATGAGTGGAAACCTTTGTAAGCTACGGTATTGGTGACGATGATTAAAAAAATGTAAGTTTCCTTGCACTAATACAACACTGATTCACGGTATTTTCCCCGGTTATCAAAACTCAAGAACAATCGTTGCACTTGCGATTAATTTAACCGGTTAAGTAAGGCACAAATTTTTAATCTCACTTTGTTTGGATGTGCTGACAAAACTTGATCGGAAATGGTTGCGGTATTTGTAAACAACTTTGAATGTAAACATATCAGTGACAGCTAGAAGTGAGAACTAATCCAAACAGCTGATCGTTATTTCATAAAATGTACGGTAATAATAAACATTGGGAGAAATTTGACAAAAATCGAACAAAAATGGGTTTTTGGTGGTTTGTTATTTTGTTTTCAAAGAAGCGAGGCCATGTTTTTATAGCCAAAGACACTCTCACCAATCCAGTAAATACAGAAAAATGATTAGAACCTTGATCGGTACTTTAGTTTTCTAGGAGTAGGCCGCGTAAAATGACATTTTGGCGTTACAGACGGAGTCACAGAATGGACAGACAGACATACAGACAGAAATTGAGATAAAACACGTTTCGGCTTTCTTAGGCTATGAAACGTAAAAATAACAAAAAACTGCATGATTCTAAGCAATGTACAGACAAAACTGTAATTTTATTTATATAGATTAAGGATATCAGAAAAAAGTAAACGAGTTTCAAAAGGTTTTTTTGTTTTATTTACCTAAAATTTAGAAGTTAAACTCACTTTATAAGTTACCATCCAAAACTTATAGCCTACTTCCAAGCTTCCCTAATAGTCCAGGAATTAAAGCTAAAAATATCATCAAATTAGGAAATAATTAAAGCCAGATTTTTTATTCCATTATTATCTTCTATTAGGTATAAAAAGCAAATACAGAAAGTTCCCCATTGATGGTGTGTGCGGATTTGCCGATCTGCTGGTTAAATTAAAATAATTATAAAATGATTTTAAAAATCTGGATAAGAAATTTTTATTATTTCTTACTAGTAGACTAATTCAATAAAAAAGTCATAAAACAGTTAATCATAAATTATTGCATGAATACTTCTAATACAGTATGTAAAATAAACCTAACATAGCACACACAGAATAAGTTCACAATGTAGGCTAGTTTTTTACTTAATTCCTAATTTTAGCTTTTTTTCGCAGGAGGCCTCTCATTGTTCATTTCATTATACAGATTGTTTCACCGGAACCCTGACAAACTTCAGGAAATGGTTCCTGGGGTCAAAACTGAAAAAATATGTCCTATTAGCATTTGTCCTAAGCTCACTCGTTTTCTAGTTATACGTAAACATTGGGTTTTTAGTCTAGGGTATCTGTAGAACATTTTACCCTCTAGATTAAAAAATTGACAAGATATTTTGATAAAACTTGCATTGATAGATAGAATATTACATTTCACAGAGATTTCATTACTATTTTGTGCAATCATGTTGGTTGTGACTGATAAAATAAGTTTAAAAATAAAATATTTTCAACAAAATCTTGATTAAAAATTCTTTTTCGTTTTTGACAGCTCTTCATGTGGTAACCATTCAAGCTTTTGGCTTGCAACTTTACCAAAAGCTGTAGAGTTTAACAGAGAATTGATGTATACCTTTTATTGGGATAATTTTGTAAAAATCTAAAATATTGTAAAATATTAAAAATTAATTAAATTTTACTAAATAAACAACATTTTTTATTTGGCTTATAACACATCCTAATAAAAGTTGTTATATGGGTTCTCCTAGTTGAGAAGTATTGCATAATGGCCTAAAATTTCCTGCTTTATCATTTTTAATTTTAGAAAAAAAGGCATACCAGTACCCACTTTCCCATGTTAACCTTATGGGGAAAAAATAAAATACAATAGCTTACATATTTCTGAACACATCTTATTAAAACTTAGTATATCCCTTCTTTTAGTTGAATACTACATGATTATGGCCTAAAATCTCTAGTTTTAAATTTCTGTTGCACAAAGCCTGCTTACTCCCATCCTCTCCATAAGGTTAATATAGGAAAGTCGGTATGCTTGTTTTCAATCATAAAATAAAAAAGAAGAAAGTTTTAGGCCATTCTGCAATACTTCTCAACTAGGAGAACCCATATACCAACCTTTATTAAGATGAGTTTAAAAATAAGCTAAATATGCAATTTTGTTTATTTCGCTTAATTAAATTAATTTTTATATTTTAGAATATTTTAGATTTTGAAAAAATTATCCCAATAAAAGGTAGGCCTACCTATAGATAAATTCACATTTCCTTGTTCTCTGTTAAATTCTACAACTTTTGGTAAGGTTGCAAGCCAAAAGCTTGAATGGTTACTACATGAAGAGCTGTCAAAAACCAAAAATAATTTTAAATCAAGATTTGTTTGAAAATAAATTCTTAATAGTCACAACCAAAATGTTTGCCCAAAATAGTAATGAAATCCCTTTGAAATTTAATTTTCTCTCTATCAATGCAAGTTTTATCGAAATATCTTGTTAATTTGTCAATATAGAGGTAAAAACAGATACACTAAAAACCTAAAAAACCTATTTTTACGTATAAATAGTAAACGAGTGAGTTAAGGACATATAGGAAGTTTTTTTCTAGTTTTGATCCAAGGAACCATTTACTGTCAGGGTTCCCGTGAAACACCCTTTATATTAGCACATAAAGCAACCTACCAAGTTTCTTTAAAACGCATTCATAAACAAGAAATATATATATACATATAATATACATAATGTTTACTGTATAGCATATGAATTATTCTCAGTAAGCAAAACATGGGAACTGAGTACAAAGGTTTGCCGCAACAAGGAATACAAAATATGAGTTTTTGTGCAAATATTAATAGAACTCAACTAGGTGAAACAATATAAAAAGTTGTATTAATTTATATTCACAAAGGGAGACGTAGCCTTTAATTATTCTCCATAAGAATAACATAGGGGCTGAGTACGCAGGTTTGCTGCCACAGGACCATTACCCTAGTAGCACAAATATGTATTTTATAAATATTTTATATATTTAAAGTTGTATTTGATAGAACTTCGAATAAAATATATAACTAATATATCTTTAATAATAGTTTGATATATTCAAATATATATTTAAAATATTACCAAAAAGCAATGCAAAATATATATTAAATATAAGTTTTGGATATATAAAATAGATTCATAATATATATTGATAAAATAAGTATAGAATCTATAATATACATATTTTATATGTATATTTTTCCTATTAAATATTTAAAAAAATTATGTGTTGAGAATATTTTAAATATATATATAAAATGTTTTTGAAGCTATATTATATATTTAAATTATTCATAAATATATTTTGAAAAACGTTAGATGTTTTTATTAATAAAATAATAATAAATTTGTAGAATATATAGCCTATAATCTTTTATAATTAGCAAATAAATAATTTTCATATTTTTGTTTTTTATGATGTCTATCAATTTATACTTGCATTTTTGTATGATAATTGCTATTGTGAAAGCGTTAAAATTAGGTTAATAATAATACGTACTCTGAATGGTGTCACTCTATCATGCACGTAAAGAAAAAATTACGCATATAGTTAAGAGGCTGTATACATGTTCGACAGCTACATTTGGGTCAAACAAACAAAAAGTGTTGATGGACTTAATTTTTTTAATTGCAATATGTGACAATGAATGTGATCATAGAAATCTCGAATGATTGGCTAGAAAAGGGTGCTAGTGACTGGCGACCTTTTAAGAAACTAATTACGGCTGTATATGACGTTCTAAAAATAATTATTTGATTTACATATGCCATAAATTACATAATATTTGTCATAGTATTTAAATTAATTTTTGTAGTTTACTGTATTTGTATTCGTGGAGACTACTCACTATTCACTACAGCACTATTCAACTCAACTACTTGATGCCAAAACAGATTAACAGAATCATATTATACTGTAGTATAAAAAATATCTCAAGTATTGCAACCATTGCAACTGACGGCCACTCTTTCACCATTTGAAAACTATTGCTAACAACAGTCACAAGTAGCTCAGAGGTAAGATAAGAGGCTCATAAGTCGAAGGACTCAGGTTCGAGACCCACCCGGGCAGAAAAAATTTTATCCAGTAATTTTTTCAAAATTTGTTTTTATGAACGATTTCATCAATTTACTCAACTGATAATAGTGCTTTTCATACTAAATCTTTATTATTTTGTGTTTTTATGTTTATGCTCCATGGGATGTTTGGAAGAGATATTAAATAATTTTTTTATTTAAATATAATTCACTAAAATATATTATTGGAACATATTTTTTAAATATTTAATAGATTCAAAAACATATTTTTTATATATTTAATATATTTTAAATATTATATAATATCCCCGCTGCAGCAAACCTGCCGACTAAGCGAATTTCCATTTGTCTGAATTGATTTTCAGTTAAATATATTTTAATAACATTAGGTTTAGCGAGTACCTAGGTTTGCTGCTACAAGGAAACTAATAAAGTGTGTTTTTGAGTAAAATATTGATAGCTTAGTACAAAATAAATAAATTTGCCAAGTTTGATCAAAATATATTCATAGACAAGCAAACTACAACATTTGACAATATTCTCCTTAAGAATAACATGGGAATTTTAAATTTACAATTTTTTTAATGTTCTCCGTTACTAATAATCGAACAAAAATACTTTTATATACTAAATTATTTGTTTTTTTAAGCTCTTTAAAAAGGTCTAAAGAGAAATTGGGAAATTTTGTGTTTTGAGGGTCAAAAGTGAGAAAAACCAATTTTTACCCCATAAAACCCCCCGTAAAGCCCCGTTCCCATGGTCCGATCGTGCTGGTTCGCGAACTCATTCAAGTTTATCCCGCTTTACACCTTTAAACCAAATTTCATCAAAATTGGACAAAAATTACTCAAGTTATCGCGTTCACGGACGTATATATATATATATATAAGTCTATATATATATATATATATATATATATATACATATATAAAAATTTGAACGAATAGTGTTTTTGGCCTCTGGGGACATCAAAATGAAAAAGTAAATCGGTCCCGGGTCTAGGTCTTACCGTGCCACCTACGGTAATAGCTACTTCCCTATAGGGAAATTCGCTAAAATTGACATTAATACACACTTGAGACATATAAAATACTCACTCACTCTCACTCCCATGGCCATTTATGCCCAAGGCGGGATTTGGCCGCACCAACAACTGCTCTCCATCTCTCTCGATCTTCTGCCTCTTCCACTTCTGCCCCCACCTCTCTGACGTCCTTGGAAACACTATCCCACCATCTCTTCTTGGGCCTTCCTAATGGTCGTTTCCCTTCTGGCTTTCCTATACTTGCTTCTTTTAGTAGTGAACCTCGTTCTCTCCGTAGTGCGTGTCCTATAAAATAGGACATATAAAATAGATTTTAAATATATTTATTCATATGTATTTAATATATATTTGTGCTACTAGGGTAGGAGAAAAAATATTTTTAGAGAAAATATCAATAGACCACAACGAGAAGAAGCCGTATACCAAGTTCCATCAGTATACGTTCACAAATAAGTGAGGTGTACAACTTTTCTATTCCACCATAAGAATAACATTAGACAATGTACTGTCTTAAGCACTTTCAATATCTTGGTAGCGAATTGGCGTAAAAAAATGATCAAAATACCAATTTGTGTGTTTTTTAAAGCTGTGTCCAATAGTAAAAACTAAAATTTGAATCTTTCAAACTTTAAATGTTAATTAATTAATCCCAATGTAATATGTTTCATATTAACATTGACTTGTGTTCTTTAATATGTTATATAATTTATGCCTGCAAAGTTGAAGAAATGGAGCGACAACGACAAATGGAAGCTAGAGATCTAGAGCGACAGAAGCAACTGCTGACAGCGAGAGCTGAGCTTGAGTCTGCTTCAGTGTGTGGCAGTCAACAGTCAAGCCGCCCTAGTAATCGATCTGAAACCAAGGTAGGACTTAGCATAAATCTTGATGATGAGGAAGAACCGCAAAGCAAGGTTGAAAGGTGGTTGAATGAAAAAGAACCGACAGTTCTTAAGTCCTCATCAGCCATCATGACCTCAGCCGTGCAAAAGCTTGCGGATACCTTCCAAAAAGCTATACAGCCTGTTTCATTTCGTCAAAAACTTCCAAGCTTCAGTGGCAAGCCTGATGAATGGCCGATATTTTTTTCGGTGTATGAAAAAACTGCCTATTTTTTTAGTGAGGATGACAACCTCATAAGAGTAAGGAATTGCCTAGAGGGAGAAGCATTTAGAATGGTTAAGCCTCTTTTTGTCTCAAGTCAAAATCTTAAGTCAATTATCAAGACCTTACAGATGCGTTTTGGTAGACCAGAACTCATTTTGGAGTCAATGTTAAAAAAGACTCGTAGGCTACCTTCAGTCAAGGAAGACGACACTACAAGTCTTGTTGAGTTTTCGACAAATAATTTGAATTTTACTGCTACAGCAGAGTCATTACATCTAGAAAATTATGTATTAAACCCTTACTTACTAAATGAATGTCTCAACAAACTTCCCTATAGTTTAAAATACAGGTGGGCTGAGCATGTAAGTAATAATGCTCTAAGCAGTCCCGACTTGAAGGAGTTTTCCACTTGGTTGGAAAAACAATGCCCAATCCCGAGTATTTACTTTCGTCCTACAGAAGAGAAACTCTGGCAGAAGAAAACTGACATAAAGCCGGTTTATACCAGTTCTACCGAAGACAAACAGTTTAACTGTATGTTTTGTCTCGACAGCCATGAAAGTGAACGATGTGGAGTTTTCAGGAAGGCAGATGTATCGCAGAGATGGAAAATGATTGTCGAAAAGAAACTATGTTTCTTCTGCTTTCGACGTCACCAGCTCCAAAAATGTAAAGTAAAAAAGGTTTGTGGGATAAATGGGTGCAGGTTGTTTCACCATCGTCTTCTCCATACTGACAAAATTGAGAGGTTTCCCAAACAGGACAGCGAACCGCAAAATAAAGAAATTATTAGCAGTCATGTTGTTAATAACCGTGTTCTACTAAGAGTATGTCCAGTGACATTATATGGCCCAAGTTGTCATATCGACACTTACGCACTCTTAGATGACGGGTCAACTGTATCTTTGTTGGATTCAGCTACAGCCGATAAATTAGGCGTCAACGGTAGTATTGAACCCCTCACGACATGCTGGTCCAATGCAACCCAACATTTCGACCCAACATCCATGACTGTGAAAGTTAAAATTAAAGGGTTATATGAGGACGAAGTATTTACATTAAACAATGTACGAACCCAGTCACCATTGGACTTACCAAAACAAATGGTGGATACTGTCAAACTAAAAAAGAAGTGGTCTCACTTACGGTCAATTGGTCAACCTTTACCGTCAGCAAATTTGAAACCTACAATACTTATAGGTCAAGACAACTGTGACCTTATTCTAGCTAGGAAAATAATTGAAGGTCCTCCCAACTCTCCAGTCTTGTCTTGGAGCCGTTTAGGCTGGACATTGCACGGTAAATGTCATGAACACATTGGGCGAGTAGATAGTCAATTCACTTTAACGTCTTTTGAAAGTGAAAAACTTCATGATATTATCAAAGATTCTTTTGAAATCGAGAATTATGGCGTGTCCCTAGTAGAAGATGACAATGTGAAATCAGTTGAAGACGAAAAAGCCCTCAAGATTTTAGAAGATACGACCAAAAAAGTAGGGGATAGGTATGAATCCGGCCTACTATGGAAGTCAGAAGACTTTAAATATCCACCGAGCTATGAAAATGCGCTGAAAAGGCTTAAGGGTATTGAAAGGAAGATGGCAAGAGACAAAAACTTTCATAACAAATACAAAGCCAAGATCACTGACTATGAAGAAAAAGCAACGCCAAGAGGTTTCTACAAATTTACCCAGAAGCAAGTAAAGCGATCCTCTGCAGTGAATACATGGACAATCTATTAGACTCTACTGATACAGAAGAAGAAGCTAGAATTAGAATACAACAGATAACAGAAATTCACAAGTCCGGAGGTTTTAAAATCTGTAACTGGTTGTCAAATTCAAAAGAAATTTTACTTGAAATACCGGAAGATTTGAAGACAAACTCTACAAAACAGCTGCAACGTGAAAGTCGTCTACCTACAGAACGTATCCTCGGAATGTGGTGGGATGCTGAAACTGACCACTTTTCATTTCACCGGAACGCCGAAAAGGTACAGTTAGTTGAAACAAGGTTTCCGACCAAACGTGAAGTTTTAAGAGGAGCTATGTCCATTTTCGATCCATTGGGATTAGTTGTACCTACTACTATAAAAGGGAGAATGCTTGTTCAGGACATTTGGTGAACAAACATAACGTGGGACGAAGTTCTTTCGATAGAACTTAGTAAAAAATGGCAAGACTGGCTACAAGAAGTAAAATGTCTGCAGAGCTTCACCATACCTCGATGCTATTTTAACGTCAAAACAATTGAAGAAGTTGAACTCCATACGTTTGTTGATGCTAGTGAAGAGGCCTATGCAGCAGTTTCATATCTATGCCATGGATGTGCCAGAGGTACTTACAAGACCATGCTTGTTATGGCACGTGCCAAAGTAGCACCACTCAAACAAACAACAATTCCCCGACTAGAACTCCAAGCAGCTGTTCTTGGATGCAGAATAGCTTGTAGCATCATAAAAGACATTGACTTAACTATTTCTCGTCAGATATTTTGGTCAGATTCTGTAACAGTTTTGCACTGGCTGAAATCCGACCCTAGACAATTCAAACAGTATGTTTCCAATAGAATTGGAGAAATTCAAGATTTGTCTAAACCTGAAGAATGGAGATGGGTTCCATCAAAACAGAATCCGGCAGATGTTGCAACTAGAAGTAACAAAAAGTTTACATCAGCCATGCATTCTGAATGGATTCATGGACCCTCATTTTTAATGCGAGAATCGAGTGACTGGCCAATACAACCGTCCACACTACAAGTCAAGGATAACGAAGAAACAAAGAATAAATTCGTCGGAGTTGTAAACAGTAATGAAAACCCTCCTCTTTTGACAGTTGAAAACTTTTCTTCTTGGGAAGAAGTGACACGTGTATTAGCATGGGTACACAGATTTATTAGCATGCTAAGGTCCCATACTACCGCCACCACCAAAAAGAAACTGAAAACGGTCAACGTAGATTTTGGAAATATACCAGAACTTCAACCAGAGGAAATTCAAAAAGCTGAACAGAACTTGATATCAATGTCTCAAAAGGCAAGCTCCAATGAAGAAAAAAATTTACTGCTGAAGAACAAACCGCTACCAAAGTCCAGTAGAATATTCTCTTTAAATCCCTTCATTGATCAGTCTCTAATAAGAATGTCGAGTAGAATACATAGTTCACCAGAAATAAGCGAAGAACAAAAGCATCCTATCATTTTAGACGGCAAAAGTCATACGGCTAAACTAATCTTAAAAATGTTTCACGAGAAATGTTTCCATCAGGGCATCGAGACTGTTATCAATATGACTAGACAACAGTTCTGGATGTTAAACGTACGATCAGTCGCCAAGAAAGTTCAAAGGAGCTGCATGAGGTGTAGCATAGACAATGCCAAACCTTATCCTCCTCAGATGGCTGCACTACCACAGTTAAGGACCTCAAAAGTGCAACATCCATTCTTCTACACTGGAGTGGATTATTTCGGACCTATCGAAGTTACTGTTGGCCGCAGACATGAGAAAAGATATGGTGTCCTATTTACCTGTTTATCGACTCGAGCAATTCAGGCGATTCAACGATTCATCAGCCGAAGACCAGTTCCCTCAGAATTATATTCCGACAATGGCACAAACTTTGTAGCTGCAGATAGGGAACTTAGAAACGCTGTAAAGTCACTCAAACATGAAAAGATCCAAAAAGACGTGGTGAACTACGGGATAAAGTGGAATTTCATTTGCCCGAGAGCACCACATATGGGAGGCTGCTGGGAAAGACTTGTTAGGTCTGTAAAGACTGCATTAAGGAGTGTTATGCGCTGGCAGTACCCAAAAGACGAAGAGCTTCAGACATTCATGGTTCGCGTTGAATTTATAATAAATTCTCGCCCACTCACACATGTTTCTCTGGATCCCAATGACCCCGAACCAATCACACCAAACCATTTTCTAAGAGAAGCTTACAAAATCAACCTAAACGAAGACCAACTGTGTAAACGACAATTAGCTCGTGTTAAATCACTCCTAGACGGCTTCTGGAAGAGATGGGTGCACGAGAACCTTCCATGCCTTTCAAGACGGTGCAAATGGCACAAGAAATTGGATCCACCAAAGATTGACGATCTTGCAATAATAATTGAGGAAAACTGCCCAAGAAATACATGGCCCCTTGGCCGAATCTCGGCTGTCTACCCAGGTCACGATGGCCAAGTACGAATAGTAGACATCACAACATCAAAAGGAACCTATCGCCGGCCTCTGACTAAAGTTGCAGTCCTTTCTGTTGGAGGGGAAAAGATGTAATATGTTTCATATTAACATTGACTTGTGTTCTTCAATATGTTATATAATTTATGCCTGCCTTCTTTCTTTATTTTAATTGAACCAACATATGTTTTATTATTATTATTACTTTGTAAATAATGTCCAATTTAAATACACATCTTTTTTGTCAAAGTCTTGTCTGTCTTTAATATTTTTTACACCCAATGTTAATTAATGTCAAACTTTAATGTTCAATTACTCGAAACGCCCATTTTTGGGGTACAAAATCCCCCCAAAACACCCCTTCGGATTAAGCGATCTGGCTGGTTTTCAAACTTTAAGTCTGATATGCTACATTAATGGTTTGTACTAAATTTCATCAGAATTAGACCGTTTTTAAGTGAGTAATAGCTTATTTCCTGTAGGAGAAATTTGCTATATGCCGTTAGAACATTTGACGAAGATTGTGAAATTCCCGCACACACAATAATTGAGGAACTCTTCATTTTTGTTCATTAGACTAAAGTAAAGCCATCCATGAAAAAAAAATCGGGACTTTAATTTTTCCCTAGTCAAAATCTATATTTCCTGGACTATAAGGTATTTTGTAAAGACCCGCCAATCCTTCCTGTTTAGATATTGATAATATTACTTCTACTTCACATTTTTATTAGTTATCAGCCTGTCACAAATTGAATTTAGAGCAAATTTACCCATTTTACATTTTTCTTTGAAGTGTGAGGTCCATGATAGCGAGCTTGTCAAATTGATTCCTAAATATTTGTACTGATTTACTACTTCAATCTACCCTTGTAACACCACTTGTCCTCCTTTTTGACCATCCCTAAATATCATAATTTTAGATTTTTGTAAATAATTAATTAACATTTAAGTTCCACATATTACAATAAGCCTCTAATTTGTTTATCATGTGTTGAAGGACAATTCCTGTCGGGGAGAGGAGTAGGACCTATAATGTCGTCGGCGTACATTAATAAATTTACTTTTTCACCCCTAAAGCTCTCTGGCAACTCATTTAAAAATAGGCTAAAAAGGTACACTTGAGAGATTAGGCCTACCGTTACATCCTTGCCTCGGACCTGTCCTTGTAGCAAAACTGTTTGTAACTCCCTCCATGCGCCACACGCTGGCAAAAGTATCGTCATAGTAACTCCTAATATTATTAATCACGCTTGTAGATAGCCTACTCCCAGCGTTGACAGTTTGTAGAACAGTGCCTTGCAATCAATCGTATCAAAGGCAGAACTAAATCAACAATAAAACAGTTAAGTTTAAACCCTGTTTCTGCGCAAGCCTTAGCTTAACCATACAACTTAGGTTAAATATATTATCAATTGTCGAGTAACCCTTCCGAAAACCTGCTTGAAACTCTGTTAGACTGTTGTTCTCATTGATCCAATTTTTTAATAAATTGTTTAACATACTGATAAATAATTTTCACCACACTATGATGTTTTTGGCTGTATTACATACGTTAATTGGTGGCTGAAAGTTACGTTTTGCTGGCCATGCCAGCTGTCATCGTAATTTGGGGACCGAGCAGGTTTTTACAGGCCGGGGCCGCAAAGTCAGCTGTCCGCTTACTTACTTAATGAATGCATTTTAAATACACAATCAAAATCCATCACCGTTGCCTAGCAACTATTTATTTTTATTTTTGCTGATTCCTCAAATTATTTCTTCACATAACCTTAAAGTTGTAGTTGTGTTGACTATCAGTGTGCATTATTATAGTGGTGAATAGTGGTAATAGTGTATAGTGTGGTGAAAAATAGCGTTCGTACCACAGACCGAAATGGTTTTGCAGCTCTCTCTCGAGCCGGCAAAACCTTATTTTCGGCCCTTGGTACGAAATATACTATTAGCTACACAATTTATGAAAAATAAAAACCTCTGTATTTCTCCACTAAATCTATATTGCCTTTTTTGTGTAATGGATTAATTATGGACTCCTTAAGACTTTTAAGGATTTTATTGCTTTAAAAAATGTTATTAGCCTATAGACTATTAATAATGTGTTTAGAAAATGATCAGGTGCAATTTTGAAAAACTCGCAAGGAATTCTATCAACCCCTGGGGCCTTATCTGCCTTGACCACGGCCAATACATTCTTTATCTCCACCAAGGTGAAATCGCTGTCCAATCGGTTGTTATCTACCAAAGGTTCTGCATAGCTCATCTCACCTGCCACAAGCAAAGCGCTAAAATGCTCTATCCATTTATTCGTCGTTATAATTCCCACTACGTTTATTATTGTTCAAATCTGTAATAACTTTGTCGTTAAATAACTTATTTTTTAACTTGCACAATTTTTTTTTTAGATTTACTTGAGTAAGATAGTTAATTTTAACCAAGTTCGAATCAGTAAAAAAAAAAAAAAAATACTAAGCAATCTAAACATCTTTTTTGTCTCGGCTAAATACTCAAAATCAAACCACTTTTTCTTGTTTACAAACCTGTTTTTCACCGCTGTATGAGGTTTATGTTTTGCCGATCGAACAATGCACTAGGTCAAATTGTCTATATTATCCTGATTATTGTTTTCTATTTGAACATTGGTCAAATGAAATAATAGCCTACATATGACTTTTGTATATTGATTGGTCCTCATCCGACCACTTTAATTTTGGTAATAAAGGTGACGTATTAACCTCTCTCCTCTCCCCTTATTACACTATTTATTTCATCAACTGATAGAATAATTTCGATTGGTAGGGGGTTGGTCCCTGGATATGGCACTTCTCTTAAGAAGGAATCCAATGACAAAGTTGCCAAATCTATAACAAACAAGCCCATCTTTTGATCTTTAGGTTGTTTATAATAACACATAGGTTTCAAAATCAATCTAAACAAAGACCAACTGTGTAAACGACAATTATCTCGTGTTAGATCGTTAGATCACACCTAGACAGCTTCTGGAAGAGGTGGGTGCACGAATACCTTCCATGTCTTTCGAGACGGTGCAAATGGCACAAGAAATTGGAACCACGGAGGTTATTATTCACTTTCCCCAACTCACCTAAAACATCCTATAAGGCTAACTGCTACAGGGAGCTTTAAAGAGTGTTCTGCAGTGGTGCTCTACGAACAGGATGTATATCAATCACGCTAAAACCAAGGTGATAACATATAGCCGGATCAGCAATGTCATTGAATATGACTATGTCTTGGTTGGAGACCTGCTGGAAAGATGTAGTCATATGAAGGATCTTGGTGTCACTATTGATAGGAAAAGAGTCCTATTCCAAGGCTTATGCGGTCTGGCAACGTCTCTGCATCAGTAGACTTCTTCTATGACAACCTAGCAGCCATCAGACGCTCTGCTGCTGCATCGTGGTCCCCTGCCCCGAAACCTAGAGTGTCACTATTGCTATAATTGTTATTTTTCACATCTCTGTTTTGGGTTTTGTCAATTTTGCAATGTTAGAGTTACCATTGTTATTGTTGTATTGGATGTTTTCCCTATATTATTGTTTTTCATATTTTATTTTGTGCTTCATTGTTACATTTATGCATCATTAGACAAAATTATTGAATACTGCAAGAATATTGAGCTTGCCAAAAATAATTTGAAGATCATAAATAAAGAAAATGACCAGGTTCATTTGTTTAGTACTGACCAGATAAAGCCAAAATCAAATAACATTGCAGCTTCAAAAAACCAATGTAGGAAATGTGGAAGGAATCACGACTATAACCAGACCTGTCCTGCATTAGGCAAATTTTGTAATTGGTGCAAGAAGCCAAACCATTTCAGCAACGTCTGTTTAAAGAAACGTGCTCCAGCAACAAGGCAGAACAAAGACAAACCTCAACCTTCGTATAATATTGATGAAAGCAACAAGAGGCTGAAGAAAACGAGGCTGAATTGATCGACTCTGTACACTTGGTAAACGCTGTCAAACAAAAGGTATGGTTCAAAAACTTACTGATAGACAATACCTTACGTGTCAATTTCAAACTTGATACGGGTGCTGAGGTAAATGTAATACCTTATGATATCATTAAGAACTCTGGCTTCTCATATAAGCTAAGAAAAAGTAAGGTACGACTAGAAGCATATGGTTGGTTTAAGATAATACCTTTGGGAGAGATTACTGTTCAAGTAGAAACGAATGAGAAATTAGATATAATGGATTGTATTGTAGTAAAAGGCAGTTCCACACCTATCTTAGGGCTTGAAGCATGCACTAGATTAGGGTTGATACAAAGAATTGATGACCTAGGTAAAGTAAACTTGAATACAAGTACTAGTAATGGCAAACAAAACATATGTGATATTTACAAAGATGTATTTAGTGGTTTGGGCTGTTTTCCTGACCAATGTTCTATTAGGAGTTGACGAATAATGCGGTACCTCAAGCCAATTCTGCTAGGCGTATCCCATAGAAAATCACCAAAAAGTTAAAGACAAGCTTGATGATCTCATAAATAGAGGTATAATTGAACAAGTCAATGAGCCTGTAGAATGGGTGTCAAATGTAGTGATAGTTGAAAAACCTGATAACTCATTGAGAATATGCATTGACCCACAAAATTTGAATAAGTACATCTTTTGAGAGAGATACACGATTCCCACCATTGATAAGATATTTCCAAAATTGGGTAATAAACAATTTTATAGCATCTTAGATATAAAAGTTGGCTTCTTCTATCACATCAAACTAGACAAAAAATCTAGTTAACTTTGTAACTTCAGCACAATGTATGGAACTTATAGATTTTTACGTTGCCCATTTGGTTTAAGTAATTTGCCTGAACTATTTCATAAGTGTGTAGCAAGATATTTTGAGGATATTCAGGGAGTAACGGTCTACTTTGATGATTTATGCTTAGCTTCTTACTCTAAAGAATAAATTGATGAAATACTCAAGAAAGTCCTAGAGCGGGCCAGAAGTCTGAATATTAAATTCAATATAAACAAGTTCCAATACTGTCTACCTGAAATTAAATATTTAGGTGTTATTTTTAGCAAAAATGGTATGCGTCCCGATCCAGAGAAAGTTGAAGTTATAAAAGCTCTAAAGAACCCTTCTAATAAGAAAGAACTGCAAAGTTTATTGGGTATGGTAAACTTCCTTCGATCTTTCATCCCTAACTTATCGCAAATAACTTCGCCACTTAGGGAGCTCTTAAAGAAGAATGTTCATTGGCAGTGGACTGATCCACACTCAAAAGCTATCGATAATATTAAACTGGGTACTAATCTCTAGTGACCAGATTATTGCTCCCTTTGATATGACAGCTCCTTTTATCATACAGTGTGATGCGTCTCAAGATGCTCTTGGGTACTGTTTGCTACAAAACAACAAACCTGTTTACATGGCGTCTAGGTCTCTTAACTCAGCTGAGGTCGGTTATGCCCAAGTTGAGAAGGAATTGCTAGCAGTATATTTCTCCTGTTCAAAACCACACGCTCATGTATACGGACATGAAGACATCACTGTTCAATCTGATCATAAAATGCCCCTTGTGTCACTAATGCAAAAACCTATCAATAAAATACAGAATAATAGATTAAAAAGACTTAGGCTAAAGTTATTGCCCTACAATTTCAAAATACAGTACTTGGCTGGAAATTACATGTATATAGCTGATTTCTTGTCACAATGTGGCGTAAAAACAAATGAACCAGTTGACCTCACCATGCTAGATAAGGTACACTGTGTAACCGAAACAGGAATTGTAAATTTTTCAGATGAACGACTTGAAGAGTTCAAAAAATAAACTGCAAGTGATGACATTTTGGGACAAGTTGTAAAGTATTATGTAAATGGATGGCCTACATCATTGCCTTGTGGTGGAGATCTGGTACATTATTATTATAATATCAGATCTGACATTGAGTTGAATGATGGCTTACTGTATTTCAAAAACCGTATGATAATCCCGAAGAAATTGAGACCCATAATTATCAACCGACTGCATAAGACCCATCTTGGGGAAAGGAAAATGAATTCAATTGTCTCCAATTTCTATTACTGGCCCGGAGTAAGAGCAGTTTTGAAGAACATTGTTGACAGATGTAATATTTGTCAGAAATATAGAAGATCAAACATCAAAGATTCACTCATTTGCCACGAGATACCTAATGTTCCTTCCTTGAAAGTCTCCGCAGACATTGCTGAATGTGCTGGGAAGATATACTCGATACTGTTTTTAGTAGGAAACTTTAAGACTTGTTTGGAAATTTAATTTAACTTTTAATAGACAGAACAGATCAAAACACCAATACAAACTGAACAATTAATTACACATAGTAAATAATGTCATATGTTTTATAATTAATATGACATTCTAAACAGGCTTATTGAAATTGCTTCAATACTCCCCCGCAATTTCATAATCTTCAGGCACAAATATTAAAAATATCAAGTTTCATTTAAGTCCCATATCCTTCCTGAATTTGTTGAATTTAAATATAGGCAACCCTTTGGTAAAAATATCTGCAACTTGGTTTTCAGATGCAACATACTTAAGTTCCACTACACCATTTTCTATTAGCTCCTTTATAAAATGGAATCGCACATCAATATGTTTGGATCTCTTAGTTTCAAGTGTCTTAGCCATTTTTATGCAAGACTGGTTATCTTCCCAAATAACAACCGGAGTTATTTGAACCTTATGTAGTATTTCTGATAATAATCTTGTTATGAACACACACTCTATTGCACATGTAGCCAAGGCAATATATTCCGCTTCGCAAGTGGAAAGAGCCACTATTGGTTGTTTCTTAGTTTTCCAAGCCACTGTGTTGCCAAATATTTTAAACATATAACCACTAATACTCTTCCTATCTTCAATACTATTAGCAAAATCTGCATCGCAGTAGCATTCAATGAGATTTTCTGTTTTGCTATTTTTGGAATAGGTCAGCATCAAATCCTTGGTTCCAATTAAGTACCTCACAATACTTTTTAAGTTCTTCCAATGTCCTATGTCATAACAGGTTTGAAAGGTGCTGAAGTACGTAACAGAGTAACTCAGATCTGGTCTTGTACCTAACATGAGATATATTAAACTTCCTAATAGTTGTTTGTAAGGTAAGCTTTCATAATTGTATTTACTTTTTGTTAGTTTCAAATTCGGCAATATAGGTAACGAAACTGGCTTAGCTTCTTCCATCCTGAACTTTTGTATAATTTTTTCAATTAACCTAGTTTGTTTTAGTTTAAGTCCTTCTTCACACTTTTCTATAGAAATACCAAGGAACTCTAGATGTTTATCATCAGTAAGATCTCTCATTTCAAATGAAGATATTAATTTGGCTTTAACTTCCAACAAAATGTTCTTTTCTTTGGCTAGAATAATAAGAATAAGAATAAGAATCTTTATTACCCTTTAAATATTTTACTGTGCAATAGGGTTCGTCATTTGCTACATAATATATATATACATATATTTCACATGAAATAGTAACAAAGATAATTTTATCAAATAAGTTAAGACAAGCTGGCCTGATTCTAATCTAAAATCTAGTCTACTAATGGCATGGTGAAACACAATGCAAAAAATATGAGCAAAATACAAGTCAAAATAGAACGAGTAGGCTACATAGAAACAATACTAACATGGCAAGATGATAAAAATTGATTTTGAAACAAATTGTCAAAGGTAAATAAAAATATGACTATATCAAAATGGTTAACATCAGAAACAAGTTACTTAAATAATATGACTATTATTAATAATAATAATAGTCTAGTATAATACTAATTAATAATAATAATATTAATCATATCGTCAACATATATAACGATAAAAACATCTTGAGTATAATAGAAACATGGATCAGAAGACGATCTCTTAAATTCAATACTGATCAAAAACTCATGAAGACGAGTATACCAACATTTTGGCGCTTCTTTCAATCCATATAGTGATCTTTTAAGCTTGCACACGATACCATCCTCAGTTTTTACCCCTTTAGGCGGTTTCATATACACAGGGTTGGTTAGATTTCCATTAAGAAATGCACACTTTACATCTAGTTGACAAAAAAACAAACTATGCACAACCAAAAATGAAAGTAAAGTTCTTATCGTTATCATGCGTGCTACCGGAGCGAATATGTCTTCACCTGACATCTCCCCCTGAAGAAATCCGCGAGCAACAAGCTGTGCTTTCTTAACTAGGTTGCCATTAACAGATTTTTCCTGAAATATCCACCGAGAATCAATTATTTTAGCGTCTTTGGGAGTTTCAACCAAATCCCAAGTTTCGTTTCTGTGTAGACAGTTTAATTCTTCATTCACTGCACTACGCCATCCTTCATCTTGAATTGCCTCCTCATAAGTCTTTGGTCCATCGTTAAAAAGTTCATCCACAGAATAAGCAGCTACATAATTTACCTCATAGTCATCCAGCCATGTAGGTAGTTTCTTTTGCCTTGTCGACTTCCTCAAATTATCTTGTGTTTCATTGAGGTGATAGTCATTGACCTCTGGTTCTTGAAAGATTCCACCTTGTTCAATTTCAGGATTTTCATGCAGTTGATTAACATTACCTTCAACTTCTCTATCACTGTCATTTGAGTATACATCAGGTATGTAGATTGAAGATTCAAACTGTAGAATGTCTTGTTTGTCTTTCACATCATAGTACAGCTCATTTTCAAAGAACTTGACTTGTTTAGATATGATGACTTTTTCTTTCACAGGGTCCCATAAACGATAACCATTGTTTGCAAAACCAACCATGATCATTTTTGAACTGCGGTCATCCAGCTTCTTCCGAAGTTCCTTATCGACATGACAATACGCTACAAAACCAAAGAGTTTGATTTTTGCCAGATCAGGTTTATATCCATACCATATTTCAGCAGGTGTAACATTTTTGTCTAGAGTTGCAGTGGGTTTGCGATTTATTAAATACACAGCTGATCGCAAAGCATCACCCCAGAAGTGTTGTGGCATTTTCAAGTCAATTAAAATGCAACGCAAACACTCACAAATAGTCCTATTAAGCCGTTCACTGCATCCATTCTGTTGGGGATTCCGTGGTACAGTATACTCTAAGGTTATACCCTTTTCACGACAAAATTTTTGAAATTCTTTAGATGCATATTCCCCACCGTTATCACACCGAAGGCGGTCAATTTTACTTCCAAAATGTACAGAAACAGAGGCTTCAAATGATTTAAAATGTTCTAATACTTCATTCTTGGTTCTCATTAAATAAACATAAGTAAAATGTGAATAATGGTCTAGAAAAGAGACAAAGTACTTCATATCATCATATGTCTTGGTTTCAAACGGACCACAAACGTCACTAGAAACGACCTCAAGAATTCTCTTTGGTTTCCTTTCAATTGGTAAAGAAGAAAAACTGTTTCTTGTTTGCTTACCCTTTAAACAAGTATCACAAGGTTGTTTACATGGAAATGTTGATGAATGCCCCATCCGTCTATGTAATAAAAGTTGATTGTCACTACCTTTAACAACATTAGCTTCAGAGTTGAAGGGTAAACCTAGTTTAACCATGTATAAGTTACCATATATCTGACCTTTCAGAAGTACATTCCCAAGAGGTTTTTCAATGGAAACCTTATTTTCTGAAAATATTACAGAATGTCCCTTTTGCTCAATTCTACGCACAGATAATAAATTTCTTGTAAGGTTCGGACATTCAATGACATTTTCGATTGTGACACTTTTCCCGCTTGGTAGTAGTAACCTTAAATCACCACATCTAATAGCCTTTAGTTGTTGACCATGCTTGGCCACTTGAATATTAAAATCAACATCTTTTACATTTTCAAGAAATGCTCCAGTGATAGAATCAACCAGATGATGTGTAGAACCAGAATCTACCACAAAATCTACAATATCATTAGTGCCAATGAGAGCTTCCTTACCTTCAGATAAAAAACAAGTGTCATCATTTGCTACATGAGACTTTACTTTATGTTTCAGTTTAGGACAGTCTGCTTTACGATGACCCTTCTCATTACATTCATAACAACGAAATTTAAATGTTTGATTTTGATCTTTAAAGTAACGACTTTTACTGTCTTTATTCCGGAAATTTGACTTCGTGTTGAAGAAGTTTGATTTTCTGTGACCAGCAAAGGCAGAAGAATCAAGAGTTTCAGTTTTACACTCGCCCTTAATACAAGTTTCTTTAGACAGCAGTTGATTTTTCAAAAAATCTAATGTTATGGATTCAGGATTCTGATGAAAGAGAATATCAACAGTACGAGTGACCGATTGGTACTGTGCAGGCATGGACGACAAAAGAGTGGTAATGATCTCTTTGCTATCCATACTACCACCTGCAGATTTCAGGTCATTCACCAACATCTCAAATTTTGTAAAAAATGACAAAAGAGGTAACTCACCACGATACTTCAGGTTACTCAGTTCCTGTTTTATTCTTACTTGCTCTCCAATGCCAGTTGTTCCATACGTCCTCTTGAGGAGATTCATCATCCCTTTTGCTGTCCTCTGGCCCTTGATGGTCGACATGATATCATCCGTGATATGCTGTACTATCAGACCTCTTGCTTTGACATCTTTTTCCATGAAGGCAGACCTTGGTCCTTCTTCTTCAGGAATTTCTTGAGTCAAGACATCTAGGACTTTATACTGTTCCAATACCAACTCTAATCTGAACAACCAATTACCAAAATTGATTACAAGGTTTCAATACCAAAATTGGAGTTCCCATTGCCATTCCAAGTCAACCTTATCCTCAATTTAGTAGCCCATAACCTGTTATTAGTAGGAAACTTTAAGACTTGTTTGGAAATTTAATTTAACTTTTAACGAGGTGTTAGCCCGTCCTACGTACGGGAATTCAGTAGTGAGTTAAAACCGTGTACAATTCAGATCAGCTAGTTTACACAAATAAAGGCAAAGTTTCTTGCAGTTTTAATGTGAAAATCATCTTGTAAACAAATGTTGTGTGACTAAATATGTTTTTATTCCATCATAGGCCTATACGATATGCATTTTAAATCCGATAATTTTACAATAAAACAGCAATTCTGCAATTTTTACGATGTGAAAAGCATTGAAGTGAGATTTGCAGCCGATTCGCACAGACACACACTGATAATACTTGGCTTAAAATACCTACTTTGTATGGTCGCCATTTCAAAGAAAAGTATAAAGTAAAGTAATAAGTAGCCTACGGTAAAGAGAGTAATAGTCAATTGAGAAGTGTATAGACCTAGTCAACGATACCACCTTCCATAGCATAGCCTCTTCCATAATTATTATCACCAAAATACAACTACTATACACAATTTCCAGTAGGTCTGAATAGAAACGACCTAAAATAAAACGATAACATCCAATAAAATTCACAGTACACATAATTTAACTTTGGTGTCCTAACATCAAAACTAATCGTCACACCTATCCTTTATATCAATTTCACTGCATTAAATTGCTAAATAAATAAGTGTAAACAAAGAAAAGTAAAAACAATAACAGTTTGTTTTGAACAGCTGTTTGGTTCAAATAACATTCATTTGAAAAAAAAAGAACTGGTCACATGTAGCAGGAATATAAAGTAAACACGCTACAGGTCGGCCGCTTAGAAAACGACCTCCTCCAGCATTGGTTTAGCATTAGCGCGCAGGTCGTTTTCTAAGCGGCCGAACTATAGTAAAGCTAATGACGTAATTGTCAATGTTTATTATCCATACCGTTATCAGTTCTATCCTTGATAATTACCCACCCTCATTGAATAAACGGACATCTTAATTTCTCATATTAGTTAATTTAAACTACAATAAATTCATAGTTGAAATAAAAGTGATATTTTCACGTTTGGGGGCGCTGATATAGGCGCCCCTAAACGTAACCACAACCGAACACGATTTCATAAAAGGATGGTTTGTCTAATTGCAGTGTCCTAGGTCAATGTTGACGTTGTGTTAAATCTATGTCATCCATCTGTTTATCTTTGTATAAAACCCGGCTGAGGTTGTGGTGGTAATTTAAAATCGTGATTCCTGATTATTCTTGATCTTCTTTTTATGACATCAATATTTCCGGGCCTAATCCAAACAAAGTTAAAGCAGACAAACATTAATTGTAAACAAAAAGCTACCTTTAAGAATTAAAACATGTAAACATTGTTATTTTTCTAATCTTTCCTTGAAAAGTGGAGCAGTGAAATTATTTGCATTTATCCTTTTTTTATTAAGACTCGTGTACAGAGCCTCGATTTGTACTGCGGTTTAATTAATTTTGGTTAAAACTGTGGTTTAAACCGTGGTCTAATTATCTCTACTAATCTTGCTTATTTCCTATAATCAATGACAAAATAAGAGTAAATAAAATAACCTCATAGTTCCATAGTTTATATTTAACCAGCTGTTAGTTAAAACAAATTACATTGCTCTAAAACAAATCGAAGATTACAAAGATTGCTTTAAAAAATAATTTGATCATCCTAGTATTTTACTATGTATATTTAATTAAACTGTCATCCTCTTACAGAAGAATTGAACGTATCAATGATTAGCATGTGTAATGCAGCATTACACATAGTATAAATAAGTCAACCCTAAGTATGTCTTTACATTTTTTCCAAATGCTGAATTTGTGACACAAAAGCTGAATGTTTACAGCTGTTATGTTAAGCAAATTATTTTATGCCAAAAGCTAGTTTAGAATCTTAGCGTCGGCTGCTAGACTTTTTAAAAATTAAAACTTAATTTCTAAAAAACTGGGACCTAAACTAAAATTATGGCTTCGACATTCCCTAGTTCTCAAAATTATCTTTCTTTCAACACAAAAATCATAAAAATCCGTCTAGTGGTTGATTCAGAATCTTGAAATAAAATACCCCCGCCGCAGCAAACCTGCAGACTAAGCGAATTTCCATTTGCCTGATTGGATTTACACTAAAATGTCTCCTTAAATATATCACATTTATTGCCTATTTAAAAAGAATCAGTTTAACACATACTTAGGTTTGCTGCAACAGGGAGGGTAAAAGTGTTTTTTATGTAAAATGTTAATAGTTAGTAAGAAATAAAAACATTTTCCAAATTTAGGCAAAATATGTTAATAAACAAGCGAACTACAACAGTTTACTTATTCTCCATAAGAATAACATGGTAATTTTAAATTAAAAATTTTTTGGAATTTTCTCCGTAACCATTAGGCGCATTATAACGCTTCAATATACTAAATTATTTGTTTTTTTAAGCTCTACAAAATAGTTTGGAAAGAAATTGCAAAATTTTATGTTTTTCGGGTCAAAAATTGGAAAAACCCATTTTTACCCCATAAAAGCCCCCATAAACCCCCGTTCCCATGGCCCGATCATGCTGGTTCGCGAACTCGTTCGAATAAACGTAGGTTTACACGTTTGTACCAAATTTCATCAAAATCGGATCATTTTTGCTCCAGTTATCGCGCTAACGGACATATATATATATATATATATGAATTTGAACGGATGGTGTTTTTGGCCTCTAGGGACCTCAAAACGAAAAAAAAATCGGTCCTGGGTCCAGGTCTTACCATGAGTACTACGGTAATAGCTTATTCCCTATATGGGAAATTCGCTAAAAACACTGTTTCGTTTTAATATTATAGATAGAAGATAGATAGACAGAACAGATCAAAACACCAATACAAACTGAACAATTACACATAGTAAATAATGTCATATGTTTTATAATTCATATGACATTCTAAACAGGCTTATTGAAATTGCTTCAATAGATACTTGTTGACTTCTACTCTAGATGGTTAGAGGTGGTCAAAATTAATAGTAAAAACAGTTTATCCGTAAAGAATGCAGTCCAAATATTTGGTAGATTTGGGATTCCACAGATTATGATAGCTGACAACATGCCTTTTGATTCTTACGAACTAAGAGAGTTTGCAAAGGAGTGGAATTTTAAAATACAAACTACAAGTCCTAACTATCCTCAAGCCAATGGCTTAGCAGAAAAAGCTGTAGGTATTGCTAAAAAACTTATAAAAACGTCCTCAGAATCAGGATCAGATCTAAATTTGAGCCTACTTAACTACAGAAACAGTGTTGTTGCAGGACTTGATTATTCTCCAGCTCAGTTACTAATGGGGAGGGTATTAAGATCAAAAAAATTACCTTTTCCAAATCACAGATTAGGGCCAAAGATAATTCTTCATCAAGATGTAGCAGATCAAATGCAGTCAAAAAGAATCAATCAAAAAATCTTATTATGATAAGACGACAAAACAAGAAACAGTATATAATGAAAAGGATCCCATTTATGTACAAGATGTTCGGACCAAGAACTGGGAGCCAGCTATCATAGTAAAAGTTGGTGAAACTCCAAGATCATACGTAGTGCAATATAAAAATGGAAAACAATCCAGAAGAAACTCACTTTTCATAAGAAAATGAAAAGTTGAATTTGTCAAAGGGGAAGATGTTTTGATATTTAACTAGTGGCTTGTATGAGCAATAGCCCCTATATTATATTCTAGTAATTATTTTGTACAAATTATTAGCCTCATGGGTTACCCTATCTTGAATTATCGTTTGAAATTTTTGTATATTACCTATAATATGTATAATAGTTTTTACATGGATTTTGATGTCTGCTCTGTTTAAAATAAAAAATTTTAAAGGACATTTGGTGTGTTTATAAACTTTCTAATCATAATAGAAAGGAACATTTTACAATAATAATCTTAATGACTGTTAATTAAATCTACTTGGATTTCTTTAAATATAGACGAATCCACTTAGAAAAACACATAGAGACAATGTCATCATCCAAATTGTAAAATGCTAATTCTATAACAAAATCTCTCCGAAAACAACAGTTTTGTTGTATTTGTTGCATTTTGGTCGATTCCTTGGTCTTTATTTGGTTCTAGTACTATTTTAACATCATCTGGCCGCTTTACCCGCCTGAAGGCAATATAAAGTTGACCATGAGTAAACACTGGGTTTTTTAAATGCAGTAAATGCCAACTTTTGTGAAGGTTCGGTCTTGCGCCACAATTTCACAAAATCAAATTTCGCAATGCACCACAATGAATGCACACATCGTTCATCGGTCCTACGCTGTGTTATGCAATCTAATTTAAAAGGTAATCCATACACAGGAATAACTTCATGTTCATCCGATGCTCATTTATTCTTCTTCCTTTAGTATCGCACCTAATCTGGAGCCTGTTGTTCTAATTTCGAGGAGCAATACGTCTGCGTAACGGCCTACCTCTGCGTGGTGGTTTTCCGACATTATACATTATTACTGTGCAAAAGAACAATCCATTGTAAAGTATTAAGTTTAAAAGTATCAAATTGTTTGTTAAAAATAGCTTATCTAATTTTAATTTTCACTTTGTGTTGTTTACTACTTCACTAACAATTTTACAATAACAAAATAATGCACATTCAGGTGTGGTTATAATTTTTTCATTTGATATAATCACAGCTGTGTTTACACTAAATAAAAAGACATAAAATTAGATTCCCATGCTATTTAAATGTGAATTATTTTATTCCGTAACAACCTTTTGGTGCATAATTAAGAAAAATGAATAATTTTCCCCAAAATTTCATGCCCAGACCTTTAAAATGAGACCCCACTTAGCTTTCTACGGCCTCCCGTTCGCTCACAATTTCATTGTAAAATTTTGGGCTTACGGAATTAGATATATAGAAATTAGATAGATATTCTATGCTTTTAAAATAACATATGATTCTTCATGTTTATCTTACATCTGTTTACAAATAAGTTGTTGTTATGTTTTTATAAATAGAAACTTTTAATGTTGCTAAAAAATGTCTCCTTTATTTAAAACTAATTAAATAATACCCCCGCCGCAGCAAACCTGCAGACTAAGCGAATTTCCATTAACCTGATTGGATTTACACTAAAATGCCTTCATAAAAATAGCACATTTATTTCCTATTTAAATAGAATTAGTTTAACGAGTACTTAGGTTTGCTGCAACAGGGAGGGTAAAAAAGATTTTTTTTATAAATAGTTTAGTAAGAAATAAAAGTATTTTCCAAAATCAATCAAAATATGTTCATAAACAAGCAAACTACAACAGCTGACTTATTCTCCATAAGAATAACATGGGAATTTTAAAATTACAATTTTTTTGAATTTTCTCCGTAACAATTAGGCGCATAATAACGCTTCAATATACTAAATTATTTGTTTTTTTAAGCTCTACAAAATGGTTTTAAAAGAAATTGTGAAATTTTGTGTTTTTAGGGTCAAAAATGGGAAAAACCTATTTTTACCCCATAAAACCCCCCATAAACCCCCGTTCCCATAGTCCGATCATGCTGGTTCGCGAACTCGTTCAAGTTTATCCTGCCTTACACCTTCAAACCAAATTTTATCAAAATCGGACAAAAATTACTCAAGTTATCGTGCGGATGGACACACATATATATATATATATATATATATATATATATATATATATATATATATATATCTATATATAGATATATAAAAATTTGAACGAATGGTGTTTTTGGCCTCTGGGGACATCAAAATGAAAAAGTAAATCGGTCCCGGGCTTAGGTCTTACCATGAGACCTACGGTAATAGCTACTTCCCTATAGGGAAATTCGCTAAAACTAAACAGTTACAAAATTTTAAAATGGTGATCTTGCCGTTGGAATAAATAAATAAATTCGTTAGCAAAGAAAATCAAGTTTATTTTTCTAAAAGAAGACTTTTAGTAAAAATATACTAGATCTTCTTTTCACATTACGGGTTTCTGGAAACAAAATATAACACAGATACCGTGTTTTGATAGTTAAGTTCCAGTTCATTTTTTTTTATAAAAAACTGTTACTCCTCTAGTATATCTAAGCTAATATTATTAGTATATTTAGAATTAAATTGATGTTTTTATAGTTCTAAAATTTAAAAAGATGCTTAAACATTTTGCAGTTTGAATCATGAATCATTCATCTTTGAATGGAAGTATTTCCAGTGGGCAAGTTGGTCACAATCTATCTGCTGTTCCCAGGCCTACGGGAACAATCGACAAAGGTATCGATTTTGGTGATGATTCAGTATGATTTGCATGCTTATTTAGTTTAAAGTTTTCAGTATTGAATCAGTAGAAACATTACATAATCAATTAATATATTTGGCAACAACATAATATGCATTTTTACAACCTATTAACATCATAATGGAATTTTTAAAGTAGTGTTGAAATAATGAATACACCTTTTACAAATTCCAAGGCTTTATTTATTAGATTTTTTATCAAATTTGCATGGTAACCAGGACAGCTGATCAAAGTATTTAATATCAAGGATATTAGAAATCATCACAGCTTTGGGACCGCAAATAATTAAAGTTCTCTACCTTAACCCTTTAAATAAACCCTTTAAGTAAGAGAACGGTCCAAAGTATTTTTACTATCTAATGTCGATCATTGGTTAGATATCAGCCTAATAAATGACAATCAACATCTGGGTCTTGAACCAGCATCTTTCAAATCTGAAGGCAAGCATTAACCACTTGATAACCCTGACAATTAACTTATTCGATCAAACTAACTGTAAAAATGTGGTTCGCTATCTTCAGCCTCCTCTACAGTTATTTGTAATCTCATGTTAACATTTTTTGGCAGGTGCTGAGTTTTTCTCAATTACTGCTCGTAACTGGTTGATTCATTTACGTTATGTTCGTAAGGAGTTTGATATCTGCAAGCTATTGATTGAAGAAGAGTTGAAAAAAACCAGAGGTTACAACGAATATGCCAACTATGTACTTGTGAGTAGAATTAATATAAATATGATCATTGTGGTTTTTATAATCAAGTAAATATTTTAATGATTAAAGACTCGTTTTTAATGTCAAAATGTTAGGTTACAAAAATTATCATACAATAAAATTAAAATAAGTAACACTTTCTTAAAGCCCTGTTTACACGAGACCAGTAGAGTAGGCAGGTTACTTGCCTCTAATGTATTTCAAGTTATCTAAAGGAAGTAACCTGCTCACCAACTGGCTTCGCGTAAATGCGGCTTAAGTTCATGTGATTTAGGGAGAAAAAAGGAAAAATAGACAAAATTACAATACAATTCAAACTTTAAAATTAATTTTCTTCAATTTTTAGTCAATTACCTCATTATTCATTTTATTCATAATTTATTCATTATTCATTTTCATGTCACCAGAGTTGATTTAAAAACACTATTCGTTCAAATTTATAAATATATTATATATCTATAAAAGAGGAACTATGTAGTAGGCAACTGACTAGGAACAGATTGTAATGAAACTCACAGGCATTATTAAGCATCTTTCGAGGATGGTTTGTGTCAAGTTTGGTGCAGATCCGTCAAAAGAGAGTTTTAAGTGGGCTAATGTCAGACTTTTTTAACTACAATGTTTACGAATAAATATAAGTACCTGGGGACCGAGCTTTGCTCGGGGAACTTTATCACTATACTCTAAGAGTATTCTGTAATATTACATGTCATTCATTCATCATTAACATTAATTTCTCTATTATTTTGTATATTTTCTCCCATAATGTCTGCTAATGCCCCTGATAATGTGTTATCAGTTATTTAATACTAGCTGTAACCCGCGGGCTTTGCCCCGTTTAACTTCTTAATTTTCAAGATTATCTCGTTCGCATGGCTCAATCACGTCCTGGTTGAAGTTTGTTCACTACGCTCACTCACCTTTAGGTTGGAGCTCGTTCGCTACGCTCACTCACCTTTAGGTTGGAGCTCGTTTGCTACGCTCACTCACCTTTAGGTTGGAGCTCGTTCGCTGCGCTCACTTGCCTTCAGGTTAGCTCGTTCGCTACGCTAACTCGCCTCCAGGTTGAAGTTCGTTCGCTACGCTCACTCACCTTTTGGTTGCAAATTAGCTGTTGTCATAAATGTAAAAGAAATAATAGTGCTGCACCCTGTTGGTAATTTTTGTAACTTTAATGCTATTGAACATCACAGAACAGAACCAACTTGTTTAATTGAAACAGCTGTTAAGATTCAATAATTTCATTTCTCATAAGGTTAACATGGGAAACTCCAGAGCCACTGGGGCGGAGCCCGAAAGGATTTTTGAAATAAGAATATGCCTATATGTTAATCGGGAATGTGAGCTATCATCATGCCAAATTTCAGCCCAATCCGACCAGTATTGTTCGCGTTCACTTGTCACAAACATACATCCATACATCCATACATCCATACATCCAAACTTTCTCATTTATAATATTAGTAGGATGTTCCTCCTTGTTAATGTGTTATTTTATCCAATTTTGTTCAATGTTATATAATATACCACCACCCCACAGAAACATCATCCTATTTTATGTTACAAAATATAATATTTATGCTAATTCTCTCCATATCTATCCTGTACTTATAAAAAAAAATCCAACAATAATCATTTACTTAGAATAATATATAATTGTAAGAAAATTGCAATATAATAATAACATCTTAAATAGGCTATAGTATTATTTTTCAAAATTATCCAAAGAAAATCAAAATTACTGTGGCAAGTGTCATTTATGTAAATTAACCAGCTGTACATCATTTCAACAATGGACATGGACTTCCTGAGCTTGAACCATTGCCTCTCCCCAGATCCTGCCAACTCTTCACAGTGTGAACATCATTTTATTGGACATTGTGTTTGATTTAAATTAAATTCATAATCCCAAAGTATAATCTAAATTTTAAATTTCTTATCATCCAAAAGTATTCGGGACAAGTGCCTTGAAGAGTATCAAATTTTAACCAACCCCTATTTTATTTATTACATATGATACAAAGGTGAAGACAGGCACTCCAAATTTGGTAACCATCATCCATCTTGTTTAGCTAAGGAAAAATTTAATCTTCATTGGACATTTAATCAGCATAGCCTAATAGGCCCAATTAACTTAACTCATCAAGCTATACATATTTCAAATTGAACTTTTATTCAAAATCTAATCTTCAAATTTTATTTTATTTCATTAAATTCAGTGAAACCATTTGGAATCTTTCTTTGGACATTAACATATTATATTAAAAGCATCATGAACGTAGCCTATTTCAGAACAATAACTTAATTAAATTATCTGCATTTTAAAGAAGCCTAATATATCATTCGAACCGGCACGACCACCCCTTTCTGAGATTAAGAGCTCATATTTAAATATTAATTAGTACTTCAGAAGAAACCAACCCATTAAAAGCCTAGGATCTTTTCATCCACTTTGGAAGCCCCACCATTTTGAAAATTTACCATTGTTAACTTAGACCCTGTAGCTAATTCAACCAATAACTTATCTTATATTTGTATTTCATTAATAAATTTTATATTGTAACTTACCAAATCTATTTATTCTTAAAATAATTCATATATTATAGATTAAGATAAAGACTTACCTCATTAGACAGAAATAAAACACAAATTAGGAATTATCTTTATTAAGAAAGAAATGACTTTGAGTTCAATGTGGGCTAACTTATTATGTTAATGAAAAGTCTATAGAAAGCTTTATGGTGCGTAGCAATTCTTTGGTCAATGTAAATCATGTTTACTTTAACCAACTGTTTTCTAGGTTTGAATAATCACAACATTCTGTATTAGTCATGATTTGTAATAGTTCCACAATGTTTCTACAGAGTGCAGCACAGAAAACTATTTTACTTTTGAATAAGTCAAAATATATTAAACCCCAATAAATTGTAGCCCACCTGTGCACTCAACAACGATTAAATTCTCCAATGTTAAATATGTAAACATAAACACCTTTATCAAAGTATTATAAACAATAAAAGGGATGGCAATGCCTTAATATTTTTATCTTTTGTTCTATACCCACACAATGTAACATACATTATCAAGCGAATAAAAATCGTGCGTGCTATCTCGGGTATTCTAATGCCTCTCAATTTGTCATTAACCCACCACATTACTGTCATTAAAAGAAGGAACTCCAATAATACTAATGTGAAACTTAAATCTACCAAAGCTGTGCAACGTTACCAGATGTGACGATTAAAAAAATTACACCAAAATTGATTGAAGCAAAAATTATCAGTGGTAAGTTTAAAGGATAAATAGTCTTAATCCCAAGAATACGGATTATTTCATCTGAATTTAAGCAACTACAATTTACTTTGTGTCTTTTTTTCGCAATCACCATTATAAGACACTAGGGCAATCCCTGACTATCGTCGGTTTAAATTTAGAAAATGCATGCTTTTTACACGGACAGCTGTATGTTGCTTGCTCACGTGGTGGTAGGTACGCCTGAAAACTTATATATTTATACACCTAATGAAAAAACAAAAAACATTGTTTATCCACTAGCAATTAAGTAAAATATTCTATTTTTATTTTTGGTATACACTTTTATTATTCATCGTAAAGAACAAATTACTATTTAAAATAATAGTTATAAAGCTCAGCAACGCGCTGCGGGTAATTGCTAGTATATATATAAATAAATAAATATATACAGTGCTCGATTAAAAAAAATAAGGTGCCGTAACTATTACCTATTTAATGTGATTAGTACCTATTTATGACAATATTTTTATTTTTCCTAAAGAGAGGTACCGGAACTCCGTTCAGCCGCTTTCCTTCGCAAATCGAGCACAGTAAAACCCCGGTTAACCGAAATAAAAGGGGGAGAGCCGTTTTGGATTACCAATTTTTAGGTTAACCCATCATATGCTAAAAATAGCCAATGTATCACCACAATGTGTAGGAAAAATGAATTTAAGAGAATGTTTATACAATTCAGTGTTTTATTACAGCTAAAAAAATGTTACAATGGGATAGAAAATACTTTAAACCAGACAACTGAAGTTATTAAAGCGTTTTACAGCCCTTGAATGTGTACAAACAGATTTTCGGTATTACATTTTGATTGAGTTTTTTCATTTTTTGTTCAACTTTTAGAGGACATGCGCGACCGGAAGATAACAACTAATATTTTTTTTTAAATACTAGCTGTAACCCGCGGGCTTTGCCCCGTTTAACTTCTTAATTTTCAAGATGATCTCGTTCGCATGGCTCAATCACGTCCTGGTTGAAGTTCTTTAACATTTGCATTTATTTTGCAGCATTAAATATATCTACACATACAATTTATTTATTAACCTAACTATGTTTGATCAATTTTATAATGAACAAGAGCAAGGGTGTTGATGCCATCTTCCAGAATAAACCTCTTGTCATCGTCAAATGATAGTACTTTCTTATTCATGGTTAAGGTTTGAAGATGATGATTTATAGATTTAATTCTTGTCACATTCTCATAGTAATCTTGCCCAGTTGCAAGACAGTTCAAATAATGTTGATGTCTGAGGAGATGTTTAACAGTGGCACTATCAGCTCCTTTAGCTTTCTTCATCTCTAAAGCTTGCTTGTCTTCTTCATATAACCATTTTAGAGGAATGTAAGAATATAACTTTGGCCTTAAACCACAATATTTATACATAATATGACCATCTAATTCGTCTTTAAACTTGCCAGTGACTTTTTTATTTTTATCAGAATATAAGAAATGGTCTTTACTATATCCAGAGGTATCAAAATAGTGCAAGTCACATTCTATTTCCTTGTAAAAGTCCTCTGTAACTATAGAATACATTAAAGAATCTGTATCTGTCATAAGAAATCTTTTGTTCTTAAATTTTGACATATAATTATAGTGGAAATCATACATTATTACTTTACTGATATCCAAAATGGTCATTCCCAAATATATTGGTTTATTAAACTTTACAACTAATTTATTTAAATGTATAGCATGTAAATTGTTATCGAACTTTTTGCTACAATCAAACCTTGGATTATTGACATATTTTGTTAATAGTGACTCATCCTTGAGATATATATCACGAAACTTGCATTGATTCATAATTGTTCGACCAAAGAGACTATTATTTAACAATTTGTAAAAGTCTTTTTCGAAATCATTTTTAGCCCATTTTCGTTTTTCAATATTAAAATTAATATAGGGTGCAAGCCATTTTGATCGTCTAAATTTTAAAATTCTGTGGTATTTTGTAACAACCAAACCTAATTCCTCATATTTTTGTAATGCTTTATAATGTAAAATATATTTAGTTTTGTCATTTAAATTATTTGGTATTAATTTGCCATTCATTTTCTCTGGTGCTAATGGATAGTCATTATGTAAATCATGTAAGCTTTTAAAATAATATTTTAAATCAACTTCTAAAATGTATCCAAACTCATCATTTTGATTATTTTTGTAGTCTATCTCATTAGTCCAACGAAATCCATCCACAGGTAGTGGCTCACACATTGCTGTGAAGTATAGCGAGTTATCTAAATATATTAAATACACATTCTCTTGATTGGGGTCATAGTGTTCACCCATATATCTATTATTGGCTTTAGCATAACGTGTGGAAATCATGCTGACTCCTCCTCTGATTGCACTTTCTATGAACAAATGCATGTCAATATCTTGAAATAATTGTAATTTTATACCAGTCATTCTAAGACAGGCCTCCCATGTTAGTCCAAGAAGTGAATACATATGAACGGGGTCAAGTTTGGAATCCTTTAAACACAGGCCTCTAAATGTCTCAAACACATCAGCCAGTATCAATACCTCTGTTTTAAGATATAAATCATGATATTCTTGTAAATTATTTATATTAAAATGGGTCCAGACATTTTTAGCATGTTCATATTCAATGGGAGAGATATGTTCTTTAGTTAGAGTACTGTAAAATGCTTCTATAGGAGGGAGATACTCTGCAAACTTATCTGGTCCCGTCATATATTCATAGGGAACACGCCTTTACGTTGTAGTAGTGGATTGTCTATGAATCTAAATGTATTTAAATTGGAAGCTAATTTGTATAATGGAAGGGACAGAAAGTTATAGGAATCTAAAAATACTAAATCATCAACAGAGAATGAAATGTACTTTTCCATATCTTTGGCTATGCAATTTAATTTACAATTATATTTTCCCAAGTGTTGCATTATTAAATGACCGTCATAATTTTTTAAGTTATGGAAGAATACTGGGATTTTCTTTATTACTTTATAGTTTAAATTACAATCATTGTAGGCAGCTCCACGGTAGTGGCCATTTGAATGACAATGATCTCTCACCCTATCAAAATATAGGGGCTTTTCACAAATATGACAATGTGTTGAGTTTTGGAAAGATGCCTCTTGCTCTGGAGTCATTACAAGAGGAATATATATCGACATTTGATTTGTAATATAATCATAAGTCTCAAACAACCTTTTAAAAACACTTCCAAAACATTTGCACCACTATATAACTCTTCAGAAATAATCTTAGAATCTCTCACTACGACAAATGCAAATCCAGATGGAGTATGGTTGTTTGAGTTTATAAAGCACTCAAAATCAGCATAAATTACAAATGGGGCTTTAAGTTGATATTTATAATTTTTAAATTGTAATGTATCTTGTTTAGACATTTCTACTCGTTGGGCATCAAAGTTTTTACAATATGTTGTATGACGTTCTAATTTATCATTAGTATAAAAATGTTGTAAACACAACTTGCAAAAATGCTTCTTATTATTATCTTTTGTAGAGTGGAACATTAACTTATCAAAATCACGAATTAAACAATAATGTGATTTACGACCTTCTTGTAATAATAATAAATCTATGTGAGTATTACTATTTAGTTTGGTTGTTCTTAATGGATATATACATTTCTGGTCTTCAACTCCAAATACGTTAACACTTATATTATTTTGTTTTTCAAATTTATCTATATCAGATATTTTTACGGGATATTTTATATTTGTCATATTTAACTGACATTCATATGGTACATAATTAGAAACCCTTTCAGCATTTTTAGTATTCCTCGGATGTAAAGCTGCTAAAATTGACCAAAGAAAGCATTTATTGTCAGAATTTTTAATATTTAAAACTGCATGTTTTGATTGAATACTTTTTGGTGTAGGGATATATGACTTTGGAGTTAGGGGCTTATATTTGTAAACATGCAACTGCCAATATTTAGTATGGTCATATATCCATCCACTGCCTTGGGCTTGATATTTGTGTATAGAAGCATCAATCTTTAATAGTGCATTTTCAATTTGAGGCTTTAAATCTCTCTTCTCAATAGTTAAGGTAGTAAGGCTTCTAAAATCCGCTATACATTCTTTTTCATTAACTAATTTTCCATTTTGATCCATTAAATATTTTATAAATTTAATTCTCCTAACTAAAGTCCATTTTATCGGCAGAGAACAAGACTTAAGAGTATTTTCAAGGTCAGCTCTAATCGATTCATCAACAAATTTTATCATTATGTATGGACATTTCATGCAAGAATTGACATGTCTTTTAAAATGTCCAACAACATTTTTCTTAAAAAAATTACAAGTCTTGTGGCTTTGTAATATGTGACTAGTGTACATGTTGCTCGAATTCGAGCAATTGCAAAGTATTACAGGAGTTATTTAAAAACGAATAATAGTGTTATTTACAATGTGTTTAAAAGAGTCAACTCAAAGATAACCGGTGTGTAGCTCATGAAGATACTCACGATGTATATAAAACAGTAATCAACATTTCCTGTAAATATTGTATCATTTCATAACCTCTGGTACGGTATTGTTTTTTTAATGTTTTCTACAAACATTTCCTGACTTATAGCCATATAAGGTTGTATGGACAAAAACCTTAAGAGATTCTACCACCTTAAAACCTTAAGTTTGTATTACATGGGTTTATCTTCGTTATTGATAAACCTAAAGCATTCCGGCCGGTTTCTCCTCCTCAAAATGCTTCGCTGTACAGTGTACAGGCAACACAGGTCATTGATAGAGGGCCGATTGAGAACGAAAAGTCGTTTTGGGGTAGTGTTAGGGCGCATTTGTAACCTAATAGTTGAGATTGAGCTGCGGTCGTTTTCACGATTACGCCTCCTGTCTTTGTTTCCTTGTCGTCGCATCGGAGGCATTTAAAAGAAAAAAAACAACAAATAACAAATTTAAGTTACAATCATGCTAACACGATCCGTCATAGCTACACAAAACAACGATAAATACACATATCTGAGATACAACCATACTAACACGATCTGTCTTGGGGTTATGTTTACACAAACTCAAAATAGTAAATAAATGTACTCAATGCGTTTCATTGAATTGAAAAATAAATAACAGCAATTAAATTATACAGCTGATCAAAATGTAAAAATTATGTTTTCCATATGGATAACATGGGAACTTTCAAAGCCACTGGGGCATAGCCCAAGGGACTTTTTCAAAAATGTAAGGCCAGTTTGCAAATCTACGCGACACGCTCTTTCCAATGAGACGTCAATGGATAAAATCGGTGTAGAAATGGCGGAGGAGTTCAACCGACAAAGTTTCATGTAGCGTATTAATTATATAGATTTTAGAGCCATGTTATTAACACAGATTAAATCACAAACTTTGCACAGTTTCACTTTTATTTGATGAATTACCTTGTAGTGGCGAATCAGGTTGCTTTTATTGGAAAAAGAAGCAGAACACTGTTGACATGTGGTCTTCATTTTTATATATAACAAAACAAATATTGGTGTCACCTCTATAAATATAGACTTTTAGAAAATTTCAAAATTTTAAAAAATTTTAAAAATACTTCAACAGATCCAAGACTAGATCACTAGAGACAACAAAACAAGAAGCAAGCCCAAGGGAGTGACGTTTTCACCACATCACCACTAGAGGCAAGAAGGTTAAGCCCGAAGCATGCCCACGACCATGGGTCGGGAGCGCGCCTGCGACCGGGAGCGCACCATGAGCCGAGTTCACATAATTTTGAGAATGATTTTGAGACAGAAATATAATATATCTACATATCAAACAACTGGAAAGGGGAATGGTAGGTGTACTAGCAATTAGGCATGGGGCGGGGGGGGGGTAGGGGGGGAGTTGGCCCAAAAACCCCGCGCCCCAAAAAACGGCCGCGACAACCTATACTACAATACATATACACATGCATGGGTCAATAAATGAAAGAAATAGTTTTATTTTTATTTTTGCTTATTATCAAATATATTTATGGGGAATAACCATTGAAAGAAACTAACTTGCTCAATGACTATTTAGAATCACATGGTTTATATAATTAATTAATTCATGTGTATGATTGTTTTATCTTGAAAACATGTTTCTGAAAACACAGTTAATAATAAAGTTTAACAACTTTTAATCAATTATATTTTCTTTCTTTATTTAAAAATAACTAAGAAATAAGGTTTGACAATTTTATAGGGATATGTGGGCAAAGATCAGGATTTTTGGAATTGGTGGCCAAAAAATGATCCCCATGTTATTCTTATGGGAAAAAACGCCTAAAGTGAGGTCAAACCCGTATATTGCCACTACTAAGTACATTTAGCTAAAATTATGAAAATTAATTATATATGTATAAAAATTAAATATAAAGTAGAATTAACTTATAACTTTGTAAATTTAGAATTTAGTAATGTAACATTTTGAATTGGACCGTTATCATTATTTACCAAATTGTCCATTATATTTATAAATAATGATTCCCATGCATTTAGTTCATTGGATTTTGTTATATTTTTTAGTAATTTAGTATTATTGATTGATATTGTGTGGTCCGTTTCCAAGCAATGTTTTGCTATTGCTGATTTTTCAGGTATTTTGGGATTTTTTCAGGTGATTTTTTCCCGTAGGGGGTTGTGTGTTATGTGAGAAGTGTGTTCTTTGAATCTAGTTTTAATATTCCTTTTTGTTTTTCCAACATACTTCATCTCACAACTGTCACACTGAATTTGATAAATGCCAGACTTTGTTGTATTTTCTTATTTACTTTTAGGATTTCCAAGAATGTTTTTAATTTTGTTTTTCGCTTTAAATGAAACAATTAATTCAGCATTTTTCTGAAACGTTTTCTTGAAACGGACCACACAATATCAATCAATAATTCAACTCAATCAAACTAGTGGCTTGTAGGGACATAAGTCCCTAAAAAGCTCAAATGTAAAACAACATATTGTAATTCCGGTATTTAAACAAACAGAATAACATTATCTATGTGTCAGAATAGGCTTCCCTACACCATATCTTTTGTGTAAAAACCAGTTTGTTGATCTTCTTTGTTTGCTTTTGTTGATGTCATTTTCAATAAATAATTTCAATCACTCCAGTGGTTTAACATTAAAAGGCAGCAAACATATAATTGTTTGTGAATAAATACTGGTTTACTAAGGTGGCTTTGGTCTTGTGGTTAATGAGGATAAATAAAAGATTCCCTGTTTGGAATTTTAAAAATTAATTGGAGGTTCGCCTTCAGATGAATTGAAGACGCCTGCAATTTCGTCTGCAGTAGGCTTATTATACCTACGACGATCCATATTTATCCTGTCTACAAACCTAAGTTCTAATTCACTGTCACCTTGTACAACCATTTCTTCCGAAGCTCTTTTGTAAATTTGTAAATTTTCTAATAGAATTTCAGCTAGTTTTGACAATATTTCAGGTTTTAAGTAACTATTTTCTCGACGCCTTTGACGAATTTCTGTTGCTGTTGATGTGTCAATAATGTACAATTGGCCATACACGGGGTCTTCATCATGTTGAGGCAGCAAATCTGAGATTGAACGATAAATCTGTCCTTGAATTTTGAAACAGTATGGTCCTTTTCCTGGAATATCTTTCTTACTGGCTGAAAAATAAGCAAAAGCCATCGCACTGTTGTCTTGTCGAATGAATTTATACAGTTGTGGGCTCTCTTCAAACAAATTTTTAAGTTTTACATTAGTTTTTGGCTGAGGAAGGTTAATAAGTCCGTTATGGCAACATGTCATAAAATGATTAATCGTTAGTTCTTCTCTAAAATGAAGAGCACTACATTGAATGCACTCTTGGTCCAGTAATCCTGCATCATGAACATTTACATTTCTCTCGTCTACCATGGGTCTCCTAAAAAGGGGTTGTAACATATCTTGATTAAGTTCGTCATTATCTACTCTTGCTCTTCTACGCGCACTGTCATTCCTATGAACAGTTCCCCGCCTTTGTGGTCTACCCTTGGTGTTCATATTAATTACAGTACTTATAATGAAAAGAATATATATCCAGCAGCCTACATACCAAAACATCTTGAATCCCTGATGATTTTATAAAAGTATGATCGAATATGATTACTCTACGTTGTATATTCACTGCACTAAAAAAATATTTACTTAAATATTTACTTAAAAAATATTTACTACGAAGGAATGCAAATACACCATTTTAGAACCAATAACATTTATAGGTTATTTTAGTTGTATATATTAACACAACCTTAACCTTAAAATGTGTAGAAATATAAAGAAAACAACATCATTTAAAATAAACTTGAACATATGATTTAAAAATAAAAACAAAACAGAAGTTAGATTTAATTTTGACTCTTTGATTATTTATACAGAATATTTATTCTATGTCGTTTATTCCTTTAACACAACAATAATGTAAAAGCATGAAAAAATGAAACTTGAGTATATGATTTAAATATAAACAAAGAATGCAGACGTTTTTCCCATTAATCTTCAAGATTTCAGTTTTATTATAGTATACATTTCATAGTTGACAGGCTAAAAGTAAACCAAATGCGTGTATTGATCACTGTTTTCAAGATATAGCACGATCAGCTGTATTGAAGTCAACAGAAATCAGCAGTAAATGAAACTAATGCTATTCTTATGGAGAACATTTTACGTTATATCTAATTTTGTATCAAGATTTGGGGAATTTCACTATTTTTCCCGCCGTCACGGGGTCGAGACCTTTAATTTGAGCCCTCTCCCGTCCTTCTACGACTTCCCAGTCGCCCACAATTTTGACGCAAAGAATCGGCTTACGTAATTAATATATACATAGAAGATTACTAAAAAATATAACAAAATCTAATGAACTAAATGTATGGGAATCATTATTTATAAATAAAATGGACAATTTGGTAAATAATGATAACGGTCCAATTCAAAATGTTACATTACTAAATTATAAATTTACAAAGTTATAAGTTAATTCTACTTTATATTTCATTTTTATACATAATAATTAATTTTCATAATTTTAGCTAAATGTACTTAACAGAATACACTTAACAGAATACTTTATTTTTAACTATGTTACAGTTACACCATATGTTACATTCTTTAAAATGTATAATTGTATTTTTTTAAACATAAACATAACCTTCAGTTTTGTGATGTGTCTGATGATGCCAGCATAGCTGGCGAAAGGCCTCATAAAAATTAAAAATTCAGAAATATTGGTGAAGTTGTTATTTCAAATTAATATTAATTCCAATATTACCAGTTCTTCTTGAAGAAAATATACTGTAGTTATAAAATATTTTGTCAAATAAGCCCTTGAAGATTCTTATATTTTTCTTTATGAATAAAATGTTAATGTTCTGAAAGACACTGAATACTAAAATTACACATGTTTCTCATTGAAACATTCAAGGCAGAAAAATTGTTGGTCTGGTCATATTTTTCTTTATAAATAAAATGTTAATGTTCTTAAAGGCACTGAATAACACATGTTTCTCATTGAAACATTCAAGGTAGAAAAATGGATGATCTGGACAGTCTTTGCAGAAGGTGTTCACCGTTTTGGTTTTCTTGTCGGTCTCTCTTGAAGAGGATGTTTACCTAATTTTCTCATAGCATCCTCTGCAACTACGCCTTTTCTTCTTTCCCTCATCCTCCGATTTGCTGAGAGAATGAGCTGGCCTCTTTCTTTGTGGTGGTGTCACATGTCTTCAGGAGCCTCGTCCAGGCCCATTAGGCGTATAGCAACTGATTCCCTAAACTTTAGCATAGGCGTTTTGGTGTTGTTCAGCTTCCCGTTAATAACCCACGAGTTCACCAATGTGGTTCCCTTGATGAGCTCAAGGGCAACTTTTTTGTACCACTTGAGATTCCCCTAGTTCTGTCGTGATTAGGGGATGATGAAACCATTGTCACGTTTCTCTTATCTATCCATTTGACCACTTTTGTACCATGAACTTAAACCACTTAAATCCAATGCATTGGCCCCTTTTCAACTTAGTTTTCAATCATATTCAGGCAATCCCTTTGTGTTCACATTTAATGTTCCACACATCCCCTTTTTCAGTTCTAGTAGTTTTTCAACGATGGGTATGCTGTGTAAAACTTGTTAGTTGTTAAGGTCCTTCCTTTGTTGAGAAATCCTTCAATCTATACATCGTCACTTTCAAAATCTACCAATAGATCTAAAACCACATCATAGGTGTGCCCATGTTTGTGCTCTTCCCATCATACAAAATCATTTTAAGTGTATAGCCGTCTACTGTACACAGCTTATACACTTTCACTCCATACTTATGAGCCTTATTCTTTACGTATTGTTTGAAAATAACCCTCCCTCGCCATGGTATCATAGTTTCGTCAAATTACAAGATCTTTGCCGGGTTCCAACGCATACATGTATGCTGACTTGAGGTAATTCACAATTACTCTTATTTTAGCCAAACGGTCATTTTGGTCAGGAATCCATTCATTATTCACAAAATGCCAAAACTTCTTTATCAACAAGAAGCGGTCTCTCGTCATGGTTTGTTTAATCAACTGGTTTCCATATAACGGATTCTTAGACCAATACAAATTGATGTGCGGCAGTTGAACTAGGCCCATACAAATCATAATACCTACAATTTTTTTCATTTCAGCAGCTGTTGTGGGAAGCCAATCATTAGACCTTGATTTTGCAGAAGGTTGGTTGGATGTTAAAATTGAATAGCATACCTGTTTGTTTCTTGGGCCATGTAGTCCCACAGCTCTTTGTCTAGAAAGTGGAGATAAATATCAATAAGTGAAGCAGGGTTGTCAACGTTAATGTTCACTTTTGAATTTCCACAAAAATATTCAAAATAAACTGTCTCAGGTAAAGTAAAAGGTGATTTGTCTTCGACCCAACAGCACCTGAATTGATTTATGTCAGGTCCTTCCGATGTGCTGGTGCCACCTGAGGTTGTGATCGTGCCCCTACTACCTCCCCCGACTGTTCCATCTTCCTCGCCCCTCCGCCAACTGTTCCATTGTCCCCGCCTCCACCGACTGTTCCGTCGTCCCCGCCTTTGCCCATTGTCCCATCGTCTCCGCCTCCGCCGAGTGTGTGGTTGACAAGATGTCTGCCGGTTAGTTTACGGCGTTGGTCACCATCTTGGCGAAATGTTCTCCCATCGTTGTCTCCATCGCCACCTGAATGATGGTTCATAGTCGGGATCTTCAATATCTCTTCCATCGAAAACACATAGTTCTTGCTCATCGTCACTACTTTCGGATAATGCACTACTAGGGACCGGCCCATCTAATCCTTCCGTAACCAGTTGTTCCAAGAAAGCACTATTACTGGCATTCACAACAATCAGTTTTGGTCGTTTACGCGTATTGTACACTTTAGCAGGATTGTCAGGGACTTGAGGGTCGTCAGGGTTGTCCTCATCGGACGACAACATACTTACAAAAACTCAATAAACAGTGTACACACAGTTCACCACACTAAAACGCAATGTTTAGGTTAGCTTGCAATATATCAACAAATAACCCTAGCGCTCTCTGTTGATGTTAGACTACTATCGCCTCCTGTGGCGCTTGAAGCAACTATTTTTGATACAAGATCCAGAGGTCTCGTGTCGTAATAGAGTAAAAGTTTCATGATCTCGTTTGTTTCATGAATACCAGCTGTTTCAGCAAGAAAAATGCATTATTTATGTACAAGTTTAATTTCTTTAAGATAATTGTAGGCCGAAATATCGATGTTGTAACTTATGGAAAAAGAGCAAGTTATCAGTCCCGAACCACGGGCTAGGTGCGATACTAGCCCCCAGGATCTCGTAAGGCAGTGAACGTGTTACCTTAAAAGTGCATAAAGATTTTGTTAAACCAAAAAAATCCATCGTGTAGAGCAGTTTTGTATGTACATTGAAGCGTTGTAAGATTAAATGTACGGAGAAATTAAAAAATACCCCTACCGCAGCAAACCTGCAGACTAAGCGAATTTCCATTTTCCTGATTGGATTTGCACTAAAATGCCTCCTTAAAAATATCACATTATTTCAATAGAATTAGTTTAACGAGTACTTAGGTTTGCTGGAACTGGGAGGGTAAAAAGTGTTTTTTGTTGTAAAGACACGATAAAGAACCATTTCCAAATCTCTAGCAAAGTATGTAATGAAACCTACTTCTATAAATTGATTTTATAATAAATACCTACACACCTACTTATAGACTTTTAGATAGTATGGTTGTTCGTAGTATAGTCGGTATAGTGTTCGTTAGTCAATGTAATCCCAAGAAGATATGGCCAACCATAAGACCCGAGTTCCATTTTAAAAAGTGTATTTTTATATAAATAAATTTGGCGGTGGCAATGGCTGAGGACTAATTTTGAAGTAAAACTTAGTTATGCCATTCGTTTAAAGATAAGCATTGGCACCAATTCAGAGAATAAAATACAACTATAAATCTTTACTCTTTACTTTAGCTTTGCTATAAATAAATATATATATAATGTACATAAATATATAAATAATAATAATGTATATAAATCTGCAAAAGTCCGCAGCCAATCTGCACAAATAAAATTATTTTGTTCGGGCGCCGTTAATACATCAGCAACTCAGCACCACTGCCAACCTCAGTCCCTGTTCGGGCGCCATCTTGCGACGCTACTTTCTGCACTGGAAAAATATTACAAGTAAGTGCAGTCGCAAACGTTTGCCGGGGATAGCTCAGCCTACAATGGCTGGGTAAAGTTCCAGGGTCTGCGATAAGGTCAGGGAAACCACTAGGCCAATAGCCGGGTCTAACCAGTATAGGACTGGCTCATACACGGGCACTGTGAACAAGTCAAAAACAAGTCACCAAAACAAACGTGCAATAATCACTACCAGGCCTACGCCGATTCTCCACACCCCTAGGGGGTCGTTGCTGACTACGCAACTCGGGCTTCGTCCTAACTATCCAATAGTTAAGCCCAGAGTTCCTAAAACGCAGTGAGTTACACGACGACTTGCCAATAAAAACCACAACGCGAGTTATCACCAGGCGGGGTCTACTAGGCCACTAAACTACAATACACAACTCTAATGCCCAAGCTAAGAATCAAACAGTTCACTCAATAATAATACCATATAATAGTACAAGTATACTATTGGCAGAGTGACTAAACCTCTAGTAGCTGGTCTCAATAAATACCAAGCCAAACTAGCAAAGCTAAATGTCAATTGCACCACTATTAAATTATTAAACTACTTAGTAGCAGATAAATAAATATTAAATACGTTCCAAACACTAGATAAATATATTATCTCATAGCCGGTACTCTGTTATCCAAGCTACCAAGATAACGTGTTGGATTACTAAACAAGCTGTTCAGGTTAAATTAAAATAATCAAATGATTAATCAATAACAACCCTACTGCTACTAGTACTACTGCTACTATATCAACGTTATATTACTTAGCTGGGCTTCTGTTACTAGGCTAATAGAATTAGCTACTAGCCTACGGTACTTCCAACTACGCACGCCAAATCGTGCTGCCTAGGTTTGTTGGGCCTCAGAGTTATTAGTAATGTAACTAACTCTTGGTACAACGCAAAATAATATCTACCACAGTCAATAAATTATATTATTTGCGCTCTAGCGCCTGCCCAGAACCATCAGGAATGTACTTTAATATTATTCCTGACACCTGTAAATACTAACTACCATCAGGCTTTGACCAGCACGGTTACAACTCTAACTCCTGCAATCAAATCAGAGATGAATGTTTTTAATGTCAACTATCAACTCTTAAACCAAAATATAATAAAACACGTCGTCCACTCACCACAAGTGGGTCACTACCCAACTTGAACGCCGACACTCACTGTCACACCGCACAACACCAACGTACTCCAGTACACCAAACGTCGTCTCAGCAAGACACCAACACTACCTTCCTCACTGTACAGGATCCACCACTAGAATGTCCTTCTCGGCTATCCGGTAGTCCCAGGATACCCAAGCTTATCCGAACTGATAAGCCGGGTCAAAGGGCGCCGTTGCCGCTTGCTTACTTCAACAATCGGTGCGCGGCCAAATAGCAAATATTTACCCCCCTAGGAAAAATAACTCGTTACATAATTTATTAGTACTCTTCATAAACGAAAATTTCTTGTAATAGTTTAGTAAGAAATGAATGTATTTTCCAAATTTGATCAAAATATATTCACAAACAAGCAAACTACAACAGTTGACTTATTGTCTATATGAATAACATGGGAATGTTAAATTTAAAATTTTTTGGAATTTTCTCCGTAACCGTTAGGCGCATAATAACGCTCAATATACTAAATTATTTTTTTAAGCTCTACAAATTGGTTTGGAAAGAAATTGTAAAATTTTGTGTTTTTAGGGTCAAAAATGGGAAAAACCTATTTTTACCCCATAAAACCCCCCATAAACCCCCCTTCCCATATTCCGATTATGCTGGTTCGCGAACTCGTTCAAATAAAAATGTAGGTTTACACAAAATTTCATCAAAATCAGATCATTTTTGCTCAAGTTATCGTGTTAACGGACACACACACACACATATATATATATATACTAGCTGTAACCCGCGGGCTTTGCCCCGTTTAACTTCTTAATTTTCAAGATGATCTCGTTCGCATGGCTCAATCATGTCCTGGTTTCCTTTCCCTGTTGCAGCAAACCTAGATGGTACTCATAAAATCTAAAGTTATATAACTATTGAATAACTGTAAAAAGTTAAGGTAGTAAAAATCTAATCAGACAAAAGGGAATTCGCTTAGTCCGCAGGTGTTCTGTGCGCCAGAGCTGCCCTTAGGCACGTATGAAAGGTGCGGCTGCATAGGGCCCCATACCTTGGGGGGTTCCACTTTTGGTACAAAAAATAATAGTATACTAGAGAACCCATGCGGCTCAATGAGCCGCATAGTATGAAACATAATGCCGAGAAGAGCGTTATGCTTAAATTCGAGTAATTCTAGTTACATCTTAGAGTTGTTTGAAAACCAAAGTTTTTCCAGCATTGAGAATCGAAGAAAACTCTTGCATTACTGATAACCCATGTAAAGTAATTTAAGCTGGGTAATTTTATTTCTTTTATTTGAGACGTCCCCCTAAACCAACGAATTTTTTTTTTATAGAATCCCGAAAAGTGGGCTAATATCAATCATTTCATGTGATCCATTTTTTACCCACAAACTCTGGGTTTCAAACTGGACAGCCATGACCTGCTTTGAATAGGCTAAAGCCATTGAAAGTTGGTTAACGTATTTTAACGTGTTGTCTGTCAATCTCAGTATATCAGAACACTGTTACGTTGTTCAGTGGAGTTTCTGGGGTTCTCAAAACCTGTCCCAAAGTTTTGAAAGTATGGATTCATTTATAGAAATGGGTTGTATTTAACTCTTGTAGCCATAAAATTTGGATAGCAAATTTCACTTTCTCTTTTCGAACAGCTTATATTATTTGCCTTAGAATCATAAAAATAAAACTTGACCGTCCCTACTCGATCGTTGAATACATAAACGCTAATTCCTTCACTTATGTTTGGTCTAATATTGCCACTAAAACTTTCAATAGCAAATCGGTTTTTGAAACTTGTTATTTTTGACTTGAAATGTCTGGATTGTGTTGGTGAATTCAGTCAAAAAACTTTGTACAAGTTTGTCCGAGGAACTGGCAACATAACCTAGAAGTAAACAATCAATTTGATTTTTTCTCAATTGAAGTATAGCGAGTAACACAAAAGTTTATAATAAAAACATAATGTCCGCCTAATCTTACTACTTGAACATAGTCATAGTCAAGGCATTATTAGTTTCTAATAAATGTTTAGAAATATCTCGATCTATTAGTGTCAGAAGTAAACATTTATTGCATGCATTCATTTGATCTGACATTAGGCAAGTTTAATTTACCACCGTGTCAACACAAGTGCTTCGTATATTTTTTCACTTCCAAAGTAAGTTACATAGCAGAACTGGCAAATACAGTATTATTCATCTAACCAAGTGAATGTGTATCTGGATGGGTATCTGTTACTGTTAGACCAGGCCTCTCTTTTTCTATTCTCCTCATACGCATAAGATATCTTATTATTACTATAATTGTCTCACCCTCCCGTTTTCAATATTTCTTCTTTGAACTTGAGGTATTTTCTGTTCTTCCAACAAAACTTATCAACTGTTTAACTTGGTCTCAACCTACTGAATATTGCAAACATTAATATTTACTCCCAATAAGCTAATAAGTTTCTTTTTATAAACAGTTGTTTTTTTTGTTTTTAAATTTGTTCTATGTATTTCTTGTGGGGAAAACCTGACCTTTGAGAGGGTCTCACGCCCTTAAGAGTAGGAATTTTAAAATTCTAAAACCTTATTTTATCGCAAAACTACATATTGAGACAAACCTTTTGACACCTTAAACGTTGAAATTGGTCCACAAATAAGGGAGGAGTTAACAAAAAACGACTTCACGTATTATATATATATAGATTTCATCACTAGGGCGTAAAGTGACTCTTTTCGTCCGAAGCTCAACTCTTACGATTGAGGCAAAGTCGAGGTTGGAAAATGAGCGAGGGTTCAAAAGAAACTTTTTGCCTGTGTGATGAAATATATTTTTCGTCATTAATTAAGCAAATTAAGCTACAAAACAAATATACTTTTTCACGTAAAAATAACCTCTCAAAACGACTTCCAACTTGTATTCAAGTTTGCTAATGCAAAGAAGCAGCTGTTTAGTAATTGGTTAAATTATTTCGTAAATTACGACTGTGTTAGTGTAGGGTACATATTATATTATTGATATGTCAAACTGTTGACAAGAAGGCTACAATAAGCAACAACCGATCAAACCCATCAATTCATACTTTCGACACATGCGATTGCTAACAACCGAAGTTTACAACAGCAGATTTTTACTCCCTAGAGACAAAAACGGATTTTTACTCCCTAGGGAGTAAAAGAGCCACTTTAGACCCGCAACGCATGTATTAAAACTGCTGTTTTTGTTGCAGTGTATGACAAAAAAAGTCTATGAATTTTACATCATTTATGTCAATAATGAAAAATTAGGGTTAGGTATAAATCTTGAAATTATACATATATACATTTTTGTTAGGATACTAGTTTTTCGGTAGTAAGGGGCTCCGCTCTGAATGTTTGCAATGGGCCCCGCACCACCCAAGGCTGGCTGTGAGCAGGGTATTTATGTAACAAACTACTACTATATGTTTACAACATTTCTTGTTTCCAGGGGCTAATTCTTCGTCATGAAGGGAAAATTCAAGAGTCTATGGAATATTTCAAGAAATGTCACACATTGAATCCAAAAAATATTGAAAACATCAAACAAGTTGCTCGGTCTCTGTAAGTTTGTTGTTTTTTAAATACAATTTAGAAATGTCTTATGTAAGTAAGTTTTTTATTACCCTACGTTTTAGTTGACACCTGTTCAATTAAGATTGTTAGTAGTTTACAAATAAAATAATTTATAAAATAATATAATAAAATTATTTTAGCACTCGCTTCTAGCAACATGAAAGAAGTGAAAGAATTTAACTAATAAAAATAGATAATACATTTTTCAAGAATAACCATTGGAAAAGTTTAAAAGTGATTTGAAGGTCATTGAATTTTTTAATATTCAAAGGTACTGTATGGTAAAAGGTTTTCTGACTCTGTTATTGTCATTGGACAGACATATGTTTACCTGTGTTCAGATGAGTACCATCTCAGAGTAATAATACATAACAGAGCAGCAGCCCCAGCCATTTTTAAACGACAGTTTTGTAGCCGGCCGCTGGGCTGCTAGAGGTAGTTCAGTTGGTGCCGGGTAAGAGTGCGCCCTTGTAGTGGTAAAATACTGCATTACCAACTTACAGAGCTCGCGGTTCCGACCGTCGAGTGTGATGTCAACACAACCTCCTGTGCCCTTCTCGTTTAATATACCAAATATAAAAGTTATATATTTATTTTTGGTGTTAAACGCTGAATCTTTGAATTTTTTTTTATTTAATTTACCAACAAGCTGATGTTATATATTAAAACTGTAAAAGAGCTAACAAAACTCAAAACAGTCACACCATGGAAATCTGTTTTAATTTTAAGGTCCAAACAAACTTCTAGCGAGAAAGTTGTAGATAATTAGTTGTCTAAAACTTTTATCCCAACATTTCCCTCATAAACCCATAACTTTTTTTTCATTAATTAAGTTTAAACGGCAAATTAACGTTTTATTTTAGTGCTTAAGGGGAACATAAAACAAAAACTACAAGTATTTAGTGAGGTAAAGGAAAAAAAAACTTCCTGACAATCAAAGCGAAATGTTTAATAGGAAAATTAATGTTACAGTATCAAATTATATCTTACTAATGGACGGAGTGGAACTACAGGGTGCGGCAAAAAAACCGATCCATTTTCTGCAGCGCACTGTTCAGCAACAGATCGTCTGAGGGTGGTGGGAGTAGGCTCGTTGGAAAGCCTATCCAATGCCATTTTTTGTAGTCATAAAGCAGTGGTCGTATGAGCTACGTGCGGTTGTTATCGAGTTGTTTTTAAAAAGTAATGATTTAGTCATTGCAACTCAGCGGCAGTTCCGTGCTTTTATTTAATTTGGTCGACATAGAGAGGTTCCGACCTGATTATCTGTATGGATGATTACCAAATTATACAGATTATTATTCTAATCCATAGGGATGAAAATTAACCTCAAAATTTGTATAACTGAGCGGTCAGACATGTTCAAGGCAGCCGTTTATTTTCGGGCTGGCCTACGAGGACTGTTTTCCGCAGCAGCACGAACTCTATCGAATGTTTGTTGTCTGGCGTTCGATCAGACTTTGGAAGGCCTGTCAGCTTCCTTTTCATCGCAGAAGCCGTTGTCCTAAAGTAAGTAACCCACCGCATTATTGTGCTACGCAACGGAACTTCTCCATGTCGCCTTAATTGAAAGAGTGCATGAAACTGCCACTGAGTAGCAATGAATAAATTCATTATTTTATAAAAACTACTCCATAACAACAGCTCTAGCTCAGGCAACTACTGCTCTCAAAAAATGGCATCGTGTGAGCTTTCCAACGAGCCTACTCCCACCACTCTCGGACGACCTGTCGCTGAACAGTGCTTTGCAGAAAATAGATCGGTTTTTTTGCCGCACCCTGTATTTCAATTTCCAAATCAGTATCTCTATTGTCAGCCAAGATATTCTCGAAACAGTATTGCAGTAGAAAAACGTCTTCAAAACGTTCAGCAATATACTAGGTGTATTACTCTAACAGTACTGTACAATATATTAGGCAGCGTAAATTTGTACATGGTTTAAGAATCCAAACAACTCTAAGGGCATGGCATAAATAATACTTTGGCAAAAAGTACCTTGTTTCAAAATTAGACATACCTATATTGTATATGTCTACTGAAGCTAGTAATTCCATACTGACTAAAGAATTTATGGACAACCTGCTGGATTCAACCGACACAGAAGAGGAAGCTAAACGTCTTGTTCAAGAAATAATTGAGATACATATAGCTGGAGGGTTCAAAATTTGTAACTGGATGTCTAATTCAAAACAAGTACTTCCGAAAATTCCTGAAAACCTAAAGCCAGCCAAGCCAAACACTTGATGCCCGATACCCAACTTCCTACAGAACGAGTACTTGGATCATGGTGAGACGCTGAATCCGACTGCTTTGTGTTCCATCGCAATGTTGAAAAACTTGAATTTGACGAAACGAGAGATTATTAAAGCAGCTATGTCAATTTTTGATCCCCTAGGTCTAGTTGCCCCTACCAAAATAAAAGGGAGACTACTGGTTCAGGATGTATGGAGAACGAAACTAGGTTGGGATAATGTTGTGACACCTGAACTTAGTCTGAAGTGGAAAGCTTGGATGGATGAAGTCAAAAGTCTTCAAACACTGAAAATACAAAGGTGCTACGTCAACACACGAGTCAGTGACTCTGTTGAACTTCACATATTTGTTGACGCAAGCGAAAAAGCTTATGCTGCAACTGCATATCTGCGTCAGGAGAACAAATACACTTACGAAACAACATTGATCATGTCACATGCTAAGGTGGCGCCCATCAAGAACCTGGCTATACCTAGACTGGAACTCCAAGCTGCCATTTTAAGATGTAGAGTAGCTTCTGCTGCCGAACAAGATTTGGGCGTTTCAATCCAAAAGTAAACGTATTGGTCTGATTCTCAAACAGTCCTACACTGGATCAAGTCAGATCTAAAAAACTATAAACAGTCGGTCTCTAATAGATTTGGATAAATCCAAGAACTTTCTTCAGCAGAAGACTGGAAATGGGTCCCGACAAAATTAAACCCTGCCGACTATGCGACTAGAAGCAAGAAAAGGTTCAAGTCTGATATTCAAAACACATGGCTCCATGGTCCCCAATTTTTATCTTTAAACTGTGAACACTGGCCCGCACAACCACCGAGCCGCTAAGTGAAAGAAGACCATGAAACCAAACGCCAGTTTACCGGTTTACATGCAGATGTGGATGCAAAAATAATTTACATTTCAAAGTTCTCGTCATGGGAGAAACCAACTAGAATTTTTGCTTGGATTTTGAGATATGTCAATAACATAAAATTCAACTTCAATTTGGACCAATAGACTACAAAAGCATCGTTGCTGGAACCTAAAGAACTGAAAGTTGCCACAGAAATTCTTTTGAAATTTCCACGAGATGAAACCTTTGGTGAAGAAAGGAAACTTTTGATGAGAAAAAAGTCTTCTTAAGTCAAGCCGCATTTATTCATTCTCTCCATATTTGGATTCTAACAACATTTTAAGAATGTCATCAAGAACATCAAACTCACCCAAACTGACAGCAGATCAGAAAAATCTTATAATATTAGATGGCCGACACTTTACTTCGAGATTGATAGGAAAAACTGTATCATGATGAATGTTTCCATCAAGGTCTCGAGACAGTTGGGTGCAAGATAAGAAAAGATTCTGGATAACAAATCTACGGCCACTTCTAAAGAAAATTAAGAGAGAATGCATAAGGTGCAGATTGAATTGTGTGAAGCCTTTTCCCCCCAAATGGCGCCTCTACCAGAATTCAGAGTAACAAGAACTACCCATCCGATCTTCTACACTGAAATAGATTACTTCGGACCGATAGAAGTTACTGTAGGGAGAAGACAAAAGGAACGTTGGGGAGTTTTGTTCACATGTTTGACAACTAGAGCTGTCCACTTAGAAGGTGCACATTCTTTGAACACAGAAAATTGTATCATGGCAATCCAACGTTTCATCAGCCGAAGGCACTGTCCATCGGAGATGTTCTCGGACATGGGACAAACTTTGTTGGGAGTGACAATGAGCTCAGGAATGCTACTAAGTGTTTAAACAATGTCCACATTCAGAGGGTCATATCCAGACAAGGTATCAAATGGAACTTTATTCCTCCTCGAGCCCCAAATGTGGGCGGATGCTGGGAGAGACTCATCAGATCAGTTAAAACTGCATTAAAATTTATCATGTGCTCCCAGTATCCTAAGGATGAAGAACTTCAAACCTTTCTTATTCAAATATAGTTTATCATCAATTCAAGACCACTGACTAATGTACCAATTGACCCACTTGATCCAGACCCGCTCACTCCAAACCATTTTCTTAGAGAAGCCTTCAAAATAGATATCAATGAAGACAAACTTTGCAGAAGGCAACTAACTCGAGTTAAGACCCTACTGGACAACTTTTGGAAAAGATGAATTCATGAGTATTTACCCTGCTTGAAAAGGAGGTGCAAATGGCACACAATAACGACTTGGCAATAATTGTGGACGATGACAATGCACGTAACACCTGGCCCCTAGAATATCTGCCCTGTACCCCGGTCGAGACGGACAAGTTCATCACAACAGCAAAAGGTACTTTTCGGCGTCCAATGACAAAAGTTGCGTTCTACCTGAGGAGGGAAAAGATGTTAATGACTAATTTCATATATGTATGTCCATTGATTAATCTTTTCTATTCTATTTCTACTGTACAATTTATTTGTGCATTAATTATAACATGTTTTTAATATTGTTAATATGATGAAGTAAATGGTAAATAAAGTGACTATTGAAATGTTTTGCTGAAAACTGACCATTCTTTTTTGACTAGAATAATTGACAATTTAATAGTGAAAAACAATCCCGGGCTTGTGTGTAGCGTCCTAGGAAAAAAATTTTAAACAATATTACATTTTACAACACAACATTTGGGTATCGATATATGTGTTTTTATTTAAGCATTTACAACCTACTAATTATGCAGAGGCAAGAGCATGTATTTATGGATACTTATGAAATAATCATGTTTTTATTTTATTTTGAAGCTTGCGGGGCTCCCTGTATTCAAATTTTTTTGTATGTTGTAACACTCACCCCTAATTATTCACAACACTGAAATTCACATTTCTAAAAGAGTTATTATAACAACACGTTTTACATTCATACTGTTATTAACACTTTCTAATAATTTGAATATAACTTCAGCCATAGCACTAACACAAAATGAATTCGTTAAAACAACACCACAAAACAACTTTTAAACACAACCGAAAACACCACTGATCACTTACTTCGATGTTCTGACTTTGACTTCCAAATTTTGAGAAGCTCTTAAAGAGCCTTCCTGTGACTACTGCCCTACACACCGTTGCAAGTCCTCAGTCTGGAGGCCTTGGCATCGCCACTCATATCTAATCTTTGTGTACGAATGGATATCAAATCCGTACAATGGCCATGTAATATTATGTTACTATCCCATGTAAATGTGAATGATCCCACGGTAAACCGGGTATGCTATGAAGCTATGCAAACTAAGGCAGGGCCGGATTTAGCATTTTTGCGCCCCTAGGCCCAAATAATTTTCCGCCCCCTAGTCTGGTCACAGTTATACTTTCCTTCAAACCTTTATTAAAAACTATATCATACCCTTAGACCTAAGTTAATTGCTTGCATACCACTCCTCGTTGGAATCATTGCAAGTTTTTTTTTTAGAATTGACTTAATGCCGTCTTAAACACTTATTAGTAATTTTATGCTTTTAATAAACGCTCACGTTTGTGGCCGTGGGACTGTAACAAAACAACTCAACCCACCGAGCATTACTAAAAAAAAAAACATGGCCATTGATAAACATGAACTCCAGATACAGTACATGATACCATAGATAAAACATACTCCTTTAGTACATTTGTCATCATTTTGGATTAGCTGAAAACAATTCTTGTTATTTAATAGTACCTAGTATGTTTGATCTATGTTTAAACCTAGTTTATCCAAAATAAAACGATCTAATCATCAACAATATAGGTCGTCTCCTGGTTATATTACAAGAAATTAAAACACACATCATAGAACTAACCCTAAAATAATGGAAACAAAATTACATCAAAACTAACGTCCAGTGTCACCAACATGAACTAGACATGAACAAATTTTGAATTAACAATGTCATAAGAAGTTGACTTGAGTTACATTTAATCTATGGTCGTACTGCATCTAGGTTATATATTTCCAAAGCAAAACAGAGAAATATTCCGGCCAACCGTCGATCCTTAGGTCTGTAGAGAAAATGACTGCATTATTGGTGCTTTGGAGGGTATTGAATTTTTCTAAAATCTAATGCAAACTGAGATGAATATTTTTTGGTTAATTTTAAAGGTAAATTCATCGTTGTTTTAATATTCAACACAACTTATTAACTTGATCCTGCAGATTGTTATTCAATTAACAACAACATTGAATATTGTGTATGATGTTGACTTTTTTTGTGAGGTGAGGGTGGTAACAATGTCTAGCACGCATGCGCTCCTAATCACTCTGATCAGTAGTGCCGACTGCCGAGCCCAAACCAGCATAGTGGCAGTGCAGTGGCAATACGATGCGTACCCCTTGGGCGCTCGTCAACGTCAACATCTCTACAGCCTACTCCCGTATAACCAATGTGCGTTACCAATTTTGTAACGAAATTGATGCGTAATTCTGATAAATAGTTTAGATTTCCTAACAATTATTTCTTCTTATGAACGTCAGAATCACAATGCTTTGGAGTTTTTTTTATCAACTGTGACTATTTATTTTTTTTATTTTAGATAGCCTAGGTATACAAAAAATTACTCTCGGCCGTACGCCCTCTGGGACCTTGCGCCCATAGGCCCGGGCCTACGGGCCTATTGGGAAATCCGGCCCTGAACTAAGGTATACTTAAAGATCTACTTCTGCTAAAAGTTTAATGGAGCAAGTTTGCTAAACTGTCTAGGCGCTGGGCCATGTCCCGTGTGAACTTATATGTCCCCTAAGTTTTGTTGCGGGACTTTGTTTAACACCTATGGGAGCTATAAAAAAAGGGATCACGTGGTCTAGATCATGGTCATTTGGCCGCCATATTGGAAAATGGCAAACATTGTGGCTGTAGTCCAGGCATCGAAAGGATATAGAGGGAAATGTTTTTATCACAATTTCTGACTTATTAACTTTGTTTAGTATAGTTAGGTTAGGAGGTTAACATACCAAAAGTCCACGCCTCCAGCCCTCGTGCTGTGGGGGAGGGGGGGCTTGAATGTACCATTTTTTTGCCGATATCTTGGAAACCACGAGTCCAAGCGAAATTATAGTAATATAAAAGTGAAAGATTATCAAATTCCATTAAGTTTGCAATTTACTATTTTTCGATGTTTTGAATAGTTTTTGCCATCAAAAATTTGTAGGTAAATTTAGAAAAATAAATTTTTTGTCATGTTTTTTGTTCTTTTTAACAAGTTACCTCGTAAACTATGCATCCTCAAAATAAATACTGGGCATAGGGGTTGTAGAAAATCAAATTTCCTTTAATAATATACACGACTTTACTAGTTTACCTTCTTCCGTTCAGATTTTAAAGCAAATTAAGTCAGTATACAAAAATTAAACTATATTAAGGTAAAAAAAAAAAAATAAAATCTAGTGTTGAGAAAGAAATTTGAAGTCTTGTTACAGCTGTTGAGTACAGAATATTTCAATTTACCACCTTACCCAGTCAACTAATTGGTTGGAATATCCACTATCAAGTAGCTAAGGTGAGTACTGGGCGTCTAAAAATAGCACAGATAACCATTACAGAAAAAATAAACTTGTGGGCTGCCTAACCAGCTTCCTCACACTTGATGATCTAGCTAGGCTAAATTGTAATGAGGAAATATGGTGTTATAACCATGTGTATGCGTATAAGAGTGTCTATATGACACTGGAAACCAATCACAACCATTAAATTGAAACCAAGACAAATGACATATTTAAGTGGGAATTAACATTAAACATTACATCTGTGAGTAGCCTACTTTTGAGTCAATTGAGCCTTGTTATCTTAGTTTGGAAATGACTAACATCCTCATAGTCGTTTTAGCGAATTTCCCATTTAGGGAATAAGGTATTACCGTAGTACTCACGGTATGACCTGGACCCGGGACCGATTTAATTTTTCATTTTGAGGTCCCTAGAGGCCAAAAACACCATCCTGTCAAATTCATATATATACTAGCAGAGTACCCGTCCTTCGTACGGGGTTGGCATATAAGTATAAAATGCTTATAGCAGTTATGGGTGAGGACATGGTTTAAGAAATTTTGGTTATTTTGTTCTACCACTGCTTTTGAACCATAGAAAAAAGTAAAGGTCTCATTGTGTACCATAGCTTTTTGTTGCTAGTTGGTTCAAATTAGCTGTTGTCATAAATGCAAAAAAATGCTGCATCCTGTAGGTAAACCTTAAAACCTGTTAATGCTATTTAATATCATAGAACTAACTTGTGCAGTTGAAACAGCTGACAAAATTATTTATAACCTTTAAATATTTATGAATATATTTGTATAAAACTTGGCAAATGTATTAATTCTATACTAAGCTAATAGTATTTTCCTAAAATCACACTTCGTAACCCTCCCTGTAGCAGCATAACCTAGATACTCGTTAAACCTAATGTTATTGAATTAGATATTAATATTATTATATGTTATTGAATTGATTTGTAAATAAAGTCACACAAATGGAAATTCGCTTAGGCTGCAGCTGTGCTGTGGCGGGGGTATTATGGAATTGTAATGGATGTATAAAGAAGACTTTGTGGTAAACTATTCGTATTCGCTAGCAGCTATGCCCTTGCCTTGCCACGGGGTCAGTATGCAAAAGAGTTAATGCTGGTTCTTTGAAATGCCAAATGGTTTGACTCCCTACCATTTATTTTAGAAACGAAATTGAACTGTATTACTTAACTTGACAATAGTAATAGTACTTTTTTGTTAACTCATACTGTGAATACTTATATAAGCTACCTAGGATACAAAACCATTGATATAATTAAGGTATAATAAAATAACTTGTATAATGGTTTGGACTGTAACCAAAAAGCTATCACAATAGTTCCAAACCTGTCAATAGGGTAGTTTTCTAACATATTTTAGGGAAATTACAATCAGGCAAATGGTAATTCACTTAGTCTATAGGTTTGCTGCATCAGGGATATCAAATTACTGTTTACACAAAAATAAATCTAAAACATAATTCTCATACAACTAAGGATAAGGGCCTAGGTTGATACGGCAATGATTGTAGAATCTTAATTATTTCATATATCCATGAATAATTTCTTTTTACAATGAAATATTCACTGAAAAATATTATTACAGCATTTCAAAAATATTAGAACATAAACATAAACAAATGAAGAACTGGTAACTGAAAGAATCATATACTAATGAAATTACATTAACATATGGTTTGAAAGCTCCATTTAAGTAATGTTAAATAATGTTTACATTGGGGCTAGTGACATCATTGAGCGGAGCGAGCGAAGCGAGCGAAGCTCTTATACGTCGACTCTTATGCATTTAGTAATACGCAAACTCCTCCTAGATGGCTTAATCAATCGTTTTCAAATTTTGCATGGTGATAAAGACCATATCGGTGAGTGCCAACATCTATATGGCGTTAAAAAAGTATCTCAGGAATCCGCCCCACTGGGTCTCAAAGTTTCAATGTAATCCTTATGGAAGCAGTATTTGACACATAAACAAAGACATATGATCAGCTGTTGACTTTTGAATGCAGTAGATAAAGAAATAGCTGATCGCATTATTCCACAGATATTAGAACAGAAACAGTATGGACCATAAATATAATCAAATGACGACACTAGCTTGAGGTCCGTGACGAATGAAGTGGTGAAGGAAGTATTAAAGGTGAGCAGTCTGGAGTGTGGAAACTGTTTATGACGATTAGATTAAGGTACTGTATCTCTGTGTTATAATGCAGGTTGGACAGTAATCTTCATTCTTAAATTTCTATGGGAAGGGAGGGAAACAGGTCCGTGACGTAGGAAGTGGTGAAGGAAATAGTTAAGGCAAGCCATCCAGACTGTGGGAACTATTTGTGACGATTAAGTTAAGGTATTTGCAATCCTATGATGCTATGGGAAGGGAGGGAAACAGGTCCGCGACGTAGGAAGTGGTGAAGGAAGTTGTCAAGGCGAGCTGTCCGGAGTGTAGAAACTGTTTATGACGATTAGATTAAGGTATCTACAATGCTAAAATGCTATGGGAAGGGAGGGAAACAGGTTCGCGACGTAGGAAGTGGTAAAGGACGTAGTAAAGGCGAGTTCTTCGGAGTGTGGGATCTGTTTATGACTATTAGATCAATGTATCTGCAATTTTAAAATGCAATGGGAAGGTAGGGAAACAGGTCCGCGACGTAGGAAGTGGTGATTGAAGTAGTAAAGGAAAATAGTCCGTAGTGTGGCAACTGTTTATGACGATTATATTAAGGTATCTACAATCTTAAAATGCTATGGGAAAGGAGGAAAACAGGTCCGCGACGTAGGAAGTGATGAAGGAAGTAGTCAAGGCGAGCTGTCTGGAGTGTGGGAACTGTTTATGACGATTAGATTAAGGTATCTGCAATCTTAAAATGCAATGGGAACGGAGGGAAACAGGTCCGCGATGTAGGAAGTGGTGAATGAAGTAGTAAAGGCAAGTAGTCCGGAGTGTGGGAACTGTTTATGACGATTCGATTAAGGTATATACAATCTTAAAATGCTATGGGAAGAGAGGGAAACAGGTCCGCGACGTAGGAAGAGGTGAAAGAAGTAGTAAGGTGTGCAGTGTTGAGTGTGGGAACTGGAAACCGTTTGTAGCAGTTTTAATGTATATGCGATGCTGAAATGCTTTGAGAAGGGATGGAAGCATGCCCACTACATAGGAAATGATGAAAGAAGTAGTAAAGGCTAGCCGTACGGAGTGTGGGAATGTTTGTGGCAATTAGATTAAGGTATCTAAAATACTAAAACGCTATGGAAATAAGTGATGAATACAGGTCCGCGACGTAGGAAGTGGCTTAGGATGTATTAAAGTATGAGCATAGTGTGAGATCCGTCTGTGGCAGTTAGATTTACTTCAATCCTAAAATGCTTTGAGAAGGGAAGGAAACAGGCCCCACGACGTAGGAAGTGGTGAAGGAAGTAAGGCTGGCAAAGTGGTGAAGGAAGTAAGGCTGGCAATGCAGAGTGTGGGAACTGTCTTTGGCAACTACATTAAAGTATCTGCAATCCTAAAATGCCATGGGAAGAGAGGGAAACAGGTCCACGACGTAGGGGGTGGTGAAGGAAGTAGTAAAGGTGAGCAGTGTTGAGTGTGGGAATGGATTAATGTATCTGCAATGCTAAAATGATACGGGAAGAGACTGTAGACTGTATGTTAAAATGATTACGAAGCACGAATCGATACATATTTTCGATACATGCAATCGTTTACAATCGAAATTTACAACTGAGTTGACAACACAACTGATTTTTACTCCATAGAGGCTAAATACGATTTTTACTCCCTTAGTATTAAAAATGATACTTGGATACCCGCAACGCATGCATTAAAAACGGCTGTTTTTACTGCAGTATGACAAAAACAATATAATATGAACCCTTGATGACTCCGCTCAATTTTGTGGATGCCTCTGCGAACGCCACCTAGTTATTTTAAATTTATAATCCTTACCCTTTCTGTTCTAATATTCGTGCAGTATTTAATAGGTTTAAACCAGCTGTGTGGAATTGTGAAATCAAAATTCATTTGACAGTTACATAGTTCTGCTTGTTTACATTTTTAAACTTTGTAGGTTTGTTCTTTGTTACCATGGATACCATCAATCAATATTTACTTTTAAATCTCTCACCTCAAATTTTTTAAAGCCCACGGGGCAGAGCCCTAGGACAATATCGAAGCGGGAATAGTTCTATATGTATCCTCGGAGCTGTAGCTTCATGTGTGTGCAATTTGAGCCCAGTCGGTTAAGTAGTTTTTGAGATTATCTCATACAAACACACAGACACCACCTCTTCTTTATAATAGTATAGATAGATATATGTCCGTTAGCGCGATAACTCGAGCAAAAATGATCCGATTTTGATGAAATTTGTTACAAACGTGTAAACCTACGTTTATTTGAACGAGTTCGCAATCCAGCATAATCGGACCATGGGAATGGGGTTTTATGGGGGAATTTATGAGGTAACAATGGGGTTTTCCCATTTTTGACCCTAAAAACGAAAAAAAATTTTAATTTCTATTTAAACCGTTTTGTAGAGCTTAAAAAAGAAATAATTTAGTTTATTGAAGCGCTGTTGTATGCCTAACGGTCACAGAGAAAATTCAAAAGTAGTGTAATTTAATATTCCCATGTTATTCTTATCTAACAAAAAACCACTAAGTGGTAACACTTTCCCCGCCAAGTCAGCAATCCAAAAAAGACAATAAATCATTACTTTTTCCGCCAAGTAAAACAATGTAATGTATGTAAGTTTGGCAACTTGGCAGCAGACTTTTGCTTGGTTTTTTTCATTAAAGTTACGTTGCTGGATAATTTCACAAATCAACTTCTCTAATTAATTAGTCCAACTAAGTATAATAATTTTGAGGTAATCAGTAAATATAAAACCATCACTATTATGATTTTATGAAATGTGGCACAAATAAGGTCAAATTTTGTAAAATAAGCTCTCACCTAGCAATGTACTATTGGGAGAGATACTTGCTCAATGAAACTAATTTTATGGTATTTTTAAAAGTGATCAAGCAAAAGTCTGCCGCCAAGTTGCCAAACTTACATACATTACATTGTTTTTCTTGCCGGAAAAAGTAATGATTTATTGTCTTTTTTGGATTGCTGACTTGGCGGGGAAAGTGTTACCACTTAGTGGTTTTTTGTTAGATTTTATTTATTTTTGTAGAAAATTTACAGTTAAAATAAAAGTCCTCCTTTCTCTGATATATAGACCAGGGAACAACTACATCTCATTTAATTTCAATAATATTGTTTGTGTAGAACTAAATTCTAAATTTTTGGTCTTATCTGCTTTAAACCGATTAAAAACTTTTTGACACACGTACCAAAATTACTATTTAACAAACCCCTGGGCTTAAAATCAGTTTAAAATTTCATCAATGGTCATCTTGAACAACATAAAATGCGTTGGTGTTACAAGTGTTCTGATAATTAAACCCGTGTATCTAAAGACTAGTGTAAATTGAGCCCTTATTAGAGAAGTAAAAATGTAATCAAACAGATTAGGTTTGTTAGAAATAGCATAAGGCAAAGCAAATATTGAAAAACTCATTTATCCTAAATTTACATATAACTTTTTTGCTTGTTAACATATCTTCAGCATTTGACAAAAGCATGTCATGTTTATATTTTCTTTTGGTAGAGGGATTTTCCCGATTGTTTTATTTGTTTTAGTGTATCAAGTAGTTCAAATCATTCGGTATACCTGAAAAAATACTTTATAAAAGTTTTAAAATAATTTTTCAGCTGTTCTTATGAATTTCTCTAACATTTAAATTAATTGAGATTTAATCGCAGCTGGTCCTTCTTTTGTATTGATTTTAATCCCATGTTATTTAAATGGGCCAAAATCGTACTTTGAGGGCTAGCCAAGGGTTTATGGGTCAACGCACCAACTTGAGACCCTCAAAAGGCACATCTACACTTTAAGGGCTTTCAAACAACATAAAAAACATTAAAATTGAGCCAGTGGTTTGGGCTCTAGGTCCGTCAACATTTAAGGAGGAGGAGAAGGAGGAGGAGAAGGAGGAGAAGGAGGAGGAGAAGGAGGAAACGGAAAATTTGTGAATTTTCAAACTAGATTTTCTTGGCTCAAACACAACCGTTTTTAAAATTTTTTTTTTTATTTTGCTGAGAATGAGTGCCCCTATCCAGTAGATGAATAATTATTTTAATAGCTTTTGTTTCTTCAGAGCTATAGACGAGTAAAAAAGCCACTTTGTCACGTCATGTATATATACACTGCAGCAGCTGTGTACCGCTGGGGGACTTGGCGGGGCGGAACGCTGCCGCGTTCCTTAATGGAGAAAATTAAAATTCTTGTAGTTTACTTGTTTATCGATATATATTGATAAAATTTGGCAAATTTATTTATTTCATCCTATACTATTGACATATGGTCAAAAAAAATTTTACCTTCCCCGTAGCAGCAAACCTAAGCACTCGTTAAATCTAATGTTATTTAAATAGGGAATTAATATGTCTTATTTATGGAAATATTTTAGTAAAAATTTAATCAGACAAGTTGAAATTCACTTAGTCTGCAGGTTTGCTGCGGCGGGGTTATTTATCCTTTTATTCTCTTAGAAATAAAGTAAGGGACATCTTTTTCTCGCACCTTAAACTATCTCAACAAGGTTTAGATGATATATTTGAACGTGATTCTTCTGGATGCATCAAAATATCTTCAGCATTTGACAAAAGCATGTCATGTTTATATTTTCTTTTGGTTATCTGTGCTATTATTAGATGCCCAGTACTCACCTTAGCTAGTAGATATTCCAACCAATTAGTTGACTGGATAAATTGAAATTGATTGACTGGATTGATTGAAATATTCAGTAGTAAACAGTTGTCACAAGACTTCAACTTCCTTTCCTTTTTTTTATACTTAACGGTTAATTTGCTTTAAAATCTGAACTTAAGAAGGTAAACTAATAAAGTCTTATATATATTTGAAGGGAATTTGATTTTCTACAACCCTATGCCCAGTATTTATTTTGGGGATGCATAGTTTAAGAGATAACTTGTCAAAAAGAACAAAAAAACATGGGAAAAAAATTTATTTTTCTAAATTTACAAACTTTTGATGTTAAATAACGTTAATAATATATGTTTTAAGTGTTATAAGATGTATCTTTATTTACTTTCCGTAAATAACGCAAAAACTATACAAGATAGTTTGCTGTGGCGGGGGTATTTTATAGCTCCCATAGGTGTTAGACAAAGTCCCGCAACAAAACTTAGGGGACATATAAGTGCACACGGGACATGGGACTAGACTAGTAACACAAATTGTTAAGAGCCCTTGGAGCTTAGAGGTTACAACTCAAAAAACAATTACAAAAATAGGAAGAACATTTTTAATCTCGCAGTGCACTAGATATTAAAATTACAAAAACTTTGGTATCTGAATAAATATTTTGAGATTGTAAATAACTCTTCAGTGGCTGTTTGAACAAAATTATCAATTAACATTGCTCTTATGCTAGGAAAATCAAAGATGTCCGATAGCTTCCATGGACTCCTTTGGAAAACAATAACAAAACTAAAAAGAAAATGTCTGATCCTATAGTGTCCTAAATATTTAAATTACAATCACTTTGGCATTTTTTTTTTTAATGGATGAAAAATAGCCCTTCAACAGCGGTTTGAAATAATCCAAGATGGTCGCTCTTAGGTGTGCAAGGACTCTTTAAGAGTTGATTCAGTTACTAAATCAAATTGAATCAATAGTTTTTGATTTTTTTTAAGTAATTTTAATGATAAATTCTTATATAAATTTAATATGCAAAAATAAAAATTAAAACTGCTAAAATGCCTATTTTTTTAAAAAATATTTTTGGGCCATTAAGAGTTATTATTATTGGGTATCTAGATTGTGCTTAAACCTATCGGATAAAAATATAGCGTATTTGAAAATAAAAAAGTGAATAGTTAATCCTAAATTGATTGAAAATTTTCTTTGCTAATAACCCCTTGAGTGAAATAAACACAGGTCTGAGGAGTTCAGGCGAGCAAAATACATCGGTTCTACAGCCGCTGATCCGCGCATCTACGATAATGCAGTACAGTTCAAAAGACTAGTTCCCAAGGTCGACTGTAGAGGCAGCACCTTACTAGGCGCGAGTTTCGGGCAGGGAATCACCCGTATGGTTGCGCTCTGTTATGTATTGTTACTCTGAGGTACCATGGAATGGCACGGAGGAAGTTTCAACAGAGTAAAGATTTGAACTTTTGTTTGTGAGCGATTTTAATAAAAACAAGCAGGATAGTTGTATAATTTAGACTTTAACTTTACCTTAGATTTTTGCTTCCTTTTTAAGACCATGTCTGCAATGTAAATGGGATTTGTGTTCTGTTTTGTAGCATGCGAAATAAATAAATAAATGTCAAAATTATTCAAAAGAGTCACTTGAATTGGGCCTAAAATCATTCACAGTTTGGCTTCCACCTCTTCCATTTGACTTATTTCTTTTTCGATGGTCAGTTTTTCTCCCAATTCAATTAAAATATGTGTCAATAAGCACTTGATACCCTAATTATTTTGATTTCACACATGATACACCCACATTTAACTAAAATAAGGATATACACAGATTATGATTTTAAAATTATTTTGATAAAATATAAATTATGTTAGTTTCCTGCTCGGCCGTCATGAGCTGGCCTTGGAAGCCTACCTGGAAGCGGAGCGTACATCCGATTCTCCAGATTGGAACATCTACCATAACCTAGGTACCATGAGTTAGTTCATAAAACCATCATGAGCATTGTTGGTTTTTGTGGACATTATATGTCTATCCACAGTAACAATTTGATCAATAACAGATTTTCAATGTTTATCTTGTCATAGTTTTAGCGAATTTTCCATATAGATAATAAGCTATTACCGTAGGTCTCACGGTAAGACCTGGACCCGGGACGGATTTACCTTTTTTGATTGATTTTCTTTTTGAGGTCCCCAGAGGGCAAAAACACCTTCCGTTAAAAATGTTAGACTGTCCCAAAAGTCCCGGACCGGTTTAATAACTCCTAAACGAAACTAGCTACAGTAATAATATTTCAGACATGACTCCTGGCTACAAAAAACTATTTTTTTATGTGTTTTGCACTATTACCCCTGCCCCCAAAAACCAAATTTGGGGGAGTTGTTGCCCCAAATTTTTAAATGTAAACCCCTATCTAGTGACCCATCATTTTAAAGTTCTCATTGAGTTAAATACAACAGCACAAATCCGAGGTCGATATCTTGCTCCTGTTCAAAATGGCTGACCTTTTAGTGTTTTTTTTATGGTCATGTAATTTAAAATCGGCCACCATTGGTTGTATTAAACATTTTTATTATTTTAAAAGAAAGTAAACACACGTACAAAAGAGTTTAAAGTATAACAAAAATGTTGTAACACTTGTTAATAATAACAAAATGTTTTTCTTTACACTCAAAAACAAAGTTGCTTACCAAAGGTGATATCCAGGGTTTAGAGTAAGTGTTCAAACTGCTTTCCTTCCACAGTCACACAGTGTGCTAGTCTGTAATAGTGATGCTGTACTACATTCTGTATCATTTCCCCTGGTATTTGCTGAGCTTCGTGTGATATTTGTTGTCGAAGATCTATCAAGTTCTGGGGCTTTGTAATATAAACTTTAGATTTAAGATAGCCCCAAAGAAAATAGTCTAGGGGGGTCAAGTCGGGAGACCTGGCAGGCCTTTCCATTGCCCCTCGCCGGCCTATCCATCGAAGTGGAAATGTACTGTCAAGGTACGTGCGGACGTTTATTCCAAAATGGGGTGGCGCTCCTTCTTGTTGTTGAAACCAAGTTTCATGATTTTCATCTCTTGCTGCTTCAATTGCAGGAACAACTTCATTGAGTAACAACTGGTGGTAATTGTTGCGATTCAAATTTTCTTCAATAAAAAACTGCCCTATTATTTGGTCTCTGAAAATTCCCGCCTATACATTTATTTTTTCCAGGTACTGGGTATGAGCTTCACGCATCCAGTGTGGGTTATCATCTGCCCAGTATCGACAGTTGTGGCTATTTACAGCCCCACTTAGCATAAAACTAGCTTCGTCTGAAAAAACTACATTCTTGATAAAATGTTCATCGTTTTCAATTTTTGTCATCATCAATTCACAATATTCTCCTCTCCTGTCAAAGTCATCCTCTGCTAGTTCGTGTATTAACCTTACTTTATATTGATGATATTTGTTGCTGCTCAATATACGGTGTATTGAAGATTTACTGATGTCATCCAGTTGTTGGGCAGCTTTTCTAGTAGAGTTATGTGGATCTTCTACGAAAGCTTGTAACACTTCAATAGCTTTGTCATCGCCTGAAACTGAGTTTGGCCTGCCTGATCGAGGCAAATCCTTAACACTTCCCGTTTCTTGAAAACGATGAACAAACCTTACAACTGTGGATTTCGAAATAGGTGGGTGAGGGTAATTTTCTTCATTATAAAGATCTGTAACTTCTTGAAACGACCTAGTCAGGTTACCATAGCCTCTCATCATCAATATTGTTATTCTTTCTGATTCACTTAGTAAAATAATGAATTATACTTAAAAAGTAAATACTCATACACTGAAAAAAGTAAAAAACTATTAGTAGTTTGCTAAATTATTAGTAATAAATGTAAAAATTAACCCTAGAAAAATTAGACAACATTATTCTAAGACACAATCTCATAACTGAGCCATAATATCCAATGCTGCAGGTATTGTTTTGTTGATGCGGGGTTTTCCAGCAATGATAAGGATTAAAGAATGTCATAACGAAGAACTTAAAGTAGGAAAGTCCCAAAATGTTATCTGTTTCCAATTGTTAAAGGGCCACCGGTGTTTATTACAACTGAAAAAGTCAAATATCTTAAACCTTTAAATGTGTTTACTTTGTATACGATACAGAATGTTCAATCTGATTTTGATGAAATTTGGTTTGAAAATGTAAGGCCTTAAGGTGAAGACTTGAATGAGTCCGCGAACCAGCATGATCGGACCAAGGGGAACGGTTTTTATGTGGTAGGCCTAAAAAAAATAGACCCTCAAAACACAAAATTTCCCATTTTCTATCTAGACTATTTAAAAGAGCTTCAAAAATAAATAGTTTCGTATGTCAAAGTGTTTTTATATGGTTATTGGTTAAGGAAAAAATTCAAAAAATTGTAAATTTAAAATCCCCATGTTATTCTTATGGAGAATATTGTAAAAATGTTGTAGATTGCTTGTTTATGGATATATTTTGATCAAACTTGGCAAATCTGTTTATTTTATACTAAGCTATCAACATTTGAATATAAACACACCTTTTTACCTTCCTTGTAGCAGCAAACCTAAATACTCATTAAAATTAACGTTTTTAAATAGGAAATAAATGTGATATTTTTAAGGGAATATTTTAGTAAAAATTTAGACAGGTAAATGGAAATTCGCGTAGTCTGCAGGTTTGTTGTGGTGGGGGTATTTTTTATACAGTAATGTTTTAAAATAAACATATTTTTTCTGTTATTAAAAAAAATTACATTCATGAAGGCAAAAATATAGCGCTACCGTAAATCAAAGTTTTTGATCTTACTAGTATCTTTAATAGTACAGCCTTTGTAATTTTTCTGTAGGTGCATCACTATCTTAGAGAAGTGAAAGTGCACATAGTTATTTCTAATAGTCTAGAAGATGATATCGATGATTGCATGTAACTAGAGAATTTTAATGAGCCTCACATAATATTCTATGTTCACAAAATTTAGGTGGTTTTATGCAAAGAAATCTATTCCCTCCTAGCCCAAGAGCCAATGACTGCCAGACCTTCGGCATTTTAGCGAATTTCCCATATAGAGAATATTAGCGAATTTCCCATATAGGGAATAAGCTATTACCGTAGTACTCATGGTAAGACCTGGACCCGGGACGGATTTACTTTTTCGTTTTGAGGTCCCTAGAGGCACAGAAAACATACTACTATAACCCAGAATGCCAACCGCATGGTAAAAAGCATTAAGTGATTTGAGAGAGCTTTGCCTGTCAATCGTAGGCAGCGCCACCAGCGTTGCTATGCTGAGTGCATGGCAACGCTGGTGGCGCTGCCTACGATTGACAGGCAAAGCTCTCTCAAAACACTTAATGCTTTTTACCACGCGGTTGGCATTCTGTGTTATAGTAATATGTTTTCTGTGCTAGAGGCCAAAAACGCTATCCGTTCAAATTCATATATATATATATATTTATATATATATATATATATATATATTAATAAATAATATATAAAATAACATGATATATATGTGTTCGTTAGCACGATAACTCGAACAAAAATGATCCGATTTTGATGTAATTTGGTATAAACGTGTAAACCTACATTTATTCAAACGAGTTCGCGAACCAGCATGATTGGACTATGGGAACGGGGGTTTATGGGGGGTTTTATGGGGTGAAAATAGGTTTTTCCCATTTTTGACCCTAAAAACACAAAATTTCACAATTTCTTTCCAAACCATTTTGTGGAGCTTAAAAAAACAAATAATTTAGTATATTGAAGCGTTATTTTGCGCCTAATGGTTACGGAGAAAATTCCAAAAAGTTGTAAATTTTAAATTCCCATGTTATTGTTATGGAGAATAAGTGACTGTTGTAGTTTGCTTGTTTATGAAGATATTTTGTTCGAATTTGGAAATAAAACATTCATTTCTTACTAAACTATTAACATTTTACAAAAAAAAAACACGTTTTTACCCTCCCTGTTGCAGCAAACCTATGTACTCATTAAACTAATCCTATACTCTAATACGAGCAATGTTTGCTTGTATGTATGCTTGCTTGCTTGCTTGCTTGCAGAAAGATCTCGAAAACGGCTCCGACGATTTTCTTCAAATCTTGTAAATAGTTTATTTTTGGCCTAAAAACAAGTTTCATGCAGTTAGAACTGCCAACAAAAATCTAATTACGTAGAAAAACGAAACTGAAAGTCACATTTTTTTAACATTAGTCTTATGGGTTGCTAAGTAACCATGTTGGTTGAATTAAATAACAAGGAAAAGGTAAACAAAAGACTTGAAGTTGTAGCACGTGTTCATAATAAACCAACTACCCACAGTATACTAGCAAATTACAAATACAGTACAAAAGGAAAAACATCACTTGTTAATATTGAGCAAAGATTATACCAAAGATTGATTATACTTAAGATTACTCGAGACATTGTAGTCAAGGGTAGCAGTGCAAAGTCTAGGATCTGTTTATGACGAATACATTAAGGTATCTGCAATCCTAAAATGCTATGGGAAGGGAAGGAAACAGGTCCGTGACGTAGGAAGTAGTGAAGGAAGTAGTAAAGGCAATCATAAAATGCTATGGGAATAGAGGGAAACAGGTCCGTGACGTAGGAAGTGATGAAGGAAGTAGTAAATGCGAGCAGTCCGGAGTGTGGGGACTGTTTATGACGATAAGATTAGGGTATCTGCAATCCTAAAATGCTATGGGAAGGGAGGGAAACAGGTCCGTGACGTAGGAAGTGGTGAAGGAAGTAGTCAAGGCGAGCTGTCCGGAGTGTGGGAACTGTTTATGACGATTAGATAAGGGTATGGGCTATCCTAAAATGCTATGGGAAGGGAGGGAAACAGGTCCGCGACGTAGGAAGTGGTGACGGAAGTAGTCAAGGCGAGTTGTCCGGAGTGTGGGAACTGTTTATGACGATTAGATTAAGGTATCTGCAATCTTTAAATGCAATGGGAAGGGAGGGAAACAGGTCCGCGACGTAGGATGTGGTGAAGGAAGTAGTCAAGGCGAGCTGTCCGGAGTGTGGGAACTGTTTATGACGATTAGATTAATGTATCTGCAATCTTTAAATGCAATGGGAAGGGAGGGAAACATGTTTGCGACGTAGGAAGTGGTGAAGGAAGTAGTAAAGGCGATTAGTATGGAGTGTGGGAACTGTTTATGACGATTAGATTAACGTATCTGCAATTCTGAAATGCTATGGGAAGGGAGAAAAACAGGTCCGCTACGTTGGAAGTGGTGAAGGAAGTAGTCAAGGCGAGCTGTCCGGAGTGTGGGAACTGTTAATAACGATTAGATTAAGGTATCTACAATCTTAAAGTGCTATGGGAATGGAGGGAAACAGGTCCATGACGTAGGAAATGGTGTAGGACGTTGTAAAGGCGAGCCGTGTGGAGTTTGGGAACAGATTTATGTATCTCCGATACTAAGACTGCTTTCAGAGTGAACTAATGATTTTCTCCGAGCAAAGCTCGGTCCCCAGGTACTTCTATTTAAATAGTGAATAAATGTGATATTTTTAAGGAGGCATTTTAGTGTAAATCCAATCATTCAAATGGAAATTCGCTTAGTCTGCAGGTTTGCTGTGGCGGGGGTATTATAAAAGCTGAAAGTTTCTCAGCAAATGCTCCCAGTTCAGTTAAGAATGATCGGCAACTATGACATTTGGATTTTGGTTACTTTGGCAACAAAAAGATAACTAAGGTCTGAAATTTGCCAATAACCATCGTTATAGTATAAAGCTTGGTTTTTTTCATATTTTCTCCGGAGGAATGTTAGAAATCATTTCCTTAATTGCCAGACACTTTGTGCAGTTTAAACCCTCTGCCAGACACCCTTAAAACTTAGGTATGACGAAGATTAATTTTCGTCATTTTATAAAAGCTGAAATTGATATATGTTACTTGGGGAGCTATGAAAAGACATTTTCTCAAAAGCCAGACACTTTCGTTGGTTACTTCATTTAGCCAGACTCTTTAAAGTCTGCCGTGATAAGCTTAACCGTTACCTGCAAACAGTGAATTCAGTTCCAGTCTGGAACAGGTTTCTGTGCCAAATGTAAACGGCGAAATCACAACTTATTTCTAATCGTATTTGCGTTTATTTACATCATAGTATAAAAGCTGAATTTGATATATGGTACTTGGGAAGCTATGGAGAGACATTTCCTCAACAGCCAGACACTTTTGTTGGTTATTTTATCTTGCCAGACACTTTAAAAGTCTGTAGTAATATAATAGGTACAGTAGTTACAGACAGTGACTTCAGTTCCAGTATAGAACAGGTTTCTGTGCCAAATGTAAAAGGTGATTTTACAGAATCTTATGGTGCACTCAAAGATATCACAACTTATTTCCATCCGTAATTCCGTTAACCCATTGGGGAAGGAATCAATGCGCTACCTGCAGCACCCTCTGGCGGCAATTAATTTTACCGAATTTGTAGACTTTTACTCTAACTGCTATAGAAAGAAAACCTTAAGTAATAAATTAATAATTCTTTCACCATTTTGTTCACAGTAAAATTGTCTACAGTAAAGTGGTAATTGGGTAGTCAAAGTTCTAAACTAAAAAAAAATATATATATATAAAGATTATAAAAATAAAAATTTTAAAAACAATATTATGAAAGTAAACTTGATATACAAATTCCAAGATTAATCCAGACACCAAATAACACTACTATTATAAAGTTCAATCGATTCCCTACGTAGAAAAATCAAAAGTTGTGTACTTTTATAAGTAATAACATTTTTTTTAAATTGTTTGTTATTCGCTAAAATAAATGAGTAAATACGCAAATCAAGAAGCAAGATATTTATAAACTTGATAATAGTAAGAAGAAACAAAAAGGGCGAAAAATAATAATAACTAAATAACTAATGGCGCTGCCTAGCGGTGACACGAGCGGCACTCGTAAGTTGGCCGCCGGGCCTGCAGCGGCCGTACGAGTAACGCTCGTAAGTCGGCGCCAATGGGTTAATTTACATCATAGTATAAAAGCTGAATTTGATATATGTTACTTGGGCAACATTAATAAAAAAGTCATTAAATTCATCTGGTATAAAATAATTATTTTTACTACTATTTACAGTACCTTTTTTATTTTTATTTACAATACTCCATAACGCTTTTGTTTTATTTTTTGCATTATTAATAAAGCTAACGTTTGCCTGTTTTTTTGCCTCTTTAATCTTACGCCTATACACAATCTTGAGTTCCTTATATTCATTTTTATAACAAGTAATATTTGTAGATTTTGAGAGGTCATACAGCAAATCTAGTCTGTCTTTAATTTTTTTTAGCTCTAAATTATACCATTGACATTTTGATTGGGCTTTCTTATACCTTACTTTTTTATTAGTTATGGTAGTTACAAAACAAACACTAAAATAATATTTCAAAGTATCTATAAAATTTCTAAAACTAACATGAATGTCATTTGTTTGAAAAACCTCCTCCCAACATTCTTTTCCTAAATAGAATTTGAATTCTCTAATACCTTCATCAGTTATCTTTGTTATTGTTTTAAAGTTTTCTGTAGAACAATTTTCAGGTACATTGTCAAAATTACATTTAAAAACCTGTCCAAGGTGATCACTAACATGTCTGTTTACTACATTGATTGTAAAGTTGTCATTTAAAGATGTAAATACATTATCTAAGCATCTTTTCCCTCTAGTAGGCTCAATAACTTTCATCTGTAAACCATACATATTAAAGAGATTTACAAGGTTCACAGGAACTTTTTCAATACTAAGAAAATCCATGTTGAAGTCACCACATATAACTGACTGCTTATTTAACCGACTAATGTGACTTAACAATTTTTCTATGACATTAAAAAAAATTTCAACATTTCCATCAGGACTGCGATAAATGGTAACTATCACTAACTTAAAATTTAATATTTCAATGCATGCAATTTCACAGTCAAATTCAACAGAAAGTCTGTTAATGTCATCCATTACTTTAATAAACGATGGATCAATCCTAGTGAAAATTGCTGATCCCCCATGAATCATGGTAGTGCGACAATAATTTGCAATTGGTTTTAGCTCATTGATAGAATATTTACTGATTTCATTGCTTACCATCCAGTGCTCCGTTACACACAAAACATCTAAATCAAATTCACATGAAATGTTTTCCAGAATTCCAATTTTATTAGTCAGGCTTTGACAGTTCTGGTGAAAGATTGTTAAATTTAACTTATCACTGCTTTTTTTATTATTTAGAATAGGCCTACTATTATTTTCATAGATATTTGCATTGTTTTTTTCTGATAAGCTGTAAAAACTAACATTATCTAACCTGTGTACAATTGGTGATCTACTTAAAGTACTTACAGCTATGGGTCCATTAGTGGTTGTTGATGACGATGCACAAAACTGGGTTGTCCTGGAGGGGTGTAGTTTTCCAACAGCGACTCAGTTCCCGGAGGAGTCGGCTGATCTTCAACGCCCCGCAGACATCTTCTTGCAACAGATGATGTTGATGCAATTGCCTTGGTTATGAGATTAGCTAACCATATCTTGCCGTGCTGATTGAGGTGCTGCCCATGTTGTGTATGCAAATGTCTCAGTGCTCCACTTGCCTTAACCACCGTCACATTATGATAGTTCTCACCTAGTTCTTCAAGGCGCTTATTAGTTCTTCTAACTTCATTATTTACACACGACCAATTTGTTAAATCGTGTCTCATTGGTAAATCTACTAACATAACATTTGTACTTTTTAATTTAGGCAGGATATTTGTTAAAGTTGCAAAAACCTTGTCAGATTCATTCTTAGCCACATCATTACTTCCACAAACAATTACAAGAACATCCTCTTTCTTCAGGTTTTCTTCTTTAATGTTTCTTTCATTAATTATCTTTTCTGTAAGTCCACCAGGCCTTATGAAACCTACTGCTTCATGAGTTTGCTGAGCTTTGTTCACAAACCAAGCCAAATCTTTTCCATGACTGTCGGCACAAATAAGTATTTTTCTCTTCTTTTTGATTATTGGCTGGGTTGTAGTACTTTCTTCTTTTTCTTCTTCTTTGTCATTTGAACCACACACAGAGACAATTACATCCGAGTCGACATCCTCCAAAACATCTTGTAGCACCTGAAACTGATTCTTTGTAACAAAGCTAGGTGTCATGTCACTCCCTTTAGTATTTATTTTATTACGATGAGAGGTTGCAGACACCTCATGCCATTTATCAGGTGCGGGGAGGGTTTGAAGTTTACCATTATCATTAGTGAGTGGGGGAAAGCATTTTAAACATACGGGTTTTGCTGTTCCTAATGTATTTATTTGTTTTTGTTTTTCTAAACACTCCTTTTCCAGTAGTTTTGCTATATTCTCTAAGCTACGTATAGTGTCCAACATTTTTCTAGATTCTTCTTTATAAATATCACAACTATCACAATTCTTATTTTGTATATGATTATGTGTAAAAGATTGTCTTGACTCCTCCTCAACCTGTACTATAATACTCTCCCTGGCTTCTTTTTGCTGTTTCAACTGCTGCTCTAAATACTCGATCTTCTTCTGCATATCCTTTTCATTCTCATAAAATAGTTTTTCCCGAGATTCAAACTTTTCCTCATATTCCTTTAACTTATCTTCCAGTTCCAATACATACAAAGAGCTATTGTTCTTTGCCAAATGAAGCTCATTTTTTAATTCTTCATTTTCATTGAGAATCGATTTATTTAACTCCTCAAATAGTGTTGAGTGATTAAACTGCTCTTCCTTGTGACTTTTCTTATCATTAACAACAATTCCTTTATTTAATACCACATTTTCATTAACCTCAATGTCGAGAGAACATTTGGAACATTTCCAGTTCTTCACCAAAACTACCATCTATCTTACCATTTATCTTAACAGACACTTGTAGTAAAATAATAGGTAGTAGGTACAGTAGTTACAAACAGTGACTTCAAAACACTACAGGAATAAACAAACAATTAAATGCAAATATAACATATGTTTACATCAAACATATGGTTTATTATAAAAACAGATTGTGAAGAAGAAAGTAGTAATTTTACTGTTTACATTTGGCAAAGGCAAACTGGAACTGAATCACTGTTTGCAGGTAACAGTTAAGCTTATCACGGCAGACTTTAAAGTGAAGATAAAATAACCAATGAAAGTGTCTGGCTTTTGAGAAAACGTCTTTTGATAGCTCCGCAAGTAACATATCAATTTCAGCTTTTATAAAATGACGAAAATTAATCTTCGTCATACCTATAAGTTTTAAGGGTGTCTGGCAGAGGGTTTAAACCACACAAAGTGTCTGGCAATAGAAGAAATGATTTCTAACATTCCTGTGAAGAAAATATGAAAGAACCAATTTTTATACTATAACGAAGATGATTTGTAAATTTCAGACCGTTGTTAACTTTTTGTTGCCAAAGTAACCAAGATCCAAATTTCATAGTCGCCGATCATTCTTAACTGAACTGGGAGCATTTGCTGAGAAACTTTCAACTTTTATAAAATAAAGAAGGTCTGGCAGTCATGGGCTCTTGCTCTATCCACTTTAACCTACCTTTAAAACTATAGCTGAACAGCTGGGGAGGTTTGCCAAAACGATCAATCAGCTGCAACATATACTAAGCAAAAAACGTAGTGGGGCAATTTCCCCTCAAACCGCATAAATTATTTTGGAGTATAAAGGCCTACACACAGGGCGTCCGTCCAACTGCCGACGGACGTTTGTGCGTAGGCTAAAATATCGCTACCCTGCTTATTAATTAAATGGGTCAACACACATCGCATCTGTCAGTTCGCAGACTCGACCACCAAGGACGTTAAGTGCCTCTCCTACCTCCGGAACACTCCCCCACAACCCCTACACCCCTACAGTCTGCCAAAACACAGTCCTGCCCTCAGTGGCTGTGTTAGCAGTTTCATTGTTGCTTGCAAGTTTATCAGTTAAGATATATTATAACTTATATTTATAATATGTTGTAAGTTTAAGATGGAAAAGTTAATAGATAAGTTTAAGGCTCATCTAAATGTCTATAGGACTTGAGACTGAAAGTTTACATGAGACATTGTTGGAAAAGAAAAAGCCTGGGATGTAAAATTGTCCAGTTCACTGGACGGTTTGTTGTGCTGACAGCCTCTGGATGTCAGCCACTGGAGTCTGTTGACCTTAAAAATGATGACAGTTATAATAAATTGTCATGTAACTTGCAGTTGGTTGGTTTAATTTTTCAGGTGAATGTTTTCTGATGCTGGCACAGCTGGGCAAAGCTCGGGAGTATCTAACTAGAGCAGTACAGCTGGGAAAAAGTCAAGTGTCGTACCGCACACTCGCTCAACTCTACGAGCAAGAAGGAGATATTCAGGGGGCTATTGACGTGTACAGCACTGCATTAGAGTGAGTGAAACGTCTGTACAGTATTTGCATTTTGATTTTATATATTAACTTGCAGAGTACATGTCCTTAGTACGGGGTGAGCGTATAAGTATAAAATGCTTATTACAGTTATACTAGTGCTTTGCGTTTGCAATGGGAAATGGGAGAGGACACGGTTTGTGAAAATTTGGTTCTTTTAATTTACGGTATGCTGTAGTATAACACATCTACCATAGCCATAATAATGTTCTACCACTGCACCTAAAAAACAGAAAAAAGTAAATTACCAAATATTCGCACAATATCGCAAATTATTTATAAATCAAAAACATAAGCAAAACTGTAAACAATCCTACTTTAACAGTTCCCATTGTGTTTCACAGCTTTTTTATTGCTGCTTGGTTCAAATTTGCTGTTGTCATAAATGCAAAAAAATAATATTGCTGCACCCTGTTGCTAAACCCTATAACTTTTTAATGCTATTGAATATCATAGAACCAACGTGTGTAGTTGAAGCAGCTGGCAAAATTCTGTAATCATATTCATACTAATATTATAAACGTGAAGGCTTGTGTGTTTGTTTGTTTGTTTGTCTAAAGTTCAATCACGCATTAACACGTTCAGTGCGAGGGGCGGGAATTTTCGCTCCACGGTACCGGCACCACTGGTGCGGGGCGGGAAGTGTTGTCCTTCTCCAATGCCAACAACCTTGCTTCAATGTGAGCTCAGCCATTGCCGGGGAACGTTATAATCGTTGCCAGCCTGTAGCTTAGAATGCAAGCTTTATTCTGGTGTAGGTTGGTAGTACAATTTCCCATAAAATCTCTATTAATCCATCTATTAATTCTTTTTGCATTTGACAACAGCTAATTTGAACCAAGTAGCAGAAAAAGCTGTGAGAACTATTCTTTTTTCTGTTGTTTAGGTGCAGTGGTAGAACAATATTGCTATGGTAGATATGCTATACTATAGTATACCGTAAATTATAGTAAACCAAATTTTCTTAAAACGTGTCCTCTCCCATTGTAAATGCAAAACACGAGAATAACTGCAATAAGCATTTAATACTTATACGCCAACCCGTACAAAGGACAACTCTGCTAGTTCCTTTTAAATATAAATACTGATAAGGTTATAACATGGGAATCTCCAGAGCCACTGGGGCGGAGCTTGAAATGGTCTTTGAGATAAGAGTATGTCCATATGTTAATCGGGATTGTAAGCCATCATTATACCAAATTTCAGCTCAATCCGACCAGTAGTTAATGCGTGATTGAACTGCAAACAAACACACAAACTTTCACATTTATAATAGGCTATATTAGTATGATTAGTAGAATAGAATAGAATAGTATAGAATAGAATAGAAACGTCTTTTATTTGAAGCGGTTTTCAGTACAAAAATACACTGCTTTTCAAAACAACTCAAGTCAGGTACAAAGTCTTTAATACAATAATATGAATAGTATGATTTTGAAAACTGATTACAATACCTTTTGGACAAATTAATAACTTTTTCTTTTTATCTTTGTGTAATCCAAGTATATATAGTTTTAGCAAATTGCCCTATTGGAAAGTAGCTATTACTGTAGGTGGCACGGTAAAACCTAGGCCCGGGACCGATTTACTTTTTCATTTTGATGTCTCCAGAGGCCAAAAACACCATTCGTTCAAATTTTTATATATGTACATATATACAGACTGTCCCAAAAGTCCCGGACCGGTTTAATATTTTCTAAACGACAACAGATAAATCAATAAGATTTTGCACATCAACATCACAATTAAAAATCTACTTTTTTAAGGAACTATCAGTTTTCTGTCATATCAAGGGGACGTCCTACAAGGAGTCAGAAGGAAATCTTAAATAGGAGCATAGGTCAATATGCATATCAGTTTAAAGGGCTTGGGTAGCAGAGTTCAATGCCGGAAACCGCGCCTCAAAAGGATCACCCGTTACAAAATGGCGGCCGTTCAAAGATTTCTAAAACCTGCCATTTTGAATCTTTGAACGACTGCCAATTTTTACTCAGGCGTTCTTTTGAGCTTGAATTTACGGCATTGTAATCTACTAGTAAAGACCTTCAATTTGATGTGCATATCGACCTATGCTTACGTTAACAATTTTTTTTCCGATTCCTAGGGCTGTGCCCCCAAATGCAAATTAAATGAATCTTTGAACCACTGTCATTTTTGACTTGGTTGTCCGTTTGAGTTCAAATTTGCAGCATTATATTCTGCTAGTAAAGGCCTTTAATTTGATGTACATGTCAACCTATGCTTCTATTTAAGATTTCCTTCTGACTCCTTGCGGGACGTCCCCATGATGTGACAGAAAATTGATATTTCCTTAAAAAAGTAGATTTTTAGGTGTGTATTTGATGTACCAAATCTTATTGATTTATCTGTTGTCGTTTAGAAAATATTAAACCGGTCCGGGACTTTTGGGACAGTCTGTATGTGTCCGATAACACAATAACTTGATTAATTTTGGTTTAGTTCGATTTTGATGAAATTTGGTTTGAAGGTGTAAGGCGGGATAAACTTGAACGAGTTCGCGGACCAGCATGATCGGACCATGGGAATGGGGTTTTATGGGATAAAAATGGGTTTTTCTCATTTTTGACCCTCAAAACATAACATTTTCCAAATTCTCTCTAGATCTTCTTAAATAGCTTAAAAAAATAAATTATTTAGTATATGAAAGTGTTTTTGTATAGTTATTGTTATTGGTTACGGAGAAAACTCAAAAAATTGTAAATTTAAATTCCCATGTTATTCTCAAGGAGAATATTGTAAAATGTTGTAGTTTGCTTGTTTATGGATATATTTTGATCAAACTTGGCCAATTTCTTGATTTTATACTAAGCTATAATTATTTTACTTAAAAACGCTCTTTATTAGCATCGAAGTATATAACACAACTGGAACACCGGGTAGATAGGAGATGTGGGATAAAAAGCGCGCCGTTTCGGTAACCTTCCTCTACCACTATGGGGGACCCAACGCAGATATGTCAGTTCCTCAAGCCGTGTACGCGGTTGTTAATACGCTCCTGACCGTGCGTACAATAGGTTGACTGCAATTAAAGTTATATATTCGGAATCTGCATTAACTGCAGAATCTGACGGTATAAATATATTCTTATTTAAATCGTAATTCGAATTTTAACAACTAAAAATGTTAAACAAATATGAATACAATGAATACAATGAATTTATTTGGCCAATCAACAACAACATTGTTACAGGCTATGTCAATGTACAAGCATAATGTACAAGCATATAATAAAATAAATATCATGAGTTAAAAATCAAACCAACCAAAAATCGATCAAAACCAACCATGTGAAAAAATATGTTCAAGACCATGCACAAAAAGATACAAAGCAAAACAAATGCAGTTCATGCAAAATGCATGCACTATGCAAAAACAGCAAACAGGCTGTTTAGAGGAAAACTTACTTAACTAAATACAGTTTCAAAAAACTCTTTAAATTTGAAAAAAGGATATTCAATCAGCCAGTCTAATATTACGGTTTGGAAGTTCTTTCTTTCCAGATTTCTCACATGACCAGGAAGGTGATTGAACAGTTTTATTCCTGAAACAGGGTATGACCTAGCTCTTTTATCAGTCCTGGACCGAGGAATGACAAGCTTAGAACTAAACCTAGTGTCATGATTGTGCGCTGAACTGGTTACATGTAAATCATTCATGCTGTTCTTAATACTAACAAGGCATTGGAATATATACATATTTACAACTGTCAGAATTCTTTGTCTCTTAAACAAGGGCTTACTGTGTTCTTTATAGTGAGCATGACAGAGAATCCTTACTGCCTTCTTTTGCAGTCGCAGGATCTTTTCGACATTGGGTGAATGGCCCCACAAAATTAACCCATAGGATATGTGAGGTTGGAAAAATGCAAAGAAGGACATTCTAAGGGTACTCTGTGGCAATTGGTCACTTAGACGTCTTAAAAGATGTACTACTCTACTTAGTTTAGTACAGACTTGGCTTATGTGGTCTTTCCAATTGAGACAGGGGTCAAGGGTTATACCAAGGAGTTTGACAGGCTCTTGGAAAGGAACAATCTGGGAATCACATAGGCTAAATGTTATGTACTGTGTTTTCTCATTATTGAGCACTAATTTATTGTCAACAAACCAATTTGAGGCTGACTCAAAAATCTTCTTAACAGACAGCTCTGCTTGTTCACGGGTTGCTTTACATGATATAAGGGAAGTATCATCTGCATACAACATGCAATTACCTTCAAGTCTGGTATAGAGGTCATTGATTGTTACTAAAAATAACAGAGGTCCCATAATGGAACCTTGCGGAACCCCGTGTCTTACAGCTAATGGTTTGGATGTAATACCATTCCAACTTACAACCTGTTGGCGATCACTGAGGTAGGATTTGACCAATCTCAGAGCACTGCCTTCTAGGCCATATTTTCCCAATTTCAGGAGCAAAATTTCATGTGACACGCAATCGAAAGCGCGAGAGAGGTCACAAAGTATTACGGAGGTAGATTTCTTAGACTCAAAAGCATCAACAATTAATTGTACAATAGAATCAACAGCCAATATAGTGGATTTGGCTTTCCTGAAGCCAAATTGACCAGGCACCAGAAGGCTGTGTGCTTCAAGGTGGTCGTACAATTGAGCAAACATAATAGCTTCAAACAGTTTAGAAAATACAGGAATCAACGATATTGGTCGATAACTTGCAACATTGTCACGGGACCCTTTTTTATAGACAGGCACAGTTCTAGAGACTTTTAATGGAGCAGGAAAAATACCTACTAAAAAGCATACATTAACCAAATGGGCTAGTATAGGTGCCAGTGCCCACACAATGTGTTTCAAAAGATTAGGTGTCATGCCATACACATATTTACTGTTAGAGAGTTTAAAGCCCAAAACAGCATTAATAATGTCTTGGACCGATACATGTTTCCATTCAAAAGTAGGTGCATCATTAGGTATGCTTGACAGGATCACAGGAGAGGATTGCGTTATATTTGGAATGGTTGACAAGATGGACTCAACAGACTCAACAAAGTACGAATTGAATTCATCAGCAGATGCAAAAGACGGATCAAGAATATCAGACTTTGTTTGAGGTCTATTTTGATTTATTAAATTCCAGGCCGCCTTACAGGGATTGGAAGCCCCTGTTATGTATGCGGCATTTGAGTTGATCTTTGCATCCCTCACATTCTTACGGTATTGTGTTCTAAGCAGCTTAAGCAAGTTAGACAGATCAGGTCTTACACTAACTAAATCATTAACTGAAGTTATCATGTTCTTTAGCCTAGAGAGTTCAGGGGTTTACCAGTCCTTAACAACAGGCAAACCATTATTTTTAGAAACCCCTGACTTGCCAACATGCACCTTTTTACATTTTATTGGGAAAAAATGATCAAAGGCCATGTTGAAGTTGACATGAAAAAACATGAAAGCATCATTTGCCGTCAATGCTTTGATTTCATCAAACCAGAAATGTGCATTCAGTTCTAGGTATTCTATAAGTTTAAATTCTGCCTCCTCACTGTAGACTCTGAAGGATACCACTTTTGAGGACACCTGGTGATGTTGATCCACATTCGGAGTAGTGACCGACAGCAGAACATGCTTGTGATCTGCAATACTGTCCACACTTACCGCAGCCACATAGTCCCATCTGTCCAAGTTGGTTAGAAAAGTGTCCAAAGATGCAGGACCCCTAGTTGGTTCGATGATTGAAGGGAATATATTAAAAGTTCGCATCAAATTTACAAAATCAGACGCGTGGTTGTCAGAGCTAAGCAAATTGATATTATGATCGGTTCCAATCACCACAAAGAGGCCTAAGTTGTAAGGTAACTTAGACAAAGTTCAAGCAATTCAAAAAATCTATATACATTACCACTAGGAGAGCGATACATGCTTATTACCGCCATTGAAAGATTAGGCAGCACTACACCTGCAAATTCAACCTGGAGATCCTCAGAGAAACCACTTAAGTCCAAAGGTTTATAATTACCTGCAAGTTTGTTACTGAGATACACAGCCACCCCACCAGTAGCTGACTGCCTGCAACGGTATGCTGCTAGTTTTAAATTACTAACTGTATTGTAAAACTGAATTTCATCACTTACGAGCCAATGCTCGCAAATACACAAAATATCAATGTTCTTCTCAAGGCTTAAAATTTTGATTTCATTAGTTTTATTTCGCATGCACTGAATGTTTATTGTGCAAAGATTTATCATAGGCCTAGCAGCAGTACCATTGACTATATGTAGTGTTATATAGTCAATGGCAGTACTCTTTTGAGCTATGAATGATTTTTCCCTAAAAAAGTTCGAGAAGGGAAAAACTCAGTCCTAGGAGTATTTTGCCTTTCAATGAACTCCCTTACAAGAATGTCTTTAGGCCAAAAAGTATGTGACAACACTTTAGATGTTAGTTCAGAAGTGACACCGATTTTAAAGGACTTATACCTGCCGAACCGAGATTTCAACTCAACACACTCAGCATTTACAACCCCAGAGGTCTTCAAATAATCACAAATGTCATCTTTGGAACAGTTAGGACTAACTTTGGACACAAATATCCATTCCAGTTTACTTACTGCCCTAACCTTACATGTAATGTCATCTACCTTTGACCCAATTATTGGTTGTTTCCGGGTTTTATTTTTAAATCTCTTACCATGCCACTCATTCCATGTAGGTTGGTCGTTATTTTTCTGTCCCTCAGAAGGACCTGATCCAAGAAAAGGTGGAAATTCGGTATCATAATTGCTATTGCTGCCATGAATAACACTATTGACACTGACACTACTGACAGCTTCAATTTCAGGTTTGTTTACATCAGAATCAGATACGGTTGTAGAGTTCGATACATCGATATGTTGGTTCGATAGTTGATCAACCACTGTGGTCGATAGTCGCTCACGTTCGAGTACAATCGAGTCTTTACCGCTTCGCGTCTGTACAGGCAGACGACGACGACAGATGTCTAGATCCTGGGCTTGATTTTGAACGAGGTTATGTAGTTTTTTTTTTTTTTTTTTTTTTTTTCTACGCCAGTGGCATTTCACAAGAGAAGTTACGAGAGATCAAAGTTTAGTGGATGTGCCGGGGATTGAACCCGTCCCTCCCGCACCGAAGTCCGAGACGCTAACCACTAGGCTAGCAACACAACCAACAACAGTTGATTATGTTTAGAGTTTATCTCGTCAATGCGATCATTCAAACACAGATTATCATCCACAACACCCTTTACAACACTAACCAGCTTCTGGACAGTATCGTGGAGATGAAATATATCCTCGACATCCCATTCTCTGGAAACTATCTTGTCAATTTTTGAAGTACAAGTTGTGCAGTACCACTTCACTTTCTCCGATAAACTATTGATTTGCAAATACAGGGTGTCTATAAAAGAACTCCGGGGTTTTGAGGCAAAATATTACACTGAAGTAAAAAACGTATATACATGTTTAATACATGATTGTAAAGGTTACATTTTCAAGTTTTTTTAACAATTTAATAAAGTTCAATATGAGCGCCTTTAGTGACACGGCACACATCGTAACGGTATTCCACCTCTTCCCATGTCCTGGCCAGCATGTCTGGGGGGACGGTTGCCACACAATTGATTATTAGTTGCCTGAGATGGTCAACATCATGAATTTTCTCAGCATACACAAGATTCTTGATGTGCCCCCAGAAGAAAAAGTCCAACGGAGTCATGTCAGGGCTCCTTGGAGGCCATGGAATCGATCCTTCCCTTCCAATCCATCTGTTGCCGAGTCGAACGTCAAGTGCCTCATGCACACGCAAACTGAAATGTGGCGGTGCCCCATCTTGTTGGAGGTAAACTAAACGCCAAAAGTTTCTTTGTACCGTAACAACAGATTTAGTTTCTATTAGCCAGATAATGCACTGAGCATTTTGTTGCGGCGTCGCCATAGCGCGGCAATCCAGACAGCACTGACAGCCACACTACGTTGTTTCAAGGTCAACGCTCCGTAGCGCTGCAAACTGTTGATGAAAAGATTCCCAATCGGTATGAGTAAAACTTGATGAGCTACTCGATTCAGAAAAATTAACTACATTTTGCTATCTTCTACAGTTATTAAGATATTAATTTTTAAAATCCCGGAGTTCTTTTATAGACACCCTGTATTCATCATTGAACCACCCTGAACCATGCCCTCGAGCCTGCCCCCAGACTAACGAAATGGAAGCGTGATCCATGCGCAGGCCCGAGGAGCGGCTCACAAAACTTTACTTAACAAAATGAGAACCATGGATGGAGGTTCAAGAACAATACGCCATTTGAGAGAAACGAGCTGTAATTAACCATTTAAAAGAAAAACACAACAATAATTAACAATAATACATGAATTAAATACTCTCAATAAAACTTTAAAAAATTTTGATACCACTCTGACCTACTCACTTACAAACATTAATTTTAAAAAAAATTCAAAATAGGCTAATTTCAGTCAAAGTAAATTTAATCAGTTTTAACCTTTAAATTAACAAATTACAACAATGAAATATCTAATGACTCCTTTAATAAATTCATTTCATGGTAACTATAGAAAATTTAGGGGCCCCAAAATTGAAATTTAATAGAATATGTAAAAAATTAATAAAATTTAAAATATCAACAAATAGGCTAATGAATTTAAAATTTAAAAGGAATAACAATGAATAGGCTTTAAATCTTGATATAAACATCTAAAAATTAATCAACAATAAATGACACTAAATAACAACAGTAGTAACTTGCGGTAACTAGGCGGTAACTGTCTAGGGCATCTCAGTCACTAGGTGGAGGGGCGATGAAACTGGGCAGAGAGGGGGCATCCCAAAGTCCAAAAGATTGGCCCCAAGTAGGAAAAGCTTCTCTGCTACCAGTAGAAGGTCCATCTCCTAGGCGAGCAGCACGGGAGGGGAAAACGAGCAGAACGGAGAGGTAGGCCATAATCCCAGAGACAGCAAGGCGAAACAAACTTCCTCTCCACCAAAATAGCTCGGGTCTGCTTCATGTCCTCCTCACAGGCCCCAAAAGGCGCGCGTGGCGCGATAAATTTATTCCATGGTCGACGTTTGTCTCCTCTTGAACCAAATAGGGGCAATTAACATTAAAACCATGCCACAAACTTTAAGATGAAATCGGATAACCAAAATGAGCCGACCCGGAGTCGAGCAACGCCACACAACCTATGAGTTGCTGGCGGAAAAAGAGTAATAAGAACAAAACCCACAGCCTAGTTCGGGGGGCCGTGGAGTGACAACGAAACACTGAACTAGCCTACTATAAAAAAAAAACACTTGAACCATTGATCATGAGTCGTGACATTCGCCCGGTGGAAATAGTCACGGCTCAGTTTATTCCCACACACGTTGGATGGTACCATTTGCGGCAAAATCCATCACAAAGCAAACCATTATCTTCATGGTAATTATTACTGAACAATTAAAACACGGACTGTCTTCGCTCTCGACTTCAACCATCATTCACAGCAGACGACACTGATATCTTAATACTTACCTATATTAGATAACTAATATCTTACCTTGACAGGAAAAAGTTACTAAGCGAGGATTTTTTTTTATATTTTTTGGTCTGAAGCAAACTTCAAGCGAGAAAATTGTAGCTAATGAGATGATCTTCAGCATATACATATAACCAAGCAATTTCAAATAAAATTTTCTAGTCGTGTGTAATGGAGTAATTAGTAACGCAAAGAGGTTATTTATAAATTACGCCGCGCGCCGTTCTCACTGGTTCCGCTGATCTTTACGTTTACGGTACTCCCAGAAACGTTTTGAGTACAACCAATAGTTATATTCAATTCATTTTTATTACAAGTAACACATAACTAAATACTGAATTATCACCTTCTAGGTAAACTATTTACATACAATGTTACCGTAAATTAAAATATGAAATGTAGACTATAGATACAGGGACAGGGACTGGTAATCTCCCTTTGTTTAAATGTAACAAGGGATAGTGTATTATCTGCTTTGTTTGGTAATTAATGAGAAATTTCAAATATTAAGGCTCAGATCAAATAATTGATAAGGTCATAAATACTAAACCTAGGAAGTATTTACAATAACAAAAATTGAATAATAAATTTACAAATTGAATTGTTAGTCGTGTTCCTTTGACAATTTGAGTATTTGTATAATGTTGTAAACACACGATTAGTAAAACGTGTTTTGAGTGTCATTGTTATTCTGTATATGTTTTAAAATTCATATCATCACACATAAGAGAAAAGGGTTTAGTTAATAATACTAAACATTACTTTTAAGAATATGTTTTTATTGGAACATTGACAATTTTGCCTCTGAACTGTTTAAATGTACATTGTTTCAATATCATATGTTTTACTTTTTATATTAAGCTGTGTTCATGTTTATGTTTGTGTGATCAAAATAAAAGTGTGAATTCCTTTCTTTAATATAATTTGTTTCTCATTAATTTAAAAGTTTATTCTTATAAGTAATCAAGAGAAAGAATGCCTTGGACAAGTACGTATCAATAGGTTATGGGCTATTCTACAAACAAGGTATTTTTTTAAAATTACTTTTAAAGAAGCTATATAATATTTTTCCTACAGTTACCTAACAATGTACATGTTCTCTCACTGATTTGAGAAAGCAAAGTGGCCAATTCGCTCATCAGTGAGACAATGTTAACATTGTCTCACTCTAATTACTTTGTCTCACTCCAGATTTGCAACGTGAGGGCACGAAATAGTGAGCGCGTAACATGCAGGCAACGTCGTGTGCGCGCGAAGTACGTTGGCAGCACTGGCTGTAAATCAGCTGGTCAACTGTTGTACTGTTGTATTTGTCACTTCACATTAAATGTTATATTAAAAGTTCACTTCTGTGTAAAAATAGGTTATGTTTGAAGAAACATAAGACCAATTTATTTGTTTTAAGGTAACTGTAGGAAAAGTATAATGTGCAACTCGAGTTCAAAGTACAATTGCCTCACTCGAGAAACCATTCCTCACTCGCCTACGGCTCGTGAGTAAGGATTTCTCTCGAGTGAGTCAATTGTTCACTTTTCTCACTAGTTGCACAAATAACTATTTCTTCATTGTTTTGCCATTGTAACTGTTGACTTTTTTTTCTCGGAACAAGTATAAAATTGGTTAGACATTATGGCAAATGCTAATGAAAAGATATGTATAGAGAAACTTTTGGGTGCAAGTAATTGGACTAAATGGAAGATGCTTATCCAGTTGTTGTTAAGACAACAAGGCTTGTTGAGTTTCATAATGGGATCTGAAGTAAGACCTATTACTAACATCTCTGGATCTGAGCAAAATGCTATTGCAGATTGGGACAGAAAAGATGCTTCTGCTATGTTATACCTTATGTCATCTCTAGGCGATGAACCATCTACACTGGTTTTGACTTGCTCGACTTCTAAAGAAGTTTGGGATTGTTTAATATCTGTGTATGAACAGTCTAGTGAACAAAGGCTAGATCGTTTGCTAGAAGAGTTTTTTAGGTGGGATCGGGACCCTAATGAGGACATAGCTACCCATGTTGCAAAGCTTCAAAAACATTTTGCCGAATTAAATGATGCACTTGAGAAACAAAAGGAATCAAAGCTTAGTGATAGAGTTTTAATTGCAAGAATTTTATCTACTTTGGGGCCAAGCTTTCGTGAATTCAGAAATGTATGAGAAGCTATGCCATCTAAGGATAGAACAATTAAAACACTATTTGAAAAGCTTCGCACTATAGAGCAGCGTGATAACGTGGAGTTACTTAAAACTGCTTTATATGTTTCAAAACCCTCGGGTACAAGGGTTAAAACAGAAAAGCAAGGGCAGAGTAATCAGAATCAAAAGCAGGTTACTAAGATATTTTGTTTTAAGTGTAAACAAAAAGGGCATAAGGTTCCTGATTGTCCACTTAAAAAGAAGTCTACGGTATCTACATCTGATAACAAGAAGGATGTGTCTGCAAAACATAGTTTTATGAGCGGGAATGAGTTAACTTTTGCAAATCGGGACGTTTGGATTGCGGATTGTGGTACTACTCATCATGTAACGTGGTGTAAAGATTATTTTACAGAGTATTCACAATTTTCAGAACCACAACTTATGTCTGGCTTCAGTGATAATGCTTCTGATAAAAAGTGTTATGCCGAGGGATCTGGGATCATTGTTGTTGAAACTAAAGTTGGTAAGGAGCTAATTCAAACGACTGTAGAAAACGTTTTGTATGTACCTAATTCTAGAGCTCATTTGTTGTCAGTCAGCAAGGCAGCGAAGAAGAACCATGTGTTTTCTGCTGACTATCTTGGATGTAAATTTACCCTAAATGGTATTGTTACATTGACTGGACGTTTGCATGGGGATTTATATTTTCTTAACATGCGTGCTATTTGTCCTATACATCCCACTGTACAACTTGCATGTAAGAAAGATTCTTTACAGCTATGGCACGAACGGCTAGGTCATCAGAATCAACGCCATGTTAAACAAGTTTTGAAGATGAATGGAATTAATGTGACTGGAGACATAGGTCTGTGTAATGGATGTGTTCTTGGTAAATCTCATTGTGGTCCATTTCATTCTTGTCCAACTTGTCCTGAGGTGGTTGGTGAACTGATCAGTACAGATGTCTGCGGACCTATGGAGGTCACTTCTCTTGGAGGTAACCGCTATTTTGTATTGTTTAAAGACTACTACAGTAAGTATCGCCAAGTATTTTTAATAAAGAATAAAAGTGAAGTAGCTGATTGTATGCGCATCTTTCTTGCAGAAGCAAAGCAAGGTGGAAAGATCATAAAAGAAATGTTGTTTGATAACGGGTCTGAATTCCTATCAAAGAAAACTACGAGAATCATTCAGGAGTATGGTATTAAGATACGTACAACTTCTCCCTACTGCCCTGAACAGAATGGTTCTGTTGAGAGGGATAATCAAACGATTGTGGAGTCTGCTCGTTCTATGCTTCAGAGGAAAGGCTTGCCGAAGTTTCTTTGGGGTGAGGCTTCCCATGTAGCACAGATGGTTGGGCCAACGTTGGTAAATTGTGGAGCCACACAGTTGGCCAACGGTAGAAATGTCACCTCTTAAAACTGTTTTCCAGCCAACCATTGTCCAACAATGGCCCAACCATCCAAAAATACTGATGACCAACTAACCATAACACAACTGATATCCAACCAACCGTTTTATTTCACACAAAATAATAAAGATTTAGTACGAAAAGCATAATTATTAGTTGAGTAAATTGATTAAATAGTTCATAAAAACAAATTTTGAAAAAAAGCTAGAACAAAATTTTTTGGCCCAGACGGGTCTCGAACCCGGGTCCTTCGACTTATCAGCCTCTTACCTTACCACTGAGCTATCTGTGATTGTTGATATAGAGAGTTTTCAAGTGGTGGAAGAGTAGCCGACAGTTGCAATGGTCGCAATACTTCAAACATTTTTGATACTACACAGTATAATATGATTCTGTTAATCTGTTAAGGCATCATAAGTAGTTATTATTTTTTTTTTTTTTGGAGTTAGAGAGGATACTGGTATTTGAATATAGATTAATTAATTACCGTTAGATTATTAATGCTATTATAATTGACTGTTATATGATTAATTACTCTTTCCCCTTAAATTGTTGCAAATAAGTTAAAGAATATTAATTTAAAAAATATTTGCATTATTATAATTATTAAAATTCATTGTTGTAGCCCCGGAACTGTAATATACAGGGTGATTGATATAAGTGTGCCAGCCGTTTTATTCGAAAACTGTAAGAGATATCAAAACAAGTTAAATGGTAAGTGCCTTGGATTTTTTATTTAAAAAATTGTAGTGAAGTCAAAAAAATTATTTTAGCCGCCATTTTTCCAATATGGCCGCCAACTTTGATTTTTCTTATGGAACACCCTGTATTTTATGATGTATTCTGGTAGAAAATGTAATTTTAAGACGATTTTATTCATGTAATTTTTTTCATAAACCTAACCATTTCAAAGATAATACTGGTTAAAGTTTTAAAATTTCTGCATGAGAAAGAGTTTCGATAAAGGCCTTAGCAAGCATGCAGCTGTTTTATTCCAAAACCATTCAAAATTTCACAACTTAAACCATTATTATCTTTGAAACGGTTAGGTTCATGAAAAAAATTACAAGGATAAAATCGTCTTAAAATTACATTTTCTACCAGAATACATCATGAAATACAGGGTGATCCATAAGAAAAATCAAAGTTGGCGGCCATATTGGAAAAATGGCAGCTAAAATAATTTTTTTGACTTGACTATAATTTTTTTAATAAAAAATCCAAGGCACTTACCATTTAACTTTTTTTTATATCTCTTATGGTTTTCGAATAAAACGGCTGGCACACTTATATCAATCACCCTGTATAAAATATCTGGTTTTACAATACCTTTATCAGTTCCAAAAACTTTTGGAACTAATAAAGGTATTGTAAAACCAGATATTTTATTATAATGTTGTGAAAGCTAGACCCAGAGAATGAAAGTAGTGTAAACTCAACTATGGACCATCGTTGGTCCAACAAAAGTATCTTTTGTTGGTCCAACGGAGTGAAAAACGGTTGGACAACGGTTGGCTTGATGTATGATACCCAGCAATGCATATTATTGTATTTCATTAACAATGAACCAATGTTGGTCCACAGTTGTAAATATTGGTTGGCCCAACTACGAGATATACAGTTGGACAACGGTTGGTTGGTTGTGGAAGCTCCAACCAACCATCGACCAACTGTCCCACAGTTGGCCAACGTTGGCCCAACCATCTGTGCTACATGGGTTGTAATACTGCAGTTTACCTCCTTAAAGTCCTGTAGATGGCAAATCACCACTGCAATTGTGGTCGGGTAAGAGTGTTCCAGGTCTGCAACACCTCAGAGTATTTGGAACTAACTGCTTTGTACATCAGCCGAAGCAAAAGCGGAAAAAGTGAGATGCTAAAAGCATTGACGGAATCTTTGTTGGGTATCATGGTTTGAGAGATGGATACAGAGTGTATGTACCAAGCAAACGGCAAACTGTTATAAGCCATGATGTTATCTTCGAACCTGAGATATTCCAAGGAAGTACTGTTCCTGATAATGAGCCATCTTCGAGCGATGAAGTTCATTTTTACATCACTTCAAAAACAACAGAAGTGGAAACTGACAACGCGGCACCTCCTATTGTTTTGGAGGGAGGTGAGCAGTGTGATGTATTTTCTCAAAATGAAACCACGGAAGTGGAAACTGATGAAGTGGCAACTCCTACTGTTTTGGAGGGAGGTGAGCAAGACGAGTGTGTGGTATTGTCTAAAAATGAAACCACAAAAGACGTGTTGCGACAAGGAAAACGAGTGAAAAATGTACCAAGTTGGATGAGCAGTGGAAATTTTGATCTGATGCTGGTTCAATCAGAAACACAGATGTTTCCAAGGTCTTACAAGGAAGCGATGGTGTTGTATGATGCATGTGACTGGAAGGCTGCTATGGACGATGAAATCTATTCATGAAAATAAAACTTGGATTTTGGTGGACAAACCAGAAGGAGCTCGTGTCCTGGGAAGTTAAGTATTACTTCGTCAGAGAAAAATTCTTGGAAGGACTTTTTGATGTTGAACATGTATCTACAACATATCAACTTGCTGACATCCTTACTAAACCTCTCAATTGAGTAAGGTTTACACAGCTTAAAGTAAACATTAGACTTTGTGACATTTAGTTTCAAAATTGTGAAGGGAGTATTGGAACATTGACAACTTTGCCTCTGAACTGTTTAAATGTACATTGTTTCAATATCATATGTTTTACTTTTTATATTAAGCTGTGTTCATGTTTATGTTTGTGTGATCAAAATAAAAGTGTGAATTCCTTTCTTTAATATAATTTGTTTCTCATTAATTTAAAAGTTTATTCTTATAAGTAATCAAGAGAAAGAATGCCTTGGACAAGTACGTATCAATAGTTTTACTGTCCACAATCGTGCTTAATAGTACAAAGGTTGCATTACATGTTGTGAAACAAAACCAATTTCTTCAATCTCTGCCTTACACCTAACTTATTTTTGTTACAATAATTCATAATGTCCCTAGCATTGGAGAAACAAACGGTTTTGTAAAACAGTGTCCCTAAAAGTTTCATTCATGGGCGGCAGCCCGGTACCGGTATTGATATTTACCTTTTGCAAATAAATGAAATATATGATCACATCAATAGAATAGTTAGTTATATTCTTTAACTTATATCAACTATTAAAAAAGGTTAAAATTTATTTAGCTTTACAATGATCGAGTAGCACAAACATAAAGAGTTGCTGGACTGAGGAGGTTGGTGCGACATAAAATCAACCTCGTCGCGCTATTAATCACTATACTACAAACAAACTACAATCTTAATTGTAAATTGCTCGATCACATGTTAAAAATCATCTCTTAAACTACAACTTTGTCGCTTACAGTTTTCTTCTGACCCAAAAATAAAATACTTCCTCGCATACTAACTTTTTCATGTCACAATGTAAAAATTGTTAACTCTTTTTAACTATGGAAATTCTATTTTAAATCAAAAGTAAAATTTATTTATACCATTAGATTCTGCATTTAATGCAGATTACTAATATATAAGCATTAATGTACTTAATCTTTGTTATTGAATGCTAGGAGCGAGTTAGCAGCTTTGCGCACTATTCGATGAATTGGCTAAAATCCGCTGGGTCCCCCATGTTGGTGCGGGAAGGCTGCCACAACGGCGCGCTTTCGTGAACACTTACCTAGCATTCCAGTTGTGTTATATACTTCGATGTTTATTAGTTTCCTTGTAGCAGCAAATCTAGGTTAAACCTAATGTTACTTAAATAGATGAATTAAAAATAAGTTAATTTCAGGCAAATAGAAATTCGCTTAGACGGCAGGTTTGCTGCGCCGGGGGTATTTTCATTTATTTTAATACATTTGAATAATTTGAATGTGTTAAAATATTTGGATGTGTGGTGTGGAATACCATTGTAATTGATAATATAATCACATATTATGTGACATGAATTATATCAAAAACTTTAAATCTAATTCAAACAATAATTGACACCTACCGAGTGATACTCTCTCCACCATATCCCATTATTATTTTTATTGCCTCCCATAATATGTTTACAAATTAAACAACATGAAGCATTTTATTGTTTTTCTAAATTTTTCTTTGAAATAAATGAAAATTTGAACCCTATTTTGTTAGGACTGCCTTTCCCCTCAAATGGAACCTAGAATTTCTTCTGAAAAGAGATAATTTACACAAGGTATTTTTGGTTACTCGAAAGATAGTGAAATGAGATTAAGCTCCATCTGATGATTGTACAGATTTTTCCCAGGGAACAGTGACTTGGCTGTAGAACTAGGATTGATACACTTGCGTAACGGTGACTACCAGAGATCAGTCAACTGGCTAGGATATGCACTGGCACATGACAGTACTTGTACCTCTGCACTGCTTGCCACAGGTGCCATCATACAGGTAATGAGACATTACAAAGAACCAAACAACATAAACAAAAAGGGTATGTAAAAATTAAACCCGGTTTTAACAATGACTTGACAGAGAATAAACTAAAATCCTCAAATGATATGAAATCACTTATTGTTATGGTTCAAATATGCACCTTCCTACATATTTTAATAGTTCTCCGCTATCATATAAAAAATAAAATTAACATTAGGGAGTACAACTATTATAGTAAAGTCTAAAACTACTAAGCATGTGCTATGGTAATGCTTAAAAAAAATGTATTATGATGACCTCTCAAAATTAACTACTTTGTCTTCTCTGAAGAGTAAAAACAAAATACCAGAGATTGGATGATTGTTTATGTAATTGACATACTTATGAATAATTCAGTTTAAAAAATCTTTGTACAACTAAATCTAGAGTTCTACTGGACCGATTTATTAATTAACTAGCAGTTACCCGGCGTGCGTTGCTGCGCTTAACGACTATTATTTTAAATGGTAATTTGTTCTTTACGATGAATAATAAAAGTGTATACCAAAAATTAAAATAGAATATTTTACTTAATTGCCGGTGAATAAACAATGTTTTTTGGTTTTTCATTAGGTGTACAAATATATAAGTTTTTAGGTGTACCTACGACCACGTGAGCAGGCAACATACAGCTGTCCGTGTGAATAGCATGCATTTTCTAAATTTAAACCAACGATAGTCAGGGATTGCCCTAGTGCCTTATAATGGTGATTGTGAAAGCAAGACACAATGGAAAGTAGTGTAGTTGCTTAATTTCAGAGGGTAATTCGGATGAAATCATCAGTATCAGTATTCTTGGTATTAAGACCATTTCTCCTTATACTTACCACTGATCATTTGTGCTTCAATCAATTTTGGTGTCATTTTTTTAATTGCCAGTCTGTAACATTGTACAGCTTCGGTGGATTTAAGTTTCGCATTAGTATTATTGGAGTTCCTTCTTTTAATGACAGTAATGTGGTGGGTTAATGACAAATAGAGAGGCATTTGAATACCTGAGATAGCATGCACGATTATTATTCAATTAATAATTTATGTTAGATTGTGTGGGTATAGAACAAAAGATAAAAGTATTAAGGCATTGCCATCCCTTTTATTGTTTATAATACTTTGATAAAGGTTTTTATGTTTACGTTTACATATTTAACATTGGAGAATTTAAACGTTGTTGAGTGCACAGGTGTGCTGCGATTCGGGTTTAATATATTTGGACTTATTCAAAAGTAAAATAGTTTTCTGTGCTGCACTCTGTGGAAACATTGTGGCACTATTTCAAATCATGACTATTACAGCATGTGGTGATTATTCAAACCTACAAAACAGTTGCCGGGTAACAGCATTGACTATATAACACTATAGATTGAAGACGCCATGCATTTGGATGTGAACAAGCAATCAGCACACTCTGGCGGGAAGGGGCGATCATTGCGCTGATGTCACTGACCAGTATGTGCTGCCACGGTGTGGCGTCTGCTGGTATGACGCAATGTACAGACAGCCGACAGCTAAGCCATGCTCCCCATGCCCACGTGACTGTACATCAGCTCCCTGCTCGCCTCGGATTCGTGTTGTTAGAAGCGAAGCACGACTGATCATTGTTTAATTGCTTCACTGAAGAATCTGAGATATTAAGCAGGGACTCGTATTCAAATATTTATCGTGATATTTTAGTGGTTAGTGAATTTGATTGGTAAAAAAATGTCGTGTAGATATGTATCAGTTTGCTATCTAATACAATAATTTTAAACGCCAGTGAGAAACTTAAATACAAATTTGCGTAATCAAACCTATCATGTTGTAAATGTTATGTTGTAAGAATTTGTAATCAAATATTTGATTGAAATTAAGAAAGTGTGATATTTTATCAATAAATAAATTAATTGGATTTCACCACACATAAAAATTAAAATTTAAGCTAAAAATTTAAAACTTAAAATTTAACTACGGTAGAATACATCCACCTAACAATTTGAAACTAGTGAACGAGCTTGAAATAACAATTACACAAAACAGCCAAAGCAAATAAAAACAGCAAAATGTGCTCAGACAAAAAAGAGAAAGTGAAATGACCGAACATGGAGGGTGACAGAGTGTTCGTTCAGTTTGGGTAAGGGCGTTGCCTGCAACACAATGCCCCACAACCCCTAGGCTACACTATGATTTACAGCATCTGTCTGCTAGAGGGAAGCAGGCACCAGTTGATGTGTCAGTAATAAAGCGATTATGAGACATTGCTGCTGGAAAATGTGGTTATATATTGATAGGCCTATGGTGATCCCCAGTTTTAGGTATAAGTGTGATATAACTGTTACATGTCCTTTTGTTCCGTTATCAGCCAATTTTATAATAAGCTATTACCATAGCTATTACAAAAGTCGAGAGATCCCCGCGGTCACGTCCCTGTGGGCATTGACTATGCAGCGGGGGTATTTTTTACAGTCTGGGAGATCTAAACAATAGTTTGGTCTCAACAAGTTTTCTCTGTACATAAGCAAATAAGTAATCATTTTTCGGTTAATATAATTTATCCTTCAATTATCTGTTTGGAGTAAAGAAATTACTATCTTTCACTAAGCGTACAATGACAACTTTTAGAACAAATACACTGAATGAATACATAATGCACTATTTGGTTTGAATAATAAGGACCACCACCATTTCAATCAGAATTGTTTTTTCCAAAATATCCATATTTTTCGGTTTTTTCGTAGTTTTATAGGAAAATAACACAAGTTACAAGAACTTTTGAACTGTGTAGTTTTTGCTGGAATTGGGGGTTGCACTGTGTTGTTAAGAATTAAAAGGAAATTCACATACTAAATTCAATCAGAACGGGGTTTTTTTAATTAAGATTTTCTCTTATTTTATGGGCTATTTTATAGAAAATACCATAATTTACAATACATTTTTAACTGTAATTTTTACAGAAATTGGTGTTGTACCATTTTGTTCAGAACTTAAAGGGCTACAACATACTTTTTTTTTTCAAAATTGTTGGTATCATTTTCGAGAAAATCATATTTTCCCGTTATTTTATGGGTTTTTATTGGAAAATCAACTTAAGAAATCAAATTTTCTAAAAATAATAATAAATAAATGCCTGGAGAAACCATGGATTAGTACCTAAATACCAAATTTAATCAAAATCTGACCCAAAGTGTCAAACACACCAACACACACACACACAAACATCAAATCAAACACCAGTTTTTTGGGCCCAGGGCGACCCAAAACTCATATTCAACAATTTTGACGTAAACAATACTTTCTCCATATACTAATATGGGGAGAAAGTAAAAATAAGTTGTCAAAGATTTGCTATATCCTCCGGAATAAACTCGTACCGTACCAAGCATACAGGCGGTACGTGTAAATGAGTAAACAAAACCCGGTATCGCGCGCGCAACAGTAGCCTACTACAGTAGTCGCAGTTAGTCTGGGCGGGCGGACCCCTGTGTACTAGCCGTGCTGAGAATAACGGCTCGTTCACCCCCTCAGCCTCGCTGAAAAACTCCATGGAGCCGTGTGGGCAGATGTTTTGGGAAATGAGCAATGAACACTCCCCTCTACACCCCCCACCGTAGCGCGGCCACGCGCCCAGACTAACTGCGACTACTGTACATCAGGAGCAATTACTACATCGCATTCACACAGCTGCGCCGCCACCGCCGCCGAGTACAAAGCCGTCAGCACGGGCAATCGTTCAATCCATATCACGGAGTCTAGTCCAACAGTCCAGTCTAGTCTAGACAGCCGCTAAGTTCAGTCCAGTCCAGTTGGCAGCACTTGCAGCACACCAGGCGACGGTTCCATGAACTTCGTGGTAACGGTGCTGCGATCTAGTTAGAGGGGTCAGTACTATGTGCGTCCACGGTGCACAATGTAGTACATTGTAGAAATTTCCTGTTCACGCGTCCGCCCGCATAGTCTTCAATCTATAGTGTTATATATATAGTCAATGGTAACAGCTAGTTATATTTATTTGTAAACATTGTAGTTCAAAAAGTCTGATATTGGCCCACATAAAAAAACCCTCTGGGGCGGAGCCCTTTTGACGGATCTGCACCAAACTTCACACAAACCATCCTTGAATAATGCGTAATAATGCCTGAAAGTTTCATTACAATCTGTTGAGCGGTTTTGGAGTCCATAAGGTTTATACATATATATGTGTACATACATACATAGTTTCTCTTTTATAGGTATAGATTTGGAAAGCTTAAACTGTGTAGATTTGCAAATAATTATGAAAGTTAGTTTTCATTATTATTTATGGTGAACAATAAAAAAAACATGTTTTCCATAAGAAATACAAGGGTTGTTTTTTTTTTCAACCTCCGATAGGCTATGAACAAAAGACAAGCTCATATAAAACATTAAATTTATTACCAAAAGTTTGGTCCATTTATGGTTACTTTTTGACATAATCACCAAAGAGATTGAGACATTTGCTATATCTGTGCACCAGCTTTTTAATACCCTCTTCAAGAAAAGTGGCCGCCAGTACATAAAAAAAAAAAAATCAAAAAACAAAAAATGTCAAAAAAATTAAAAAATTAATAAAAAATAAAAAAAAGACTTTAAAATTTCTATAAATTCAGTAAACAAAGCAATAATGGTGAATCTGTGGTTTATTTAGCCATCCTGTCAAACTGTTGAACCAAGTCATCTGAAACGACAGTAATGAGCTGGTTCAACAAGTTGGCAGAACTTTTGGTAATAAATTTAATGTTTTATATGAACTTGTCTTTTGTTCATAGCCTATCGGAGGTTGAAAAAAAAACAACCCTCGTACATTGGGGGGTTTTCAAATGTTTTACTTGGATGCAACTTTTTGCTGCCTTTTTGAGTATTTCTAATAAGTGCATGGCATCAATTAGTAGGAAATGTTATACTCTTTCAGAATATCACCTTCTACTTTGGTCAATATCCTCACCGTTAAAAAGTTATTTGAAAAAAATTCAAGCAACCTCCGAATTTATAGTGAGAAAATACTGAGTTAGTGATATTTTTGTTAAAATTTGTACAACTAAATCTAGACTTTTAATGGACCGATTTTGTTAATTAATGGGTCACTAGAGACTAGACTAGTCACTAGACCCATGCTGCTTCGCAGCGTTAAAATAAATATAATATCCGACAAATAATCAAATAGATGATTTTTGATTGAGTAATACAGTATCTTGAGCTTAACTGATCCAAACGATCAATAGCTCAAATTAAAGCTTATAATTTAGTAATTTACTGATTATTTTGAGTCCAAAACATATAAAAAACATGAACAATACTGGAGCTATTGATTTGTAATCATAGAAAACCCTTATAAAAAATAATTTTTTTATGTTGGTTGTTCACTTGGCGTTTGCTTGAAACTGGTCCGATTTGAATAACTAATAGCTCAAAAGAAAGCCGGTAGGCCATTTCACTAAAGGTTCATAAACCAAAATATATAGGATTATGAGTGAAAATTTAAAAACGTACGTTTTCATGTCCCTGGCCTTTTACTTCGTAGCTACTGGATTTGTAGTTTATTATTATGTGTTTTAATATTTTTTGGGATGGGGGCAACATGTTACACACATTTATTTGGTTTTAAATAGGTTCTAGGTATTTTTTTCGTATTTTTAAAGTCTCGAAATTCACGACCATGACGTGTCCCTAGGGTACATTTTCCAACTTTCACGCTGTTTTTAGACTAATTATTCATGCCGAAATATATAAAGCCATATTTTTATGTCATCAATGGTTATTAAACTTACAAAAAAGGAGCATATTATAATTTTATTGTCATTGCAAACTGACTACCATGACATAATAAGTCTGTCCCTCGATTTGGCGTCACGACCATTTGGGAAAAATTTTCAACTTTGGAGCACGACAGTGGCAAGCCTGGCGTTGATGGAGTCAGTTGGTTTTAGAGACTAGTTCGTACGTCAGGATTGTAGTGCCGGTCGTTTCGAGTTGAAAGGAGGAATTGCAAGATTAATACAGGAAAGGTTGTGTTTTTTGTAATTTCGGTGTGTCCATGACCGTACATAGTCATTCGATGAAGTAGACATGGTGTTAATTTTTGTTTATAAGATATTTAAATTGCTAGATTAACCTAGAAGTCCACTTTGTATCCTCGAACATGAGGTGCAGAGCTACCGCCAGAACAGAGCCAAATAACACGTAATTTCACGACCAAAGTTTCACGACCATCGCGGGTTTTTTCACGACCTATCCAGCCTTATGGATTATAGTGTGTTTGGTCGTGACAATAACTTTAATATAATTGTAATTTGAACAGTTTAGTTCAATTGAAACACATATTTATATTATAACTAACAGTATAATTAAAGGATTGTTTAGAAAGATTTGGATTTTTTTAGAAAATTCACGACCGTACCGCTTGTCCCTGACCATCACGTTTATGATTTCTATCATAAAAATTTCAAAAATTAAAATATCGTCATATTTCAATGTCTTATACACAAAAGAAGCACACCTCTATGCAAACATAACGATTTTTCGGGTCTCAGGTAAGTTTTTTCGGAGTTATACAAACTTAAAAAGATTTTATTGGCTTTTTTTCAATTTTTTTTGGGTTTTTTATTTTTTTCTAGAAAGACCAAATATACTAAAAGCTCAGTGACCTTTTTAATGTATAATGGTCATAAAAGTAAATTAGTTTATAGCAAAACATAGTTATAAAAATAATATTAACTATTTTTAATATTCATTTAAACGTCTGTTATGGTCGTGACAGGATTTTGTGTTTTTCCACTAAAGATGCTCTTTTAAAAAAAAACTACCAAAGATATTGCGTTACCATGGACATTTTATGAAACTTCAAATGTTAATGAAATCAAAAAAATAATAAAAGTTTTGAAAAAAGGGGAAAAAAATTTGCAAAGTGTTTTTCCTGAAAACGTACGTTTTTAAATTTTCACTCTTATACAGGGTTAGTAAAAAGTGTGGAGACCCCCTGTTATTTTTGTAATGGCCCATACTAGAAAAACTAAACTCGGCACACCTTTATGACATGTTATGAAGTACTTTTTGGGCATAACCGTCACTTGGTGTACATCCCCAAAATGGGGGATTTTGGGGGAAACTCAAAAATTTCAAATACAAAAACCCATCGAGTGACCCCTCATTTTGAAGGTCCTGATAAAAGAAAACGAACAACGCAAACTAGAGGTCTTTATCTCAATCCAGTAAAAAATGGCAGCCAATTGAAATTCTCAGAAGTTAAATTTAACTTACAGCTTTCCAAGTCTGGAGACCCCCTGTAAATTTTGTAGCGGCTCACACTAGGAAAACTAAACTCTACACACCTTTTTGGCATGTTATAAAGTACTTTTTAAGCCTAATAGCCTTTTGCTTACCAAACCCAAAATGGGGGATTTTGGGGGAAACTCAAAAGTTTTAAATGATAAGCCCCATCGAGTGACCCCTCATTTTGAAGGTCCTGGTAAAAAAAAAACTAACGCAAACTAGAGGTTTCTATCTCAATCCAGTAAAAAATGGAAGCCGATTGAAATCTTTAGAAATCAAAAATAACTTGCAATTTTATATTCAATTGGCTGCCATATTTTACTGTGCTGTATTTTAAGATAGAGACCTATAGTTTGCGTTGTTAGTTTTCTTTTATTATGACCTTCAAAATGAGGGGTCACTCGATGGGGCTTATCATTTAAAATGTTTGAGTTTCCCCCAAAATCCCCCATTTTGGGTTTGGGAACTTATGAGAATTTCAATTGGCTGCCATTTTTTACTGAAATGAGGTAGAGACCTCTAATTTGCGTTGTTGGTTTTCTTTTACCAGGACCTTTAAAATGAAGGGTCATTCGATGGGTCTTTGTATTTGAAATTTTTGAGTTTCCCCCAAAATCCCCCATTTTGGGGATGAACACCAAGTGGCGGTTATGCCCAAAAAGTACTTCATAATATGCCATAATGGTGTGCTGAGTTTAGTTTTTCTAGTATGGGCCGATAAAAAATTAACAGGGGGTCTCCACACTTTTTACTAACCCTGTATAATTATAGCTGGTGAAGTACATCTTAAATTGAAGTAATCGTAAATTCAAAAATGAATCAAATCATGCCTATGCTTGTTGGCAAATCTGTGCTTGCATACCTTCAATTCCAGACCTCAATCATGAAATTCGTTTGGGTAGAAGAGCCAAACGAACTCGGCAAAGAAAACCCAAATTTAACTCCCATAAGAATACATGGGGAGCAAATTTTGTTTACGTATATGCCGAGTGGAATTATATGCCGATGGGTGATGGCAAATCTGTACTTGCATACCTTCAATTCGAGACCTCAATCATGAAAATCGGCCAGGTAGAAGAGCCAAACGAACTTGGCAAAGAAAACCCAAATTTAACTCCCATAAGAAATACATGAGGAGCAAATTTCGTTTACGTATATGCCTAGTGGGATTATAGATATATTTATGCCAATGCTTGATGGCAAATCTGTACGTGCATACCTTCAATTCGAGACCACAATCATGAAAATCGGTCGGGTAGAAGAGCCAAACGAACTCGGGAAAGAAAAACCAAATTTTTTTAATATATAAGATTACAAAACCTAACTTGTGTAGATTTGCAAGTAATTATAAAGGGGGATTTTACGGTATTAAATATTTGTGGTGAAAAGTAAAACGAACATAAATACATTAAATCTTATTTTTCAAGTTTCTGTTTTTAAGTTACAATTTGTAGCCAAATTTTGGCTGCCTTTATTAAGTATTTTGAAGAAATACATAGTAGCAGGGCCTGATTAAGGGCCCTTTCACACGAGGCCACTGGTGGCCGCCACCGGTGGCCGCCACTGGTTGCCCGCCACAGCTTTAACATTATTTTAAATGGGACCTTTCACACACAGCCACTGTAGTTGCCCGCCACTACACAGTGGCCGAGCAGTGTCTTCTCGCGCAACTGCTAGTCGGCCACCGCCGGCAACTGCAGTGGCGGCAACTCGTCGCGGGGCATTGAATTATATGGGAGCTTTCACACGTAGCAACCAGTGGCCGCCACCGTGGATGAGCACGCAGCTACTATTTTGAATCAGTTCACGTGCAGACTGCAAAGACAAACGCACTTGGTTGTAGTTGTTGAGTGTTTTCGTGTTGAATTGTTTGTTTGTGAAAATGAGTGTTTAGAAGAAAAATAAAGAGGACGTTGCTGAAAAAGAAAAAGACAAAGGAAAACAAAAGAAGAAGAGAATAAACAAATTAATAGAAAACAAAGTGGATACTGATGATCTAATTTGCGAAATTGAAAAGTAACCGGCTATTCATAGTACGCCTGTGTCTTTGCCTTATTGTCTTTATTATCAACGCGAGAAGAAGGAGATGTTCATTATTCGACAGCATTTTCACAACTACCAGTACAGTGGCTGTAGTAGAGTGGCTTGTAAGTTGCCTGTACCCAAGGTTAGTAGAGAGACAGGTTGACGCGTCCGGCCGATTCCGTGGTGCACGCAGCCAGCCGCTGTGACGTCATCCAGTGACCAGCAGCTACGTTCCGCGCGTGCCTTCACTACAGTAGGATTATTGTCGTGATATCAGCGTTACACTACTGTTTATAAACCATTGTGTTTAGTTTGTCTGTGTAAATAGAATGGCAATAAAAGCGAGGATTAATAATAAAACAAAGAGATAACGATTTGTATAAAAAGATGTATTGATGGAAAGCAATAAGTACAATACATAATGACAACAGACAAGGCAATGATTCATGTACATATTTTTTTTACTTTGTTCAATCGCTTTCTGTCTTCCGTATCGGCGTCTCCTTTTCTTTTTTTGATTTTTGTCTCAAGATTGAGGTTTAAGTCCTTCATCCTAATGATCGTTCTCATTTTAATATATGATGTAATGACTTCCAGAGGAATATCCTGTACCTGAAAAAATCAAAGAAAAGAATAAATAAAAAGATTCATTCCATTAAATTACAAAAAATATGTATTGCAAACATCGAATAGTTCTTGCATAAAAGAAAAATAACTGTTCTTGATGCACTCTTTTGATTGGTAACCAAATAAATTAAAGATTACATGCTACAAACTATAAGTGCTTCAGTTCGTAAAATGTAACTAAAACATGAACAAGTTTTCTGGTAAATAAGCCGACATGGAAACAAATGCCTGTGCGTCAGCTTTGAGTTGCGTCCTTTGGAAACTAAACCTTAGGCCTAATATTAAGATTAAAAGGTCAATTAAATTCTTGGATACTATTAAAATTTTTAAAATATTTATATTTAGTTTAAGTAAATGGTTGTAAATTGAAATAATTAAAAGCTCCCTTTAGATTACCTTGTGTGACACTTTAGTTGCTAAATCTTTCACAACATGAGGGTCCTTCTTTAATTGATCGTCCCCATGAAATACTTTGAACTCCTGCTCACACACTTTACTTATCCGTAGCCATTGTTCCGAAGGCTCCACCAGTCCACCCTGTTTAAATAGACAAAATATTATATAATAAGGCCTATTTTTAAATTGTTATGTTATTTTTTGTTATTTGTTAGGTGATTAAAGTTTGACTGTATTCTTACCTTTGACAAATGTTGAATCCAGGAGCGCTTGTTTTCTGGCAAAGATTCACTTTTATAAGTATAATCTCCTAGGAATGGGTATTTCTTCAAATACTTCTTTGCTACCCATCCAGCAAGATAATTTTGAGCTCCTTCTACTATGTCTGGACTCTCAGTGGTTTGGTTTTCTTCTTCGAGTTCTGGACACTCAGTGATTTTACTTTCTTCAACAATTTCTGGACATTCAGGGGTTTGGATTTCTTCTTGATTTTCTTCACTCATACTTGTTATATCCAGTTTCTTCAGCACATTTGCTACTATAAACTCACTTTCTGATAAATCAGTGGTGTTCATGTGGTTTTGAACAACTCCAGGGTTTTTTCCAAAAATAATCATTCGTATCCTGTGAATAGCATTTAGAGGGGTTGGGTGATCGTTTAAGCCCCCTCTTGATCTTATTTGGGAGAATAAATTTTCCAATGTATCTTGATTAAGCCTGTGTGTTAGTATGTAATTCATTTGAAATTCCTTTCGAATATTATCTAAGAGACCTTTCACAGCATTTATTGAGAGCAAAATTCCTTTTTGAAAAGGCAACATGCCCTTCTTTCCTGGGCAACGCATTTTCTTTACAATCGTGAACATGTCATCCAACCTTTTATTTTGCTCCACTTCATACATGCCGTACCCGCGTTTTAATGATTGTAATGATTGCTGTGGCACATAACTGTTCGTAATGTCAAACCAATCGTTCACAGAGGAAATGAAGGCTGATAAATTACTTATAATGTTTTCGTCATTGACTGGCTTATATAATACCAGGGCCTTGGCAGTTGTGTTTGAAAAAAGTTGAACAGCCATTCTTACATTTTGCCTTTCAGCTCCTACGACCTCTAAATGTTGCTTATTTAGCTTATGGCAAACTTTAAGCTCGTTGGAATCAAGTTGAAGAAGAGCACGTATCGGGGTTTTGTCAACATAGACATTATCCTCTAACAGAAATCCCGTATCTAAAAACCAGTTTCGCAATAACTTAAGCACATGAGGAGCATCGGCAAACAAAAAAACTTTTTTTTCTTTTTCAGCTGGATTTTCAAACCATGGCTTTTCAATACTAACATTTAATTTCTTCCATAAACCATAGTTTCCACCTCCCATATCTGACACACACGCAACTACAGTATAACCAGAGGTGTGAGCTCTATTTATGGCCTCAAATACAATTTCTTTTGAAATGGTCGTGTCAAAATCGATAAAAATTGGATGTTTCCAATTAGAGAACAGTCCCCTTAATACAATGACCTGCATTTGTTTGTGAGGCCCTATAACCTGGTCATTCTTTTGGTCATACTCGTAAGTTGCCTTTACTTTCATTTCATCGAAAGTTAGAACTGCAGCCTTTTCATGTTTTTCCTTATTTTCCCCAGCAACTTCCATTAAACGGAAAATTTCATCGAAAAACCCTTTTCGTATGTTAATATTTGTAATCCATCTATTCAAAGTAGACAAACTGGGCAAAGGGAAACGGCATTTTCTTTGAAGATATAAATATGTTCGTTTTCCAAGATAGCGTAAAGTAAGGGCTATGGATATTTCTTCGTTAGTCCAATTAACTCTATTTTTATTGCCTAACAATAGATCAATCTGATTTTTTGTAAATACAGTACTCAATTTATCCTTAATATTTGATTCTGTTGACTTTCGGTAATTTTTTTTCCTTAAAGCCTTTAGTGAATTAGTAAGCCTTCGTATTTTTAAAGACTTTTCTCTTAAAATATACTGCTTCTTTAAAAGCTCCGCCTTAAGAATTTTATTTTCTCCCAATAATAAGGCATACTTTTCACTTATAGATTCTGTGTCCAAATTTGATTCAGTGGTCAATTTAGTTAACTCACAACTCTCAGCCTGCGGTTTCTCTGAAGGATATGTTTGAGATTTTTCAGGACATAGCAATGACTTAACAAGTTGTTTTTTGTTCCTGTTTTCGTACCTACTTTTTCTGTTTGGCGTTAACACGTTCTCAGCTGTCACATTTACACCAGCTTGGGGTTTTGTTAATTTTTGTGAGGGAATAGCCGTTTGTTTAAGCTTCTTTTTACTAGGTAAATTCAACAGCTCGGATTTAAGATCTCTTTCATAGTCCTCTGGCAAAAAATGATCTGAACAAACAGAACAAGAGTCTGGGTTCCATTTTCCTTCACGTTTACACAAATGCACCCACTTTGACCTTATTTCAGGATCTTTAGGAAAATTAAAATATACCACGCCATCCTCTTTTGTTTTAGCGTGGCTATTGTTGCAGACAGCAACAGTACACCTCTTCCCAGGCATTGTTTAATTTAATATTTGTACATACCGTAATATTATTCCCCTTGCAAGTGAAAACAACTTTTCTCCACTAAACACTTTAAATATAAAACACCAACAATCAACCAGTATGGATAACGTAAACGTAGCCACAATGCCGGAAGCACAGAAGCGACTCGACTGAACTGGAATGTATGTATGCGGGAGTGTGGCGAGGGGCGTGGCGGTCACTGGCTGACGTCACACGTGTGGCGCTCATATCGGTTTTAGTGACTGCTGGGGAGGTATAGGGATGCGTCAACCTGTCTCTCTACTAACCTTGGCCTGTACCATCCACTGCAGTTTCCCGGCCGGTAACTGGTGGCGGACACCGGTGTCCGCCACCAGTGGCCTCGTGTGAAAGGGCCCTAAGGGTCTAGTTGCCAGTAGGCTGACGTTTTTCGCGCCCCCTCCTCCCTTCCACTACCCCTCCTCTCCACTACCACATTCAAAATTTCAAAGAATGAATACTAATACTGAATTCAAAATTTAAAATGGCCAAAGGCATTATACTAATATTTGGTTTATTTAAAAACAAAAGAAAACTGATCATAAATAATTAATGCATGGTTTGATTAGGAACTTTTAAAATAGTAACAAATCGGTTGTTCAAGGAATGTAAAACTTTTTTATTTAAAATAATGTATTTATTTTACATTTTATTAAACATATGATTGTATTAAATCAAAAGTAGACCTAACCTAAAATATCAAAAAACCAAACAATAATATGCATACTTTCAAAATTAACTCTGTTAATCACCTAGGCCTAAACCAATTTTATTAGGACCTTTAGATGGAATTACTTAGTTTACAGCATTTATCTGTATTTATCTGCAACAAAAAGTATCGTTAAATGTTTTTACAAATCAATTATTACTATAAACTATCTGTAACCCACGGGCTTCACCCCGTTTGACTTCATAAGTATTAATAAAACTATTGATTGGTTAAGTTAAGCTGAAATAAACAAATAAGTACAGCTGAGGTATTTTTAACATTAGGTATATGGAAAGTTCCCTTTAGAAAGGATTTAAAGGGCAATTTATGAAATAATGGATAGTTTTGCGCAAGGTTTCTCGTCATTACGAATATTTTAAGTATATGGTTTATGGGGGTGTGACTTGTAGTTTTCTCAAAAGTTCATGGGTACCAATGGGCTTTATATATGGATATAATGATTATGAAAATCTGCCTAACGCACCCTTCCCCACCTCCTTCCCTATCTGCGCATCCTTTTTTGGAATAAAACATTTTTTACGCCCCCGGTCCCAACTTTAAGTCTTAGCTGTCTGGCGCCCCCCTAAAACACTTGGCTGACTGGCACCCTAGGCTCCAGCCTAATTAGCCTAATGGGTAATCAGGCCCTGACATAGTAGTTATTTGTAGGAAATGTTATTCTCTTTCAAAATGTAACATCCATTGGTTTATTTTCCGACAATTTAAAAGTTTATTGCAAAAAGGCTAAGCAACCTCCAAATTTATAGTTGTTAAAATACTGAATTAGAGATATTTTAAAACGTTTTTTTTAGCTCGCTTTCTTGTCCGGTACAAATTTTGCAATCAATCTTATACTAAGTTTCCGATGAGCTAGAGACTTGAAACTTGAAACATAGCTCACAGGTGGATGACAATGCAATATTATATAATTTAATTTTCATATTTCCCTTGGGCTAAGCCCCACGGTCTTGTTTTTATTAACCCTTTGCGCTCGGAAGGCCACTAAAGTGCCCATGACGTAGTCGCAGACAGCTTGGAATTATTTACGTACTCTCTGTCTCTCCCGCTCGGATGGCCACTAATGGTGGCCACTCATATTTCTCTGCCAACTCGGCAGCCATTTTGCCAGCTGTGCTTCGGCAGCTTTGAATTATTTACTCGAGTTGTGTTCCAATAATGACATCAATTACTTTAAATAAATAATTAAATAATTATGAGTTTGTTAAAATGAATTTTAATGATGAAAAACGTAATTTAATAACCTCAAAACTATTTTGAACTATAATTTAAGGCTCACTATTATAGATAGATTAAGTAATAATAAACCAAAAATACCATATTTTACTAGGCTCTCAGGAGTAAATTCTTTTATTTTGTGAAATTTGTAATTTTGTGAAAATCTATTTTAATTATGCTATTTTGATAAAAACTTTGCCTTAAGTCTAATGTATATATTCCTCCCTGTAATGTGAACAACAATTTTATTCAGATCAAATAAAATGTTTGCTAAAAATATCAAATATTTTATCACTCTACACACATTGCGCTATGTGTTGTGGTTGACTCTTCTGCATTGGTTTGGTAAATAAGAAGCAAAATGAAATAATGTATTTTAAACATTTTATTGTGAAAACAAGTAATTGTATTGACCAAAAGATACTAAATGACATTTTTAGAAAATAATACAGTACTGGATTCATTGGTAAAAAGAACGTAAAAGTCTATCTTAAATCTATCTTTGTAGAGTTCTTACTTTTAAAACACCATTTTATTTCCATAAGTAAGTAAGTTATTAGGCCTAAAACTGGGAAAATATTCCATAACATTTAAAGAGGCTAGGTACAGCTGAATTAAATGGTCAATAATACATAAAATATCAAACTTATCTAAAAGTGTATCTTTACAAGTTTTCACGTACAAAATATTGTTTTGTCAAAAAATATGTATTATTTTAACTGGCTAACAAAATATTACATGACATTTAAAGAGATTTGAGCCTCAAATAATTGATCAATTAAAAAACGAATCAAGGTTGTCTGAAGTCTCTGTATATGTTTCGACAATATGTGATCACTTTAAAAGAGCCTTAAAAAGTACTTACTCTTTCAGTTTTTTGTTTGAGTGGTACTTCTCAAAACACTCACCAATATGAAAACCTGGGTGGTTTGAACACGTTTTACAAAAAAACTTACTTCGTTTCCTCTCTTTCCCTGGTCTTCTGTCACTACACACGGCACAGTTTTTGGATTTTCCAACTTCAAGATGGTATGGCAGGTGTAACTTCCCATTTAGCCTTTCGTCCTCTTGAGATGTGGAAGGTCTTCCTCTCTTATTCATGTTCCTGATTTCACCAACAAGGTCTTTTATAAGCATTTTTCTGAACTTGCGCTGCTGCACTTTGACTTGCTGGTTACAGTTGAACAGTATGAAAGAGTTCATGACAGCTGTTTCCAACAACCAAAAGAAAACCTTCTTCCACCACTTGATGGATTTCCTTGTGAAGGAGTAAGATGAGATATACTGATCAGCAATGTCAACGCCTCCCATTGAACGATTGTATTTACAAACTACTGTAGGCTTCCTGACTTCTTCTTGAACTCCCTTTTTCTTTATACGACTTACTGTCTGCATTTTATTGTCATACAAAGTAGATAATATTATCACTAGGTTGGAATCTTTCCACAGCAACAGAACCATTTTGTCTTCTTTTCTAAAGGTCTTAACTTCTCCTTTTTTTAGAACTAGTTTGGCAACTTGCTGTTCCTTTTCCTTAGTTTGCTTTTTTCCACCTTTGCCCTTTTCCTTCTTCTTTCTTTGTGGTCTTACTTGTTCCGGCAGTCCCCTCCTGTTGGGCAGGATAGTCCCAGTCAAATGTACTTTTATATCATGTAGTACGGTCGCAAGATCTACATTGGTGTAGAAGCGGTCCGTAAAAACATGTAACCCTTCAATGTTTCCGTAGGCTTCTTTCAACTTGTTTACAAGGTGTAAAACTACACGGCTTGTTACACCTAGATCAGCTCTTTCCATTGCTTCTGTTGTACTTTTGCCAAAGTACGGTTCCATTGCACATATGTAGCCTGTACTGGACTCAGATAGTACAAACACTTTAATGCCCCATTTAATTGGCTCGTCCTTGTTATACACTTTAAATACTATTCAGCCTTTGAAGCCTACAGTGCTTTCGTCTATGCTCACCTTCTTTTGTGGCATATAAAACTCCCTAAATTTTTTGTCAAGATATGCCACGACATTCCTCACCTTCCCAGATCTAGTTAGGGTTCCTCTTATTGGTCCTGTTTGAGGAGGACTCACGTGGAGTGTCCAGAAAATCTGCAAAAATCTTTCTTTGCTTAGGACATCTTTGAAAAAAGGTTGGTAGTCGACCCAATCAGTTGAGAAATAATCATTTATTTCTGGTTTATCATGCATACCCATGTTTAATAGAACACCTATGAAAGCCCTGAACTCGGGTACTGTTACGTCTTTCCATGACCACCACATAGATTTCTTCTGAAGGGGAGTTTTTTCAAAATCTTTTCCTTTGCATAACGATTAGTTTCCTTGACGATTTCATTAAGCAAGTCGTCGGTAAAAAAAAGCAGAAAAATATCTAAAGGGGATTTAGGGGTTTTTCCTCGTGGAGGTTTATAGCCGGAATCATTTGTCCATTGAAATTTGGCAAACGCATTGTCACCATCTATCCAATCTCGCCACCCGTCACCAGCTGCGGCTCCATTCTGCCCTTGTTCATTTCCGTTTTCTCCTTGACGCCTGGCGTTGATTTCCCCAGTTTCTCCCACTTCTACTTGCTTGTCAGTTAGCACATAACCACCTATATTTTCTTCCCTATTACTACCATCTTGAAAATAGAGATGGTCACCAAGGATGTCCTGCCAATTTGCGATGTTACGATGGTCTGGACGGTCATCATTATCGAATTCCATACTTTCTTGTCCGTTTGGTCGATCTTCTCCATTTTCATTGAACAACTCTGGATCATCTATATACTCTTCATTGTCGTAATAGTCAGTTTCATTTAGGGCATCATAAAACACGCCTAATTCTTCACGAAGTTCATTATCAAAGTGCTCGCCGACGTCTGAATTTACATCACTATCATGTTCTGAGCTACTGCTTTCACCATTACCAAGATCTTCTTCAAACAACAAGTCCCTCACTTCATCGGAACGCAAACTTTTATCCATGATGTTGTTTTAAAAACATACTAATAACTACAAAACCGTGTACAAATCTAAAACTGTGCAATCACTATAACTAATTAAAAAGATATTCTGTAATAACTAACAACGAAAAATGCACTAAAAGGTTATAAATACTACTTCACTCCAACTTCGTAAACACTGAAACAACAAGTGACATGGCGTGATACATAGCTTCCGATCGATACGTTTTTTTCCTTTTCTTGGCGTTAAAAAGGCGGGAATTGCATTCGCTAATGTAGTTTAAGAGTTACTCGATAGATTGCAGCACTCATCAGACATCCTACTATACCTATTATTAAACAAATATAAAAAATGTGTTGTGGGCACTGGCACAGGCCATCCGAGCGGAATTCAGATTTTGTTATGGGCACTATGCGTGGCCATCCGAGCTGTGAGACACAACGTTGCCGTATTAATTCTGAGCTGACACGATAATGGCGATGGCCACTATATGTGGACATCCGACTGCGTAGGACAGACGTTAAATGACCTCTCCGAGCGCAAAGGGTTAACTCGCTTTCTTGCAAATTTTGATACTTCCCGATGAGCTAGAGACTTGAAACTTGAAACATAGCTCACAAATGGATGACGATGCAATATTATATCATTTAATTTTCATATTTCCCTTGGGCTAAGCCCCATGGGCTTGTTTTTATTAGCTTGCTAGTCGCTTTCCTACAAATTTTGATTTCAATTTTAAACTAAGTTCCCGATTAGCTAGAGACTTGAAATTTGAAACATAGCTCACAAATGGACGACAATGCAATATAATATAATTTAATTTTCATATTTCCCTTGGGCTACGCCCCATGGGCTTCCAAATTTTCCATGTTTTTACATTTTGAAAGAATGTAAATATATTAATTAATTAAAGTCAGCTGTAAATACTTAAATTTGACAGTTCGAAGAGCAGAGGTTAAGAGGTACAGGTTATGCTCCCAAGAGATTCTTTAAACAAACAAACATTTCAAAATAAAGATTGATATATTTATAGTAAGTAGGTAGGTTATACATTCAATCTAATACATAATTATATGAAAAGAAACTCAAATAAACCTTAGATTTCCCACATGCCTCTGTCTTAATCTGATATAGATGCCTGAAATAGATTTAACATCCACACACATTAAAAACTAAAAAGTAGAAAATAATTTATAAATAAAAAACCTTTTTAAAACAAAACGTTTTTAAACGTACTAAAAAGTAGAAAATAGTTTATAAATATGTGAAGAGTATAAATACTTGTAAGATTTAAAACGAAAAACGTGGGGTGCATGCAATTGATAATAATACATTAGTTCAATAGGTGAAGGTAATTGTAAATTATCTATTTTATGCACCCCACGTTTTTGGTTTTAAATCTTAGAGGTATTTATACTCTCCACATATTTATAAATTATTTTCTACTTTTTAGTGCGTTTAAAAACGTTTTGTTTTAAAAAAGTTTTTTATTTATAAATTATTTGTTAAACTTTGAAGAATTAATTTTGTTATTATATACACCAATGAGGGCTACTTTAAATGTTACTAAGTAAATTAAAATACCAAAGTACCCTAAAAACATTTTATTTTATATTACTTACACGTGTTTCTAATTTATAGAATTAAATACAGTTCCATTTGACAGATTTTATTAAATAATAGGTCAATGGAAAGCTTCATTCATGTAGATTTGCAAATAGTTATGAAAATTATATTTTTAAAGATTTATGGCTGTTATTAAAAAAAACCATTGTTATGTGTTTTATTGTTATTTTGGCCCATGGTTTGGCGGTATGCATCATCTATCATATTAAACATGTTTTGATAACTTAACGGCTGATATTGTATTGTTGTATTGTTATTTCATTAGTTTTTCTATGTTTGCATGTTGTTCACAATTTGAATTTGTGGTTAAAGTGCGTTCCTTATGTTATGTGTGTGTTTCTAAAGTTATGTGTTTAATCTGTACCATTAATAATAGTCAGTAAAGTGGTACATGAATTTCATAACTGTTATTTTTCTAGAGACCGTTGTATTTAACCGCAACGGGCTCTTTTGCTAGTCTATATATATAAAGCTAGGAAGGTTTTGAACTTTTGAGAAAACCGTTAGCCGCACACCTATCACCTGCAAATTTGAATGAAAGATTTTGATGTGAAACTTCCCCGAAAAATAGTTCAGTTTTTCAATAAACCCTCTCCTAAGGGCAAGAACCTCAATTTATGTCGTGCAATTTTAATCATATTTAAAATATTGGGGATACATCAGCTGTTAGATTTGTTTCTGTTTTAGTTTGTTTCTTTTCTTTTCCTTGAGTTAATCTTTTGATTCTACCATTACCATGGAAAAAAATGTTTTGTATGTAATAAGTGATACCAAGAACCATAGTTTGGATGGAGCCTTAAGTGTTCCAACTGGAAAAAACGCATCTGTAGAGTATTATTTTACCTTGCGACATGGTCATTGGTAAAATTAATTAACATCAAAAACAAGAGCTCAATTGTCCAGCAGTTTGGATTGGGCAAGGCGGTGAAGAATCACCATATCTTCTGTGTTCTCTCCCCATGGCAAGGCACGGGCAGAACAACTAGTATGTGTATAGATAACATGGTTACCACATATTTTATTCTTTTATTTATAGAAACATGAGGATTTTGATATTGCTCTGGCCAAGTACAAGATGGCTGCTCAACACCGCCCTGAGTCAGCTGCACTGTGGAACAACGTTGGAATGTGTTTCTTTGGGAAGAAGAAGTACATAGCTGTGAGTTACTATTGACAAGTTTTATTAAGAAAAGATCTGAGTAAGGTCCTTTTTAGCGAATTTCCCTATAGGTAAGTAGCTATTACCGTCGGTGGCACGGTAAGACCTTGGCCCGGGACTGATTTACTTTTTCATTTTAATGTCCCTAGAGGCAAAAAACACCACTCGTTGAAATTGTTATTTGTATACAGTGTGTAAATTAAGTATGGAAACAAATCTCTATTTTTAAAACCGAAATAGATAGAAATATTCTGTTATGGCATGATTGTTAAAAAAGGTTCCACAATCTTTTACATAAAAAAAAATTCGTAACAGGGTTAGCGGAAGGGGGGGATTTATTATTGTTTTCAAATAGCAACCCCTATTGAGTGACCCGTAAGAAAATACAGACTTTGTTTCCATATTTGTGAAATTGGTGCTTTTGCTCATAAATCAAATTTTGGAATACCTGCCACTTAGCTAGGGGTGAGATATCTACCTCGGGTTTGCGTCAAAATGTATTTCTTTTGACAAACTCTTCAAAATGAGGGTTCACTTAATAGGGGCTACTATTTGAAAAAAATAAGTCACCCCCTACCACCAACCCTGTTAGGGGGGTTAAAAAATATGGTAATGTAAAATATTGCGGAACCTTAGTTAACAATCAATGCCCTAAACAGAATATTTCTGTCTATTTTGGTTTAAAAAATACAGATTTGTTTCCATACTTAATTTACACACTGTATTTGAAATTAATGAAAAATCCTTTATTTGTTCAGGTAAAGTTAGGGCCACATGGCCCTTTCTTACACTTGAACACAATACCTTGAGTCATTTTTGTCCGATTTTCATGGAATTTGGCTTTTAGGTGTATGTATGGCGGGATAAACTTGAATGAACCCGCGAACAAGCATAATCAGTGTAATCAGAATGGGGTTTTACGGAGTGAAAATAGTTTTTTCCCATTTTAACCCTGAAAACATACAATTTATCAATTACATTCAAACCCATTTTGTAGAACTAAAAAATACAAATAATTTAGTATATTGAAGTGTCTTTTTTTTACAATTATTTGTTACGGAGAAAATTTAAAAAAATGTAATCTTTAAATTTTCATATATTCTTATGGAGAATAAGTAAACTGTTGAAGTTTGCTTTTTTATGGATATATTTTGACCAAACTTGGCAAATTTATTTATTTTATACTAAGCTATAAATATTTTACCAAAAATAAACTTTATTACCCTCTCTGTAGTAGCAAACCTAGGTGCTCAGTAAACGTAATAAATATATTTAAGTGAAATCAAATTAGTTTGCAGGTTTGCTGCAGCGGAGGTATTTAATAGTAGTGTTGATAGAGTTTTGACTAGCCGGCTAAGCTTTGCCCTTAAGTTTAAATAATTGTTTGAAATAGCTAATGTGTATTAACTTACCATGATAATACTTAAACATATTTTATTTTATTATATTCATATTACTCATTAACCCAAATTAACGTAAATGTAAGTCCTATTTTAAACCCTTTTCCTTTACTGTTTGCTGTTACATAGTGTTACAATATTGAATTAAACTGTTTATTTTGCTTATTAGACAATTAGCTGTCTCAAGATGGCCAACTACTTGTCTCCGTTGGACTGGAAGACCCTATACAACCTAGGGCTGGTGTACCTGACATGTCGTCAGTACGCGTCTAGCTTTGTCTCTCTATCTGCTTGTGTCAAACTGAGACAGAGGCATGCTCCGTCGTTCATGCTGCTGGCATGTTAGTACATTATGTTGTCTACTTACTTTCACTTACTTCATAGCCCCTCTAATACAAGGCCGCGGCGAGATAAAAGAGGTTGCCACACACCATCGCCGCAGCCTTGTATTAGAGGAGGCTATGCTTACTTATTAAGTCTGAATGCTATTGTTTCAGTTTTAAGGTCGATTCACACACATCATTTATATTTATGCTAATGCTAAATTATGGAAAATGTGCTTGTCACACAGTCCAGTCACTTCAAGCACGTCGTAGTTAACAAAAATATTCTTTAATAAATTTTCTATTAAGAATAATAATAAGAATAAGAATCATTTATTCCATTGATCTTTTTACAAAGAAATAGGACACGTCATATACATTACAAAATAATCATCCAAATACAATCAAGTTTCTGATACATCCAAATAATATAAAAAGTACAATTAATTAGGTATAATAGCTTATTTTAATTAAAATTTACATCAAAATTACACTTTATAAAGTCACTTATGCTGTAGAAAGGATTTTGAATTAGCCAATTATAAATTCTATTTTTGAAAATATTGTAATCAACAAATTTTGCACTGTCAGGTAGTTTATTAAAAAATTGAATTGAGTTAATTTTGAAAGAGTCACCCGTTTTAGCCAGTCTATGAGGTTTCATGCTGAGCTTGCCTCCACCCCTAGTATTGTACTCATGAGTGTCAGATCTAAGGGGGAAAGAATGCAAGTTTGACTTGGTGTAGAGTAAAACTTGAAAAATGTACAAATTAATTACTGTTGGAATCTTTAATTGTATGAAAAGAGGTTTACAATGAGATAGGGATCTTGAATTAGCAATATTACGAACTGCCTTTTTTTGAATCGTCAAAATATCAGCTACATGAGGGGAATGTCCCCAAACTATAATGCCATAGAGTATGTGGGACTGAAACAGACCAAAGTACGATAGTCTCAAATATTCTTGGTTAACAAATTTTTTTAATTTCCATAATAAGCAATCTACTCTTGATAACTTTTTGCAAACCGCCTCAATATGATTTGACCAACTTAATTTTGAATCAATGTGAAATCCTAAAAGCTTGACAGAATCTAGACTAATTTCCTGCTTGAGACACAATGTCAAATATTGTGTCTTTTCAAGATTAGAATGTAGCTCATTTGAAGAAAACCAAGCAAGAGCCTGTTCCTCAGCTTCTGCAGTGACCTGTTTCAGGTACTCTAAGTTTTTGTGACTGGCTAGTAAAGTGGTGTCATCAGCATAAATTATTGAATGGATATTGAGATTTTGAGACAAGTCGTTTATGTATACTAAGAAAAAGAAAGGGCCTAAAACAGAACCCTGAGGGACACCGGTCTCTACAGGTTTCATAGCAGAACATTTATTTTCAACTGATACATACTGTTTTCTGTCATACAAATATGATTGAATAATTTTTATTGTGCCATCTTCAATGCCATAATATGATAATTTACGTAGTAATACATCAAAAGGAACACTATCAAAAGCTTTACTGAGATCACACAAAACTAGCGAAACCGACTCCTTATTTTCAAATGCATTTAGTGATAAATCCGTCAAGTTAAGTACTGCCGAGGTGGTAGACTTACCAGGACGGAAACCATGCTGGCATTCAGAAAATAAATGTTGGGACTCGAAAAAATAACTAAGTTGATTGTACATTAGAGATTCAAATATTTTAGAGAATATCGGAATAATAGAGATAGGTCTGTAATTATGATGTAAATTTTTATCTCCTTTTTTAAAAACTGGAATTACTTTAGATATTTTGAGCAATGAGGAAAAGTATCCTTCTGACATACATTTGTTAAAAATAAAAGCAAGTGGCTCACTTATTATATGGATGGTTTGTTTCAGTATTGTGTTAGACAGCCAATAATAATCCATTGAATTAGAGTTGGAGAATTTAGATACTACACTTGTATTACATCAGTTGAGGAAATTTCTGACCATGTGAACATTGTTGTGTTTTTTTGGAATACTACTCAAGAGTTCTACTGGATTATTGGGACCGAGATTAGTTCCTTTGCTTAACTGATTTATTGAGTCTATAAAGAAATTGTTAAATTCATCCGGATCTAAATTGACATCAGAACTGTGAGTTGGAGAAAACTCACTGCTTATAACTTTCCATGCAGCCTTGCAGGAATTTGAGGCATTGCTTATATACTGCTCTACAGCAATTTTTTTAGCTTGCAGAAGTTCCCTTTGATATAATCTTTTTTGTTGCAAATAAACATTATGACCTATTGCGCTATCTATACTCATCCGTTGCAGTTCCGTCAGTCCCTCTGCTGGCTTCTGTCAGTCAATTTCAGATTTATTTTCAACGATAGTTTTGGATTGTTCAGACGCCTGATGGACATGTTTGAGGTTAGAAAATAGTACTTTTTTTATTCAAATGATAGAGTTTATATTTTGAGTAATGTTTGTTACAATCAATAAGACGGATGATGAAAACTTGATAGAATATTGTGTTTTAAATAAACATTTTTGACTGTAACAACACTGTAAATAAAGTGACAGAAGAGTGACTGAAACCAAATGACTGACAGTTTGACTGAGAAATTGCGGATGCAACTGTGACTGGACTGTAACGGAACTGTGACTGGACTGATATGTGTGAATCGACCTTTAAGTGCTTTTCATTTTTTGCCATAGACAGACCTTTTCTTTCTATAGATAGATGCACCTTTTAGTCGTCCAGAGCAGAGTTATTTGCTATTTAACCCTTTGAGTGTCCTGCAACGATATATCGTTGTGCACGTTTTGTCCAAAAAGTGCTTTGCAACGATATATCATTGTGTATCTTGCTTCCGAAAAGTGTTATGCAACGATATATCGTGGTGACGTAATTATTTAACTTAACCCTCCGAGTGTTATGTGTCGTAAAAGCGACTCATAACACACTTTGTGTAGTGTTTTGTGTCGCTTTTGCGACTCACAAACACTGTTTACGGCGAAGGCTCTATGACTGACTAAATCGAATTGAACTGGATCGAGTTAGGTATAGTTTTTTTGGCAGATTCTAAGCTTTCTCCCGAGGTCTGTCTCTAAGAGCTTTTTTTTCTCGAGCCGATCATAATTGTAGCAGACAGCTGACGTGCGTATTTGTAAACAGCTTGGTTAACCTCGCACCGATGACTGATGTGTTTTATTACGTTTATCATTGTTTTAGTGTAAAAAATCAAAAGTAGTGATATACGTGGTGCATTATAAGAAGATTTAAGTGATTTCGAAGGGCTGGTTGATGATCCTGAAGAAGTAGGTAGTGATATTGATGTAAATTATCAGCCAGATTCCTAGCTATGGTTAGGCTATGCATTCTTAGCTAAACGCTATGTACCGAAATCTGTTTTTTGCCTATAACTTATTTATTTGCAAATCTACTTCCTTATATTATTATATTTTTGGAATCCTCATAAAATTCTGAACAAAGTGGCTATTTTTAAATATTTGTAGACCTATAAATTATTACAATTTATTGAGCGCAAACATAAATTTTGTTCATTTATTTTATAATTTTTGAGAAATGTTAACCCCACAAAAATTGTTGAACATATTTTTTGTAATGTTTTATATGTTACATTGAAGCCCATAATTTTCCAAACAAAATTATTATGAAACAGTATACTTTACATTGTTTTTAAGTTTCTAAGATACATTTTAATAAAACCCTGCGATTGCGCAATAAATGGGCGAACATTAAGACCAAAACTAGAGACACTTGTAGGGTTAAGCTTTAATTTTATGAGTACAATCCCGTGGCTTGAAGCATATGAAAAAAGATTAAATTCCCGTTGAATATTAAGAGAGAGGGGTGGACTCAGGGTCCTAGTACGTCAACCGAAGCTTACTGTGCATAACCCAATTGCCACTAACTGGTAAGCCTATACCCATGTCCTTGACCAGGTGCATGTCCAAAGCAGGTGCTTTTGTCCAATATTAGCCTCTGATTCATCCCCTGGCTGCTTTAGACCAAACAGGGTCCGTCTCCTAGCCCCCAAGTCTGTTGCAGTCCAGGATATTGTGTTTTGCAGTCTCATCAGACTGGTTGTAAAGTCGACACTCCTGATTGTCAACGATTCCTAGAGTGTGGAGATGTTTCCTGAAATGGCCGTGTCCAGTGATTAGAGCAAGTACCTGCTTGACCTGCCCTCTGCCCCGCTTTAGCAGCCAGCGAGTAAAGAGGGTGCTAGGTTATTAGGAAAAGAGGTGCTAAGTGATTGTCCACGGTAATTACGCCAACACTCTAGGTGTTGTTCCCTGGACCATTTGTTTATTGCATGTTTGGCGGTAGCTTTGCTGATGCCACAGGCTCCGGTGCAAGGAATGGCATGATCGCACCGTTTTTTGCTACCTTTTCTGCACTCTCGTTGCCACCTATGCCTATATGGGCCAGAGCCCAGCCGAGAGTTAGAGAGTTGTGTGTGTGGAAAGTTTGCAGAGGGTGTTGAAACACTCCTAGACTAGCTTTGACTTCATTTGAGTCAAGCGCTTTAAGAGAAGCCTGACAATTCCCGTTGTATACATAAACATTGTAAATTTTATTTACTTTATTTATATAGTACCTTTTACAAACACTGTGCAGATTCGGTAAGGCGGTAAGCCGGCTGACGCGAACACAGTAACAGTGGCAGCGACTAACAACAACTGTTTTGTACGTGCAGGTTATGTTGTTATTTGTGAAAGTAAATTGATTGTTCCTGGATAGGCTTGGATAGGCTGGATAGGCCTGGATAGGCTAAATTCGTTGTTGTTGTGATTGTGATTAGTTATTGTATCTAGGTTAAAAATTAGTAAAAGACTGTGTCGTTCTCCTATAAGTGAAAGTACGTTGATGGAGTTTGTCCTATGAAAGTGGACTGAACTTACATTTTATCGATAGCAATGACAATGCTGTACAGTCAGACGATGTTATAGACAGTATCAGTGATTCTTATATGAGTGATGATCCCGTAGATTATGCAGACGATGATCCTACATTTGATCCTGATGTGCCTTAAGATTCAACATCCCAAAGTAGAGTTAGGCTACATAAACATTTCTAACATTTTCGATTTGAGCCCTATTCTAGTTCTAACTGTACGGAAGAGAATGGTTCTAAAACTAGGCCTAGGCCTACTCCTATGGAAACAGTGCCTATGTTTAGTCGACCCTCAATTTGGGGCCATACAAATATTATGTAATGCACTTTTGGTGGGGGGGAAGGGGTATGGCATAGCGTTACGCTGCGTTGTATGGGGGAGGGCGGTTGGCTCAACGTTACGTAACGCACACATTCCCTCTCTTCTTTGAAAATGCAAAAATAATTGAATTGATATTTATAATCTATATTATTCTTTTAAACTTTAGATTTAATATTTTAATTCCCTAGGAAATTAAACATTTTATCTAATATATAAAATTCTCGTGTCACAGTGTTTGTCTGCAAACTCCTCCGGAACGACTTCACCGATCGTTATGAAATTTGGTGTGTAAATTCTGTAGGTATGCGAATCGGACGTAAACTATTTCCCGTTTCGAAATTCTTAAAAGGGCTCCGCCCCAGCTCCAACCTAAAGGTGAGTGAGTGTAGCGAACGAGCTCCAACCCAAAGGTGAGTGAGCGTAGCGAACGAACTTCAACCAGGACTTGATTGAGCGATGCGAACGAGATCATCTTGAAAATTAAACGTAACGGTACTTTCTTTCCATCGGTCTGTCTTAGGGGAAACCTATAACTTAGGCGATACAAAGTTCGCCGGATCAGCTAGTAAGCTCATAAATATATATTCTGTGGAAAATTTTTTACCAAACAGCTGTTTGTCATTTACATAGTTTTTACTTCAGTTTTATGTTATAAGCTTATAAATCTTTTATTTTGTTGTTTGGTCCTTAAGGCCCAATTCACACAGAACGGACGTCGGGCAGAGACGTGGCACGGACGAGGCAAGGACATACGTCTCTTCCTCGCCTCTCCATGTAATCAAATAGGTCAATGCACACATGCACCGCCACGTTGCTTCACCATCCCTCGTGGCGTATCGGAAGTGGCATGTCCGTAGCGCGCCTGTTGTTTGAACCGCAAATATTGTACTTACCAACCTTGTTTGTTGTTTTGTGTTTAGAGTAATTAGTTGTTTCTTGTTCTTTTCACTATGCGAGACGACATTGAATTCAATATCAGATTTTGTGAGGAAGTTACAAAGTAACTAATCGACACAGTGACGGTGCAATTTCGTCCTGGGACAAAATTGTTCTGTCGAACTCGGATAACTAATCTTATTGAGTATGTCCAGGGTTAGTAGTAATAATAATAGTATTTAGTTTTAAAATATGGGCTTAGATATGGCCATTAAGCATCAGCTTTCAGTAAATGGCACATTCATCACTGCCCAGGTTAGACCTTGAACAAATTAGTAAATTTAGAATAATTGGTGTTAATTCCGTGAGTGAAACACTACTAACTAAAATCGTTATCTTTGAAAATAAAACAAATCTCTACTTAATAGATATACCGTGTTTCACTTTTGGAATTAAAACCAACGATACTTAAAATAAACGGAATCGATTGTCACGGGTCCACGAGCTATTTCGCCCTGGCCTAACACCTAATATTCGACGATGCCAGAGTTATTTCACCACTGGCTAATTACCGTGCAATTCCGCCCTCGACCTACGGTTTCATTATGTATATGCGCGGATCCAAGAGCTATTCCGCCCTTGGTCTATCACCTAGTGTTCGACATTACCAGAGTTGTTTCACCACTGGTTTATTTACCGGGCTATTCCGCCCTCGACCTATCGTCTCGCAATACACACGGGTCCAAGAGCTATTTCGCCCTTGGCCTAGCACCTAGTATTCAACGCCACAAGGGTTATTCCACCACTGGCTTATTACCGGGCTATTCCGCTCTCGACCTATGGTTTTGCAATGTACTCCACTCCACTTACCAGGGAGAGATGCTGCTAGCTATTCGCCCAGCGCTCAAGTGTCGAGTGCCCTGTCCTGCGCCGCTTTTATAGGGGTCGCGACACTGGCACAGTGCGCGGCCGCTCGGAGAACTAATGACCCCGCGCGGGACATTTGAAATCGTCTGAACGCTCGTTTTCTGATCTCGTAATATTTTTACCATTACACCGCCTCTAGTTCGGGGTGAGAAAAAAAACGCACGAGAAAAATATTCTCTCACTTCAGAAAAATCAACAATGGGTGCCATTGTCTCACGTAACTGAAAGGAAAACTCTCGTAATAATAAAATACCCCCGCCGCAGCAAACCTGCAGACTAAGCGAATTTCCATATACACAGCTGGAATTCCACTAAATTGTTCCCTTAAAATTGTCAGATTTATTTCCTATTTAAACATCATTAATATTAATGAGTACTTAGGTTTGCTGCTACAGGGAAGAAAATAGGGGGGTTTTATTGAAATATTAATAGCTCAGTATGAAGTAAACACAATTTAAAAATTTCATTAATATATCTCCATACACAAGCAAGCTACAACACTGTATTTATTCTCCATAAGAATAACATGGTAATTTTAAATTTACATTATTTTGCGATTTTTCCGTAACCGTTAGGCATGCAACAATGCTTCAATATACTAAATTATTTGTTTTTTTGAGCTCTACAAAATGGTTTAAAAAGAAATTGCAAAATTTTATGTTTTCAGGGTGAAAAATTAGAAAAACCCATTTTTACCCCATAAAACCCCCCATAAACCCCTGTTCCCATAGTCCGATCATGCTGGTTCGCGAACTCGTTCGAATAAATGTAGGTTTACACGTTTATATCAAATTTCATCAAAATCGGATCATTTTTGCTCGAGTTATCGCGCTAACGGACACATATGTAAATATATATATAAATATATATATATATATATATATAATATGAATTTGAACGGATGGTGTTTTTGGCCTCTGGGGACCTCAAAACGAAAAACTAAATCGGTCCCGGGACCAGGTCTTACCATGAGACCTACGGTAACAGCTTATTCCCTATATGGGAAATTCGCTAACAATATTCTTTTGATGTTAAAGACTCTTTCTCTAACGTGAAATACGTAGAACAACTTTTAATCCTTATGCTGTTCTAGAAAAAGCCTAAGATCCTTAACGTGAAATACTTGTTTTCTATTTCCATTCGGGGGGTTTACTTAGTACTGACCTATGATTATAAAAAGGTCCTTCATATTTCGGCACCAATCGACTCGCAATAGCTTCGGTTTTCGAGGAAAGCACATGAGTTCGCTTTAGAACGGACTGACCAACATTGTGCTGCACATCCCTTCTCCGTAGGTTATCCCTTTTACCCTGTTCGTTAAAGGCATTTCCGAGGTTCTTTTGGGTGTCATCGTACAATTTAGTAAAACGTCGTATCCGTTTGGCGTGTTTTGCCTCACGCTCTGGCTCTCCTAACTCCAAAGCATATTTGGCGTATAAGGACGGATCTTTGCATACTTTTGCAAACGAAGTATGATAACAACGAGCTGGAGTAGGCTGCTCCGTAACATTTGAGGTTTCTAGCGATGGCTTGAAATGCGTGACTATGGGTAAAACTGTGGTTCGTACATCTTCAGCCAGTGGCTGCTTGACGGGATTTTGCAACAACGCATCGGCAACTTTATTATCAATCCCCTTACGATTCGTGACCTCAAATTCGTCATCTTGTTTCAAATGACAAGTTTTAACGTTGTATGTGATCAAGCCTAGTTTATGTAGCGTATCTACTCCCAAAACAACATTGCTAGTTAGTGAAGGTAGATGGACTGCATTTAAAATGAATTGAATTGAATTGAATTGAAAAATTCTTTATTGCTCAATCAGTGGCGGCGGAACCAGGGGGTCAGGGGGGTCAGTTGACCCCCCTGAAATTTTAGGAAGGGTCAGGGGGGTCAAGGGTCAGGTGTTCATATAAAAAAAAATTAAAGATATAAAGCATTCTGTACTGTATACGTTTATTTTTTCGGCCCAAGAAGAAAAGTATAAGTAGGCCTAATAACAGTTACTGAAGTTAAGTACAAAGATAAACAATTTAGTTATTAATAATAATCTATTACATTTATTATGAAGGGGCTTAATACTCACAAAACCTTATGAAAGTAATAATTAATTTAATTGATGTTCATGATCGTATTGGAATTTTGGGTTAATTCCTGGAGAGTTAATTACTGACTTGGACAAGAAAAAGCTTACAAGCCAATTAAACCGTCTATAAGATTTACCAAAAAAGAAGGAAGTTAAAAGTGTACGTGATTTAGTTGTGACTTTAAATAGTGAGCCTCAAGAAAACAAACGATTTTTGTCTGAAGTAGTAAAGGTTGTCAAGTTACTGCTTGTCTTACCAGCGTCTGCAGCAACTGCAGAAAGAACCTTTTCTTGTCTTCGTCGCTTGAAAACGTGGCTGCGTTCCACGATGACGCAGAAGAGATTGAACCATCTTGCCATCTTATCCGTCCATAGGGACATTGCTAAATCTATTGATGATAAGCACATTGCAAGAATGTTTGTCAATAGAGTTGAAAGTCGCTGTGCAGTTTTCGGGAATTTCAAAGACTGAAGTTCAAGTTAGGGCCTACTGAAGTTTCATCAGCAGAAGTTTACAAATCTAGTAAACTTGTAGTAGGCTAATATCTTGAGATTCTCGTGTGGGATTTTACTTATTTTAGCAATAATTCATCAAAAAGGTTTTGTATTTCTTAGTAATTTTATGTTGTGCCAACACAATGTTTGTAATGTTTTTTGTGTAACCATTATTTAGCCCCAGTGGACACACTTACTTGGTTATACCCTACCGTCTTACTTTTGTGATTAACTATAATCAAGCAGCCAATTTTAATTTAACTTATTATTAATTCGGTTTTGAGGGGGAGGGGCAGAGCCTGCCGAAATTACGCGAACACATAAATCCCTAGGGCTTAGAGCTTGTTTACTCTTCTCTGTCATCTGCAGCAACTCATTGCTGACAGCTTTAGTAAGATCTGGGCACCAGTACTTCATTTTTTGTTTGTTTGAGATGTGTGTGTATTATTTTTTATAATGTTTTTATAATGAACAGAGTAGCGTCTTTGTTAAATTGTAAATTTTCTTTGTTACTGCTTGAAGAAAAATGTTCTTCAGGTAGCCTAAAAACACGTTTTAAGGCTTCTATTTTTCAAAATTTCCCCCAGACCCCCCGGATGTGGACCTCCGCCATAGGTTTCTGACCCCCTAACAAAAATTTGCTTCCGCCGCCCCTGTGCTCAATGTTCATAATATATAGTTGTTGTAAACAATAATAATAGTATTGAACACAATTCTGGTTATAGTATTTATACAAATATGCCTATATACTTAAACAGAATTTTTTAAACCTTAACTGTTTACAAAACATAATAGAATAAAAGGAATCATAGAGCATTAAAGCCCTGAGGTTATAAACCTGTGTGGGATCTATATTTGAAACTTACACAAACTTAGTATAGTAGGGTAGAGAGTTAGGGGGGGGGGGAGAGTAGGTGAAATGTTTTTCCTATCGTCAATTGTAGCTTCAAAAAGCTCAGTTTATTTTGCTTTAGTACCATCCGCAAATCGAGTATCAATAGAAACTGGATTAGGCCTAATTTCACAACTTACCAAGTGTTTCACCACTTTGGAGGCTTACAGCTGCCCCAGAATCCAAAAGAGCTAAATAGTTTTTCCCACAAATATATATCGCATTGTTCGGTTGATTTTCCGTGGGATCTTTAACTGACCCAAAACCCTTTGGAAATATTTTAATACTCTCCAACCAATCGTTCCAACTAGAGGGTTTTTGTGTAACCTGGGTATGAGCTCCTTCCACCGGAGTCCGGGTTTTGTTTTCCAGGTTGCACCTACAATTGGCTGTTTTAATACCCACCGTTAAAACATTTTGAAACTCTTGGACGTCGGCAATCTCGGTATAAATGCCCTATTTTATTGCAATTCCAGCTTACAACTGGTGGTCGTGAAGATTGTTGCACCTGCACATCTGTAGGTTTCGGCACATTCTCCTTACATTCTCATATACTTGCAATATTTGCGGTATGTGCGGCATTTGGCCTACCCGTATTGTAGTTATCTCTATTTTGATTAACCATGCGGTTATTCCACCGCTGGTTAAAATCGTATTTCCGAATGAGAAGCTTTATTCTGCATTTGATGTAATGATTTATTTACATCGTCACGCATGCCCTCATTCTCGCGTTCGAGTGTATTTATTTCCAACACATTAACGACGGATTGTGCAAAATGTTTTTCCATTTGCTTTCGTGGCTGATAAGCTGTTTCCGGTACCAGGGCCATCGACGGCGGCGGTGGCGGATGATATAACGCCTTGTCGCACATATAACTTTCGACATACGTCGCCTGTGTAATCATCTCCTCAAGAGAGAATATTTCTCCTCTCCTCATCGTTAATTTGTAGTCCAGTCCCATATTGGTAAAAATAATGTCGAGCTTCTGCTGTAACGATAGCACGACTTTCCTTTTCATTAATGTTGCTATCCCAACTACAAAGTACCTAAAAGGTTCATTTTCACCCTGTGTTCGCCGCCTTATCACTTCATCAAGGTTTCGCTGATAACCCTGTGGCAAAAATTTTAGTGCGAAACTATCTCTAAACGTCGCGAATGTCGACCACAAATCCTTCCCATTTCTATACCACAAAAATGCAGTACCGGTAAGCAATTCGGGAAGTGCTTTAAGTATTTTGTTATCGTTAATCCCGTATGCTTCGATTAGCTCGTCAAGTCGTTCGAGGAATGATATGGGATTTTTATGTCCGTCAAACTTCACATTCCATTTCCTAAAAATGACGCATATTGCTAACAGTAGGCCTATTTGACGCTAATGTCTGCGTACTCATAATAGGCAACGAGCTGTAAGTTAATGCGTCCGTTCCTCGCATTGGTTTTGTTGGCTCGTTCGGTTGAACGTTAGTGTCGTGAGTATTTGCACGGCGTATTAAATTAGAAATTAATTTACACAACTCCTCGAACGGGACACCTTCAGGCATTAATAACACATCTTAAATTTTATTCACTTCGTTCTTAGTCACGTGACCTGGTATTTTATTCAAGTTAGACACACTAATTGAGTTAGCCCCAACGTATAGCGGATTTCCCTCTACCGAAATCGTCTCTCCTTCAGAATCATAAGTTGGATTTTACAGGTTTACTCGGGGAATTCCTTCATTCCAAAACTTTGAGAATCGTCGTCTTTATTCGTCCATTGTTCCCGACAAATCTAACCCTATCCATCTCTCATTTAAGCTCGTCTTTACTTAACGACCTTATCCAACTTGTCCTAGGGTCTTCTTCCGGCTGAGTTTTCGAAATTAATTCCACAGCATGTGTCGTTATCGGCAAAGCTAGCATTGTTTCCGTCGCACTAGTCGTTTCGATTGGTTTGGTCGTTTTAAATATCGCACAAGTACTTGTAGCACTACTTGCGGTACTCAATGTAGCTTTAAGAGTTTTTCCACTCTTATCCGCAATAGTTTTACCTGGAGTAATCAGGTAGTATATGGGCCAGAGAATTTAAGACCAAACGTTTAGGAATAATTGTAAAACTCGCATTTTCTATATTTAATGTTCTTTCTCACTGAAAAACCATTTGTTTGGGCGCCAGCTAAAGATGACAAAAATCAACGATCAATAACTATATAATTACCAAGTCCCTGTTCGGGCGCCATTTGTGACAGTGCAATTTCGTCCTGGGACAAAATTGTACTGTCGGCCTCGGATAGCTAATCTAATTTAGTATGACCAGGGTTAGTAGTAATAATAATAGTATTTAGTTTAAAAATATGGGCTCAGATATGGTCGTTAAGCATCAGCTTTCAGTAAATGACACATTCATCACTGCCCGGGTTAGGCCTTAAACAAATTAGTAAAAGAAGAAATGGTGTTAATTCCGTGAGTGAAACACTGGTCGTAACTAATTAGCCATAGTCATCAGTGTCTTAACAACTTAGCTTCCCAATCCTGTTTCCGTCAAAACCTCATTATTTTTCCTCTGTGCTCCTTTGTAGCAATAAAAAGCTATACAATATCGTGTGACTGAGTCACAAAGGACCCAGAGTTTGATCCCCCATTTGTGGTGTTTTTTTCGATAAAAATTGGGTAAGGGCGACTTGCTTTTTTGTTCCAACTAACATCTCATCGACTGAAAGTGACTTTCCGACACAAGCACTTTCAGTCAATGAGTCGTTAGTTGGAACAAAAAATCAAGTCGCCCTTACCCAATTTTTATCGAAAAAAACACCACAAATGGGGGATCAAACTCTGGGTCCTTTGTGACTCAGTCACACGATATTGTATAGCTTTTTATTGATACAAAGGAGCACCTAGCAAGCAAAAGGAAGAAAGAGAATATGACCAATTGGTGAATTGCAACTGGAATAACGTAGGAGAGAGCGCTGACAACTTTCGTTTAGGCAAGATTATCTTGAAAAAATTAAGCCTTAGTGCTATTGTTTCTTGGTTTACAGAGGAGGTGACCAGTTAAATCTTCTAAATGGAGTCTGTGCATCAATAGGAAAATTGACAGTGGAAAATAGTTATTTGAAAAAAAATTACTGAAATAATTTTTTTGAAAATGGTAAACCTGTTAAGATGTCCAAAAAATCAGGAAACTTTCTTACAGCCAGAACAGTCGTGTAAGATAAGGCTTGTAATATTTGGATTCTCTTAAAAAGTTTATTCAAGGCGTTGGTGTTGGTAAATGAGCCTTTGGTCTTCATGAAAAGTTTTAGTGTAATATTTGCTAATGCTCTCTATATTACTATTTTTCTCATGTCAAATCACCGTTTTTTTATATCAATTATATTTTTATTTCTTGGTTTGACGCAGTTAATTTAACACTTAGGGAAGTGTGAAACTTAGTGAAGAACGTAAAAAAAAAACACTCCTTGTTCCATTTTAAATTAAGTTAGTAAGATTTTTAAGGTTCTCACTCTTAGCTAACAATTTCGATTATAAGCTCATTTAAAATAAATATTGATTTCTTATTTTAATTATTTAAAAATTAAAATAAATTATTTAAGATTAGGGCAAAAATTATGACAATAAATTATCAGCCCAAATATGAACCGGAGAAAGGAAATACCAAAAGTTGGGGGAAAACGACCCTTTTCTCATTTTTACATTCTTCAGACGCTTTTTTATACCACTCAGTCTCTGCTTTTGCCATGTTAATTTTACACTTTAAAAGTTCTTCTTTTACTTGTGTCAAAACACATTTTTAGCTCAACTGAATTTTCATTCTGTTAGGAAAGAAAGGAGGAAAATGGGAAAAATATAATAATTAAGTGTGCGGCAAAATCATGAGCATAATCCATGGTAGCGGGTACATCATAATTTTGTCTCCCGTTCATGGCAAAATTGTAAAAAAGTGTTCAAAACAATGTTTGTACTTTTTTATGGAGCCAATTATCCATGTTTTATAGTGTATTTTTAAAGTGTGTGGCCAAACTACAGTTTTTAACTATGGGTAAAGTATCTTTACCCAAGTGAAGTTAAAGGACCTATACAAATACTCACATTTCTCCAAGCCAAAAGCACAGGTTGTTTAACACTAACTAAACATCTTTAAAGGGGACACTAGAAGCACAATCATTTCACTTTTATTATATTATTTAATTGATCAGTTATTAATAATTTTACCATTTAACGACTACATTACCTTAACATGAGTAATACACTTTCATAAATTAAGCTTACTGAATACATCTAGATAGACAGTAAACCACCCAGACACTACTTTTGACTCTTGCAGTTTTAGTGAAAAGAACCTCATTTAAATAGGATAAATACTTTAAATAAAAATCTAGAGGTCTCCACTAAATATTATTGCTTAATTTATCATACTTTTACAAGTAATTAACAATTAATTGTTTAGAGCAAATAAAAATGAACCACTTTGGTTGAAAAGCCTAAAAGAATGTCTCTTTGAATATTTTTTTTTCATAGCAACCAAAATTCAATAAACTATTTAAAACATCTGTCAGCTGATAAATCTGTCAGCTCACTATAGGAGCCCCCTACGAAGACTGGAAGTCCATGGAGTTTTTGGAGGGTTCCGAAAAGTCACAAAAAAAATAACAAATAACAAAAAAAATAACACAGGACAAAGGTAATTTCCATCAAACTGAAATTGGATTCTTGAATGTCACTTTTCTTCCAGACTTTGTCGTATACGACTTTTGAAAATCCAAATCGTTTGAAGTCTGAGATACAGTTGAGGGCTTAACTTCATCATTCTGAAGGACATAGGCCGGTTTAACTCTGTCAAGACTAACTTTAACATTAGAACCATTCACTTTTATTGTGATAGTTTTACTGTCTTTCTTGATCACTGGATGAGGTCCGGTGTATGGATGTTGTAAAGATTTTCTCGTAGCATCTACTCTCAGAAAAACGTGCGAACATGTGTCCAAATCACGAAAAATGAAGCTTCGGTTAATGCCGTGTCTCTTGATATTTGTTGGTTTCATTGATGAAATCTTGAGTCGTAATCGAGACACAAAATTAGTCGGATCCTCTAAGGGTGCTAGCTGGGTTGTTGGCATAAAATACTCGCCAGGGAGGCGTAAAACCTCTCCAAAAACCATTTCAGCAGACGAGGTGTTCAGATCCACACGGAAAGCATTTCTTATTCCAAGAAGCACTGTGGGTAAGGATTCGACCCACGTGGAGGCAGAGTGGCACATGATGGCCGCCTTGAGTTGTCTGTGGAAACGTTCCACCATGCCATTTGCGCACGGGTGGTAACTTGTTGTCCTTAATCTTGAAAATCCACACAATTTTCCCAACTCAGCGAAGAGTGCAGATTCAAATTGTTTACCCTGGTCTGTTGTTATTCGCAAGGGAACACCGTACCTTGATATCCAACAATTGAAAAGAGCTGACGAGACTTCTTCGGCAGAGATACCTTGCAAGGGGTGTGCTTCCGGCCATCTGGTGAACCTATCTACTACTGTAAGACAGTAACGAAGATTTCCAACTTGGGGTAATGGGCCGATGATATCCACATGAATATGTTCAAATCTACAATTTGGCAAAGGGAAATCGTTGATAGGTGTTTGAACATGACGAGTAATTTTTGAACATTGACACTCTCGACAGGACAAGGTCCACTCTTTACAATCACGATTTATTGAAGGCCAAACATATCTTGAAGTTAACATTTTATTCATGGATTTTATCCCAGGGTGACTTAAGTTATGGATTGAATTAAACGCTTCTCTGCGTAAACATTTGGGGATATACAATCGTTCTCTACCGTTCTTGGTATCGCAGTAGACGAAAACATCAGAGCCAGGAACTGGAACTGGTTGAAGACAAAGTGAAGTACTGTTTTCGAGAATAGACTTAAGTTCCTCATCATTAGATTGAGAATCTGCCAAGAGATGCAGATCGATTTTACTAGTCTTGTTGGCAGAAATAGATTCTATCCTAGAAAAACTGTCTGCTACTATGTTTGAAGCACCAGAAACATGTTGAATGTCAGTCGTGAACTGTGAAATAAATGAGAGATGGTTAGTTTGAACAGGAGGTAGTTTGCCCTTCTTTTGTTGAAAAACGAAAGTGATGGGCTTGTGATCAGTATAGACAGTACAGGAGTTAGCTTCTAATATATGTCTGAAATGTTTAACAGACGAATAGATGGCAAACAATTCCCTATAATAAGCGGGCCAACTGGCTTGCTTAGGTGTTAGTTTTTGGGAAATGAAGGACAGAGGTTCCCATATTCCATCTTGATTCAATTGTTGTAGTACTGATCCTACTGCAGTATTCGATGCATCACAAAAAAGTGCTAATTTACCATTAGCGTTGGGATGACAAAGTAATGTAGCTTCGGCTAAATGATCCTTACATTTACTGAATTTTTCAGTCAATACATCAGTCCAAGGGACTTTCTGATTCCCTTTTAATGACGAAAGGACAGTGTGGAGAGGGGCTTGAAATTCTGCAGCGTGAGGAATAAACCTGCGGTAAAAGTTCAACATTCCCAAAAATCGCCTAAGACCTTTGGCAGTTTGTGGCAAACGATAATTCTGAAGGGCGTCAATGCGATCAGGCACAGGCCTGGTTCCGTCAGCGGTGACTTGATATCCCAAAAAAACTACCGAGTCAGTGTTAAATACAGATTTCTTCACATTTATAAGGACGCCATATTTGACTAACCTCTTGAACAGAATACGGAGGTGTTCTTCGTGCCCGACAGGATCTTTTGAGAAAACAAGGATATCGTCAATGTAGGGGAAACAAAAACTTAGTCCCTCTACGACTTCATCAATAAACCTTTGAAAAGTTTGACCAGCATTCCTCAAACCGAACGACATGAACGGGAACTCAAAGAGACCGAATGGGGTTGTTATTGCAGTCTTGGGCACGTCTTCTTTATTAACCGGGATTTGGGTATATGCCTTTACAAGATCTATCACAGTGAAAACTTTACTACCGTGTAAACAATTTGAGAAATCATGGATATGTCGAACAGGGTAAGAATCTGGAATAGTGCGGGCATTCAATGCTCGGTAATCGCCACATGGTCGCCACTCATCATTCTTTTTAGGTACCATATGAAGTGGTGATGACCATGGGCTTTTGGAACGACACGCAGTTCCATTTGCTACATGGATTCAAACTCTAATTTAGCAATTTTATATTTATCTGGAGCTAACCTTCTTGGTCTTGATGAGACTGGTGGGCCAGGAGTCGTATTTATGTAATGCTCTGTGTTATGAGGAATAAATCTTGGTACTCCTAAAGGTTTTGTGATTTCTAGAAATTCCATTAACAGTGGATAGTTTGATGGGTCGGAAGTAATTAATTTAATACTACATTGCTGAGTATTCATGAACTGACATTTACTTTTTAATTGTGTAATGTTGTCAATTAAGAAACCGTTACTACAATCAGGTAATAAAGAATGGTGAGCTAGGAAGTCAGAACCAATGATTGAAGTGCTTACTTTAGCTATTATGAAATTCCAGACTAGAGTTCTTTGTAGACCAATATTTAAGTAGTGACATAAACTACCATAAGTGGGTATTTCAGAGTTATTTGCAGCTCTGAGTTCTATCCCAGATGGTTTTAAGGGTCTTTTGACTAAATTTAGTGGTATACAACTCACGTCTGAACCTGTGTCTATCAGATACTTATAGCCAGAATTGTTATCAATTACTTGTAACCTGTTGCTGTGGTTGCTGTCAACTCCGGGTGATTCATGAGTTTGGCGTCTAGGCACATGACAACTAGTCGACACCGCATCTAGTTGCCTAGTTCGTTTTTTGTAGAAGGGTAAGAGCAAGGAGTCACGCATTTGGTGGCACGTGATCCATAACGGTTATGATACCAGCAGTAGATGTCATTGTGGGGTGAGTTACTATGCTGTTTACTGGACTGGCTTTGACTTTGTGATCTGAACTTACTATTTTTATATGTCATCAAGTCATCTGAGAGACAGTTAACTTTCTCCTCCAGCATTGAAAGTTTCTCCAAAATTGCCTCAAAACCTCCTCCTTGATTGAGATTGTTGTGACTATGTGGGGTCTGAGAAAAGGTATTCGTTGGCTTACCTCGGTTTGACAAAATAGCGTCACAGCTTATTGCAGGTGAACTCAAAGGTTGAACCTCCTGAATCTTGTCCGCTGTAACTGCCAATGATTCGGTACTGACCCCAGCGCCTAACTGGGTTTGCAGGATGCCTTGAATATGCGCAGGAAGTCGCTGCATCCAGATGATCCTCAGCCAGTCATATTGTACGCTGCTGCCAGCTAACGATTTCAGTCTTCTGAGGAAGTGGGATGGTGTATCTGTCCCGAGTTCTTCTTCTACGAGTAACTGCTTAATCCTCTTATGTTCTGAGACTGATAATCTTCTTATCAGTTCTTCTTTCAGGCTCGTGTAAGGGTTTTCCAGATTTGGGTTTGAGAGTAAATCCTCTATTTCGGAAGCAGTCATCTCATCTAAGTGTGTCACAACGTGTGTGAAACGAAGGCTCTCATCGAAAATGTTCCATAAAGAGAAAATCGCCTCAATCTGTATGAACCAAAGTGCTGGTTTCTCACGCCAAAAATGGGGAAATTTTAATTGTGGAGATTGCATTGAAGTTGTGTTGTCAGACGGTCTTGGATTTACTGAATTGTTTCTTTCTTGAGTTTTCTGATTCATTGGATTAACCAAAAAATCTTCTGAATCACCATTTTGTCTTGAATATTCAGAGTCAACTCCAATTACATCATTAAGTTGTTTTCTGAGATCTTGGTTTTGCTCTTCCATCAGTTTTAGTCTAGCCAATACTTCTTCATTGATTTCCATTATATGTTCTTGATGTGTTCAAATCGGGGTCACCAATTTTAGTGAAAAGAACCTCATTTAAATAGGATAAATACTTTAAATAAAAATCTAGAGGTCTCCACTAAATATTATTGTTTAATTTATCATACTTTTACAAGTAATTAACAATTAATTGTTTAGAGCAAATAAAAATGAACCACTTTGGTTGAAAAGCCTAAAAGAATGTCTCTTTGTTTATTTTTTTTTTCATAGCAACCAAAATTCAATAAACTATTTAAAACATCTGTCAGCTGATAAATCTGTCAGCTCACTACACAGTAACATCCTGTTCGTTTCTCCAATCCACCTGATACATCTGACCAGCTTATCACTAGGACCTGACCTTTGGAGCAACAACAATTAGGTATGCATTGAGTAGACCTCTGTATGACAAAGTACAGTGGTAGGCCTACTGGAGCTAGGTCTTACCATAAAGACCACAGTAATTGTTACTATAGAGACATTTACTAAGATTAAATTCAAAAACTATTAATTAGATAGGCTAATAAAGAGGTTTCCAATTAATGAGTAAACAAAAGGAAGAATAATATGTAATTTTTTTTTTTGTGATATGTATTTTAGCATTAATCTTTTACAGTAGTCCTTATGCACCTAGAAGACCAGGACAATGCAGGAAAGGCCTGGGAACAAGCTGTGAAACTTGACCCGGAGGACCCTGGGATCAGAGCGAACTACGCTGCATTCTGGGTCAGGCTCGGACTACACCAGCAGGCTCTAGATCAACTCAATGTATTCAACAGACTGGCACAGCAAGTACCTAACATAGAGCCTCAGGTGAGAGATTAACTGTTACACAATGTCCCTTGGTAAGTACCTAAGTAAAAGTATAATTTCAAAAAGAAATGTTTACCAATCATTTACAGGTACGGTACAGCTCAGCCAAAACTTCTGTGCACGTGGACGGGTCACTACTATTCAAACTAAAACATACGAGTACCGGTTATTGGCAGTGCTGGGTAGGGGTGAGTGAGTAGCAAGACAAAAATGTTTTCACAAAAGTACCACCACCATCCCCCTCGCCTAGACCCAACTAGATCTGGTCGGGTGCACAGAAACTTTGGCCGAACTGTATTGTAATTGTTTTTGTAGATGTTGGTCTACACTAACTGATAAACAGATAAAACAGATATTCCTATTATCCTATACCTACTCTAATACGAGCAATGTTTGCTTGTATATATGTATGTATGTATGCTTGCTTGCTTGCACCAAGATCTCGAAAACGGCTCCGACGATTTTCTTCAAATGTTGTAAAAAGTTTATTCCTGGCCTAAAAACGAGTTTACTGCGGTTAGAACTGTCAACAAAAATCTAATTACGTAGAAAAATGAAACTTAAAATCACATTTTTTTAACATTAGTCTTATGGGTTGCTAAGTAACCATGTTGGTTGAACTAAATAACAAGGAAAAAGTAAACAAAGGACTTGTAAGTTGTCTGTCCACAGTATACTAGCAAATTAAAAATACAGTACAAAAGGAAAAAGATCAGTTGTTACTATTGAGCAAAGATTATACTGAAGATTACTCAATACATTGTAGTCAAGGTTGGAAGTGTGGAGAGTATGGGATCTGTTTATGACGATTAGATTACGGTGTCTGCAATCCTTAAATGCTATGGGAAATGAAGGAAACAGGTCCGCGACGTAGGATGTGATGAAGGAAGTAGTAAAGGCGAGCAGTCCGGAGTGTGGGAACTGTTTATGACGATTAGATTAAGACATATGCAATCATAAAATGCTTTTGGAAGGGAGGGAAACAGGTCCGCGATATAGGAAGTGCAGAGGGAAGTATGGGAGGAACTGCTTATGACGATTAGATTAAGGTATCTGCAATACAAAAATGTTATGGGAAGGGAGGGAAAATGGTCCGCGACGTAGGAAGTGGTGAAGGAAGTAGTAAAGTCTGGAGTGTAGGAACTGTTTATGACGATTAGATTAAGGTATCTGCAATCTTAAAATTCAATGGGAAGGGAGGGAAACATGACCGCGACGTAGGAAGTGATGAAGGAAGTAGTAAAGGTGAGTAGTCTGGAGTGTGGGAACTGTTTATGACGTTTAGATTAAGATACATATATATAGATATATATATATATATATAGATTTATATATATATGTGTCCGTGAACACGATAACTTGAGTAATTTTTATCCGATTTTGATGAAATTTGGTTTGAAGGTGTAAGGCGGGATAAACTTGAATGAGTTCGCGATCCAGCATGATCGGACCATGGGAACAGGGTTTTATGGGGGGTTTTATGGGGTAAAAATTGGTTTTTCTCACTTTTGACCCTCAAAACACAAAATTTCCCAATTTTTCTCTAAACCCTCTTAAAGAGCTTAAAAAAACAAACAATTCAGTAAATCAAACAGGGTGAGTTTCTACTGACCGTGTTAACTTTGCCAGTGGGTTCTACTCACTAAAAGGAACAAAAAAGTTCCTATAAACCCATGTCCGATTTTCGACCGTTTGGCTGTTTTGGGGGATTTTGTGTTTTCTTATTTTATTAGACTTTGCTCCACAATTTATGTAATAAAAACTTAACCAATTACTTTAGAGGGTTATAGTTAAAATCATTGGAAAGAACATTAAATTTGCTATAAATCAAAGGTTTCATTCAACAATTATACCATTACATAGTCCACGTTATAACCAAAATAAAGTAAAAATGTCATTAAATTAATTAATTACGATAATTTTCATGGGCCTCCTTTGATACATAAACCTGCATTTATGCAATGTTGAAATGCATAAAAAACTTGGCATTTTAATAATCTTTCAAATGATATGCTATTCAATACTATTATTGATATAAACCAGTGAGAAATTACTAATAAACTACAATAAAACACGGTTTACAGATTTTGTTTTTGCACAGTTTTACTGTTAATAATAATTACTGTATACTCCATGATGTATTTTATTGAACTATCTGATAAAATTTGTAAATTATTTTAACTTTTAAATATTTATTAAAATTATCTGAATTAATAAAATGTATAAACTCAAGGTTTTTCACATTTTCAAAGATGTAGTGTGTTTGATTCTTAAATGCTGTGTAATTACAGTAGTTTTACCTTGTGCTTGATTAAGTCAGCTTTTATTGATTTGTCATCTATAGCTAGATAACTCAGCTGCTTGAACATACCTTGTTGAGTAATTTGCTGTTTTAACTTTATATTTCCAAGTCAATTAAGAGTTTTTCAACATTTATTAAAATATGGAGCCTTTTACCAATCAAGATTATGCCAACATGATGAATACAGTAATTATTATTAACAGTAAAACTGTGCAAAAACAAAATCTGTAAACCGTGTTTTATTGTAGTTTATTAGTAATTTCTCACTGGTTTATATCAATAATAGTATTGAATAGCATATCATTTGAAAGATTATTAAAATGCCAAGTTTTTTATGCATATCAACATTGCATAAATGCAGGTTTATGTATCAAAGGAGGCTCATGAAATATATCGTAATTAATTAATTTAATGACATTTTTACTTTATTTTGGATATAACGTGGACTATGTAATGGTATAATTGTTGAATGAAACCTTTGATTTATAGTAAATTTAATGTTCTTTCCAATGATTTTAACTACAACTCTCTAAAATAATTGATTAAGTTTTTATTACATAAATTGTGGAGCAAAGTCTAATAAAATAAGAAAAACACAAAATCCCCTATTACAGCCAATAAAAGTTCAAAAATCGGACATGAGTTTATAGGAACTTTTTTGTTCCTTTTAGTGAGTAGAACCCACTGGCGAAGTTAACACGGTCAGTAGAAACTCACCCTGTATATGCAATCATAAAATGCTTCTGGAAGGGAGGGAAACAGGTCCGCGATTTAGGAAGTGCAGAAGGAAGTAGTAAGGGCGTGCGGTCCAGAGTGTGGGAGGAACTGCTTATGACGATTAGATTAAGGTATCTGCAATACAAAAATGTTATGGAAAGGGAGGGAAAATGGTCCGCGACGTAGGAAGTGGTGAAGGAAGTAGTAAAGGCGAGCATTCTGGAGTGTAGGAACTGTTTATGACGATTAGATTAAGGTATCTGCAATCTTAAAATTCAATGGGAAGGGAGGGAAACATGACCGCGACGTAGGAAGTGATGAAGGAAGGGAGTGTGGGAACTGTTTATGACGTTTAGATTAAGGTATATGCAATCATAAAATGCTTTTGGAAGGGAGGGAAACAGGTCCGCGATTTAGGAAGTGCAGAAGGAAGTGGTAAGGGCGTTCCAGAGTGTGGGAACTGTTTATGACGATTAGATTAAGGTATCTGCAATACAAAAATGTTATGGGAAGGGAGAGAAAATGGTCCGCGACGTAGGAAGTGGTGAAGGAAGTAGTAAAGGCGAGCAGTCTGGAGTGTAGGAACTGTTTATGACGATTAGATTAAGGTATCTGCAATCCTAAAATTCAATGGGAAGGGAGGGAAACAGGTCTGCGACGTAGGAAGTGATGAAGGAAGTAGTAAAGGTGAGTAGTCTGGAGTGTGGGAACTGTTTATGACGATTAGATTAAGATATATGGAATCGTAAAATGCTATAGGAAGGGAGGGAAACGGGTCCGCGACGTAGGAAGTGGTAAAGGAAGTAATAAAGGCGAGCACTCCGGAGTGTGGGAACTGTTTATGACAGTTAGATTATGGTATCTGCAATCTAAAAATGTTATGGGAAGGGATGGAAACAGGTCCGTGACGTAGGAAGTGGTGAAGGAAGTAGAAAAGGTGAGCAGTCTGGAGTGTGGGAACTGTTTATGACGATTAGATTAAGGTATCTGCAATCCAAAAATGTTATGTGAAGGGAGGGAAACAGGTCTGCGACGTAGGAAGTAGTGAAGGAAGTAGTAAAGGTGAGCAGTCTGGATTGTGGGAACTGTTTATGACAATTAGATTAAGGTATCTGCAATCTAAAATGTTATGGGAAGGGATGGAAACAGGTCCGTGACGTAGAAAGTGGTGAAGGAAGTAGAAAAGGTGAGCAGTCTGGAGTGTGGGAACTGTTTATGACGATTAGATTAAGGTATCTGCAATCCAAAAATGTTATGTGAAAGGAGGGAAACAGGTCTGCGACGTAGGAAGTAGTGAAGGAAGTAGTAAAGGTGAGCAGTCTGGATTGTGGGAACTGTTTATGACAATTAGATTAAGGTATCTGCAATCCAAAAATGTTATGTGAAGGGAGGGAAACAGGTCTGCAACGTAGGAAGTAGTGAAGGAAGTAGTAAAGGTGAGCAGTCTGGATTGTGGGAACTGTTTATGACAATTAGATTAAGGTATCTGCATTCCAAAAATGTTATGGGAAGGGAGGGAAACAGGTCTGCGACGTAGGAAGTGGTGAAGGAAGTAGAAAAGGTGAGCAGTCTTGAGTGTGGGAACTGTTAATAACAATTAGATTAAGGTATCTGCAATCCAAAAGTAATATGGGAAGGGAGGGAAACAGGTCCGCGACGTAAGAAGTAGTGAAGGAAGTAGTAAAGGCGAGCACTCCGGAGTGTGGGAACTGTTTATGACAATTAGATTAAGGTATCTGCAATCTAAAATGTTATGGGAAGGGATGGAAACAGGTCCGTGACGTAGGAAGTGGTGAAGGAAGTAGTAAAGGCTAGCAGTGCGGAGTGTGGGGAATGGATTCATGTATCTGCAATACAAAGGCTCCTTTCAGAGAAAACTAATGATTTTCCCCGAGCAAAGCTCGGTCCCCATGTACTTATTCTTATATGAGCAATGTTTACTTGTATGAATGATTGCACAAAGATCTCGTAAACGGCTTCGACGATTTCCTTCAAATGTTGTAAATAAATTATTTCTGGCCTAAAAACGTGTTTGATGCAGTTAAAACTGCCAAGAAAAATCTAGTTTCATAAAAAATTCATTTAAAAGAAAAAAAATTGTCCTTATGGGTTGGCAAGTAACCATATTAGTTGAAAAAAAAACAAGTAAAAAGTGAATAAAAGACTTGTAACATATGACTCAAATAGGGCAATTTTTGCCGAGAGAGAAAGAAGTGCAGTCAACCGTCCACTCAAAAGCTCAAATAGGTGGTGAGTAGTTTTGGTTGGATAAGTCAACTGTTAATCGTTTGAAAAATACAAAACGATTGGAAAGTCAGTGACTCAACACTCAACTCAACAATCAAACATTTCAAAAATAGGGCCCCCAGGGTTGCCAGTTGAGCCATTAGATCGACCAACCGTCCTCTTAACCAGAACAAAACATTTACAGATTGACGGGAAATTCCGGTGTTTGTCTAAAAGGCAAACTTAAATATATAACGTTGGTAATCCTGATTAAATGGTTAAATAAATAAACAGTGCTTTTTACTGTTGCGTTTTTAAAATTTATTTTTGTAATATTCCTGTCAATTTTTGCAGGTATAAAATCCCTTACAAAAACCAAAATCCCACCCAAAAAGTCATGTCCCCCCAAAAGTCTTTATGGCGCAAATTGCGTCATGCCAATCTTTATGGCGCAAATTGCGTCATGCCCCCCCCCTTCTGGGCACCCCTGGTACTGTGTTTAGTTTGTGGCTTGATTTTAACATATGCTATGATTATTTGTTCTATTTACATTTACGTCGTTTATTTGTAACCATCATGGTAACCCATGAGGCCAATGTTAATATTAAAAAATTGAAATTTGTTTCCTCTAAACCTTCCAAACATTTGTAAAAACAACCTTGGTAAGTTTGGCTAAAATATGTTCAGCCGTTATTGAGTTAATGTGTTAGAAAGTTTGCATTGAAGTCGATCCCAAAGAGCTTCGCTTTGCTCGCTCAAAAATATATTACAAAGGGAAAAACATCAGCTGTTTGTTACTATTGAGCAAAGATTACACTGAAGATTACTCCATAAAGGTGAAAATAGTTCCTATCAAATACTGATTATTTTACTTGGCTCTCTCCTACCAAAACTTAATCCCCGAAGAACTGAGGCAACTTTTAGTAAACTGTGGTTTTAACAGTGAAATAAATGTTTAATTAGTTATTTGTGTAACTAGTGAGCAAAGTGGCACGTACTTTGCTGCACATGAGAGCAATGGTTACACACGAGCTGCAGGCGAGTGTTGAATGATCTTGAGTGCAACAAAGGCCTTTTGCACTCGTGTTACACATTATATTTTCCTACAGTCACTATAAAGCATATAAATAATGAATCTTTCAAACACTATACAACACGTTTTTAGGTTAGGTCAACAAGCCATGAACGGAATGGGAAATACTGCACCAGCTGATTGTAGTCGTAGTATCTATATAATTAATAAGCGAACACAAAGTTTGTCGGTTGAACTCCTCCGCCATTTCTTAACCGATTTTATCCATTGACGTCTCATTGGAAAGAGCGTGTCGCGTAGATTTGCAAACTGGCCTAACATTTTTGAAATAGTCCCTTGGGCTCTGCCCCAGTGGCTTTGAAAGTTCCCATGTTATCCTTATGAAGAACATAATTGTTTACATTTTGATGAGCTGTATAATTTAATTGCTGTTATTTATTTTCGTACTTTATTACAATGTAAAATACCCCCGCTGCAGCAAACCTGTCGACTAAGTGAATTTCCATTTGCCTGAATTGATTTTCAATTAAGCTATTAAATTAACATTTATGTTTAACGAGTACCTAGGTTAGCTGCTACAGGGAAACTAATAAAGTGTGTTTTATTAAAATATCAATAGCCTAGTATGAAATAAATTAATCCGTAAAGTTTGATCAAAATATATCCATAAACAAGCCAACTACAACATTTTACAATATTCTCTATAAAAATAACATGGGAATTTTAAATAAACAATTTTTTGAATTTTCCCCGTAACCATTCAGTACAAAAACACTTTGATATACTAAATTATTTGTTTTTTTAAGCTCTATAAAAAGGTTTGGAGAAAAATTGATAAATTTAGTGTTTTAAGGGAAAAAAAATAGAAAAACCCATTTTTACCCCATAAAACCCCCCGTTAAACCCAGTTCCCATGGTCCGATCATGCTGGTTAGCGAACTCATTCAAGTTTATCCCGCCTTACACCTTCAAACCAAATTTTATTGAAATCGGAGAAAAATTACTCAAGTTATCGTCCGGACGGACACATATATATGAAATAATAAAGATGAATTATAAGTGGGCCTAACATGTTTATAAATAATGAACTCAGTGAAACTAATTGTGAATATAATGGTAGACCAGAAATAACAGAAACTGAAAACATGTTTCATTAAACCTGTTGCCTAAAAAATCAAGAAAGAAGTATGAACGAGCACACAAACTGTTTTCTTCTTGGCGCGTAAGTAAGAAAGTTACAAAACTGTCAGAAAATCTTTTATTGCCATATTTTGAAGAAGAATTTACTTGTTTATTATGTGTTTACTGATTATCACTGTTTATACCTGTACTCTTGAAAATAACTAACACTTATTTAATTATGACTAGTGTGCATGTTACTCGAAATCGAGCAATAGCAAAGAAGTAAAGTACAGTACCTATTTAAAAACAAATAACTTATTTAAAAACGAATAAAAGTCATAACTTCCGATGAGTTTAAAAGACTCAACTCATAGATTACGTACCTAACAGTTACATATTATCAACATTTCTAGTAAATATTTAATCATTTTTCAAAAGCTGATCTGGTTTTTTTTATAAAAATTTGAACGAATGGTGTTTTTGGCCTCTGGGGACATCGAAATGAAAAAGTAAATCGGTCCCGGGCCTAGGTCTTACCATGAGACCTAAGGTAATAGCTACTTCCCTATAGGGAAATTTGCTAAAATTGAGAAAGCCTGGGCAATTCGATATATTTTACCAAAAAAGAAAAATTAATTGACAGGGTACTGTATTTTTTTAGCAATAATTGAAAGAACAGATTTTTTTACCATGGAAATATAGGAGTCATAGAACGCCACCAAGTAGAAGAAATAGAGATTTAAAAAAAACCATTTACTATCGTTATCATCCTAAATAATGAAGAGCACTTACAATATGAAGATTCCCACAAACAATGAACAGGGATGTTAGCCGAAGTGTTACTGTTTTGTAGGAAACACTGACTTAAGTTTATGATGATTGGCAAAGGAAAACACTCTAAGACTGAATTAAACTGGTTAGTACGGCAAGGATATTAAATATATGTTTTCATAAAAGTCAAGTGATTTTAAAATAATATGACTACATCCAAGAAACCTTAGTAAAACTTTCACTGAAGGATTTGCATTATTCACATTTAAGGGAAACAAAAAATCATCTGAACAACTGGCCTTTCAATTCTGCATTTTTTTCAGGTAAATATAACTTACGTTATAACAGTAACTAGCCAAATTTATGCCAATTGAAGCAAATAAAATTATGACAGAGAGGTTATGCAGAAAATCAGGCAGTTCTTGTAATGTAATGTAAGTAATGTAAACAAAATGTTATCGCTAAAAAAATTACTGAAATTTGTAAACATACTAGCGACAACGGGTAGTACTATGCAGACTACATTATCATTGACGAAGATCAACATGGACAACCTAATGCGGCTATAAGTGGGAAAGATTTGTAGAATACACTAAAAAACCAGATCAGCTTTTGAAAAATGATCAAATATTTACTAGAAATGTTGATAATATGTAACTGTTAGGTACGTAATCTATGAGTTGAGTCTTTTAAACTCATCGGAAATTATGACTTTTATTTGTTTTTAAATAAGTTATTTGTTTTTGAATAGGTACTGTACTTTACTTCTTTGCAATTGCTCGATTTCGAGTAACATGTACACTAGTCATAATTAAATAAGTGTTAGTTATTTTCAAGAGTACAGGTATAAACAGTGATAATCAGTATAAACATATAATAAACAAGTAAATTCTTCTTCAAAATATGGCAATAAAACATTCTCTGACAGTTTTGTAACTTTCTTACTTACGCGCCAAGAAGAAAACAGTTTGTATGCTCGTTCATACTTCTTTCTTGATTTTTTAGGTAACAGGTTTAATGAAACATGTTTTCAGTTTCTGTTATTTCTGGTCTACCATTATATTCACAATTACTTTCACTGAGTTCATTGTTTATAAAAATGTTAGGCCCACATATAATTCATCTTTCAAATACTACACTTAAGGTTGTGTTCAAACCAAGCGTTGAACAAAAATATAACATAAACTATAAAAACGAAATGACAGGTTAAATCGTACCTAGTTGTAATAGTCAATCAGCTGATCATAGTATTATTATCTTTAAGTGTTGCCAACCTATTTCCAAGTGTACACTGATTATGTGCATAATAAAACCACCCTGTTTTGTGTTGTTTGGTTGGAATCCTGATTTTGTCTACAGTCACCCGACAAAGTTGGCTTCCTTGTACTGTTTATAGTACAGAAAGCTGCTAATTACTGCATATTTATACTTTGTCGTACGGTTTATACTTTGTCGTACGGTTTATACTGCTTGTTTATACTACTTTGGCGCACATCAGGATTCCAACAAAACAACACAAAAATGTGTGGTTCTATTATGCACTTAATCCGTATACGCTTGGAAATAGGTTGGCAACACTTAAAGATAATAATACTATGAGCAGCTGATTGACTATTATAACTACGATTTAACCTGTCATTTTGTGTTTATAGTTTATGTTCTCTTTTCGGTATTTCTGAACTTTCTGGACTTTTCTTTTAAACGTTTTTAAAACATTCCTACGATCTTAATAAATAAGAAAATACCTTTAAAGCATTTTTTTAGGCGCGGAAACCACTGCAAATTACAAAAACATACGGAACTATTTTCTCAAGTCGCGGAGCACATTGCTTGCCAAGGAAAAATAGCGGAGTGGTACGGACCGGGGACTACTTTCTCTAGGGCACCTACTTGTGTTGCCAGCTGAACCTAAAAACGTGTTGTATAGTGTTTGAAAGACCAATTATTTATATGCTTTATAGTGACTGTGGCTATAAACAATTATTTATATGTTTATAGTTATACGTGCCACTTTGCTCACTAGATACACAAATAACTAATGTTTATTTTGTGTAAATTAGAATTTAAACAAAAATGTTCAATCAGCTGTTTTAATTTAAACTATTTGTGAAAACAATGTTTATTCAAGTATAGGCTATTAATGCTATTATAAACGAGTGATTTTTACCATGGACTGTAATAGTATATTTCATTTCTAATCTCATATCTCATATCTTTTCTATTTCATATCTTTTTGTATTTCTAAAGTGACTCTTTTGACGCGATCTCAAGTTTTACAAAAAATGAGCGAGGGTTGAAAAGACACTTTTTGTCCATGTAATGAACTATATTTTTTGTCATATTGCACCATTATTTGAACAAACTATGATACAAAACTGAAATAGTTTTTATTTAAAGAACCTCTCAAAATGAATTCTAACTTGTTTTCAATTTAATCTGCTAAAGAAAACAAGCAGCTGTAAGTTATTCAATTGTTTCGTCTATTATGATTGTGTTAGTGTATATTATATTATCGATATGTTAAACTATTTACAATAAGCTACAATCGATTGAACAATCAATACTTTCGATAAATGTGATTGTTTATAATTTAAATTTACAACTGAGTTGACAACAGCTGATTTTTACTCCCTAGCTAGGGGCTAACAACAATTTTTAGTACATTGAGAGTAAAATTGCAACCTACTTTAGACCTGCAACGCATGCATTAAAAACGGTTGTTTTTACGGTTGTATGAAGAAAAATAAATTAATGTGTTGTAAATTACCAGGTTAAAATTCCCTTCATAATAAATTGAAATTCCACTGAAACTTAATTAATAAAAGCCATAACTAGTTGTAAATAAAACGTGAGTTTCCTTTATATTGCTTTTAAAATGGAATTAAACTACACCGAGCCATGGCTCGGTCCCCAGTTACTCACATATTAAGAATTTACACATGAATGATAAAACAAAGTGAAATCAGTGACTTTTGTCTAAACCAATAGTCAGAACAGGAGATGGCTAATTTCTACACAGGCTGTATAAAAAGCTTTATTACTCATGAAAGTAGTGCTTGTCTGCTTGCAAAGACAATAGTGAAAACTTTGAGGTACAGAATATAATCAGAGGAAGAATAAAATTTACTTTAGATTTAATTTTAGTGTCTCTTCAGATCCTGGGACTGGTGAAGACTCTGACAGCTCAGGTGACCAAAGATATAGCCCCTCATGCAGAGGACGGTGATGCTCAGCACCAGGTGAACCAGGAGGATAGTGACGGTGATCAAGAGTGAAGAAACATTGTTAACACCCTTTCAATTGTAGTGATTATATTATTGTATGACCTGAAGATGGTTACCGAAACCGGAAACAGGAACTGAAGCACACATTCCCAGCAACTAGACTACAAATTACTAGATGCAGATGTTTAAACCGGGAACAAGACTCAGCTACATGTCTATATCATATTTAAGTATAAATACATTTTTGACTAATTATTCACTGTGTACTAATTTTTCACAGATTGGTCTAAACTATCAAACAATTATTTACATCTTAAAATATGGTAAATATAGTAATGGTGAGAACAGCACAGCTTTCAAAGGGACAGATATATTGAACTTATTTAGAAACTATATGTTTCCATTACAGTAGACTACTCAAAGAAAGTGTTTGAGCCATGTTTGAACCTAGTTATTGTTTAAACAAAGAACTAAGCAATAAAGTCCGTCTCAGTGGGTTGTTAGAAAGTCTGCTGTTCACACCTTAACATCTTGTAGCCTGCCACTCCTGTCAATTATCACCTCCATAAACATGACACTCCTCATTGTTGGCAGTTGTCAATCAAATTTCAACCTTATAACAAAAGATTCTCCTGTTATTTTACCATAGTTTCTGGTATTTTTGTTTGGAATAGTTAAATGAAAATACTGCACTTCATGCAGACCTTTTGAATTGGGTTTGAATCATACTAACTTGATTAGTCATCATACCACCTTCTAAATTAATTTTTAATCAAGTTAGTTATAGTAAACAACAATAAGTGAATTTACCAAACAAATCATCAACCAAGTGATGCACTCATACCTAAGTAAAGATAAGCTGTCCATGCTAAGGAATTTGAAGAAAAATTTGCTGGCAAAACAGCTTGAAAAATTAAGCTACCTACTTGCACCTGCAACTAACCATCATTTCTTGTGAATCGAAATGAAAGTTAAGTTGTGAAAGTTTAAGTTAGTTGACTCCTTACAGATTTTGTACAGAAATAAAATGAAAAATAATACTAACTGGGCCAGTTAACCCTATCCACTTGTATGTAGGCGATATCAGTGTTACTTTCTCCAGAACAAAGTTTTAGTATGCAGCTATACATTCTTATATATAATACATGAAGGCGATTTGTACGAAACATTACTCCTCCGTTAATAATGGACGGATGTTTACAAACGAGAAACGATGTGTAAAAATTAAGTATTTTTTTTTATAGACGCCCCCTTTCACCAATTCCTTTAATAAAAGTCCTCGGGCTTTGCCCCACATGCCATCAAATTCCTAATGTATTTCTTATGAAGAAAATATTTTGTTCACTTAAACGGATAGTTTGTATTAATTACAGCTGTTCATAGTAAATACGTCATGATACGCACAAGAGCATTCGTTTTCAGAGTGAGTTTGTTTTCACTTTTGATAACTGGAGTGGAGTGATTGATTACATTATATTTTTTTGAAATAACGCCTGTAATACTTTGCAATTGCTCAAATTTGGGCAACATGTTCACTAGTATAATTGTAATAATCAACACCTCAAACGAATTAACCTCCCATTAAGACTCAACATGGTGTTTTAATGGATAGTCACCATTAAAAATCCAAATTTAAAAAAGAGAAAAAAGACTCCTGGAGGTACCATGGATTAGAATTTAGTACACACATACCAAATTTCGTCAAAAACGGACCACGTGTGTAGCTCTGTTGTACATATTCACACACACACACACACACACACACACACACAGACATCACTTTGAAAACTTTGTAGGGTTCAGTTTCAGGGGGGCCCAAAATGGATGTTTCCACCCAAAACTTAAAATAGAAAATCTTTAAGATAACAATACTTTCTCCACCCTACTATGTTATATGGAGAGAAAGTACATAAACGATATCAGCAATTTGACACATACTTTCTCCCAGTGTTCGATTTGTAAAAAATGAGGTACCAGAACTGTAATTTATTTTAAGTGATTAGTATCTATTTATGCCAATATTTTTAACTTTCCGAAAGAGAGGTACCTGAACTCCGTTCCTCCGCGTTCCCCTGCAAATGGAGTCCTGCTTTCTCCCATTAGCTTGTCAATGTCATTAGCGTTTATGGTGGGAGTAACTATGATATTTTATAGGGACAATCACAAAGGTTGAAATAAGATGTGAACCGTAATTTTTGCAGCAATAGGGGGTTGTACTATTTTGCTTAGAATTATAAGGACCATAATATACAAATTTGAATCAAAACCGGCTTTTTTCAAAAATCAGATTTTTTTATTTTACGGGGTTTTTAATATAAAAAAATATAAGTTACAATAACTTTTGGACCCTAATTAAATTAGCTTTTTTTACAGCAATGCAAGCTATACCCTTTTGTTTAGAACTCAAAGGAATATAACATAATCAATTTTTATCAAATTGTTCGGGCCATTCTCGAGAAATTTATTTTTTTTTGTTATTTTAGGGGTTTTTATGGGGAAATCACCTTAAAAAAAAATTGGTAAAAAATCCTGGAGATACCATGGATTAGTACCTACGGACAGACACACACACACACACAGACAGACAGACATTACTTTTAAAACCACTTTTTTGGTCCAGGGGACCTCATACGAATATATCCACTCAAACTCAAAAAATATACCAGGCCTAGGGCAGAGGTATAGGGTAAGAAAGTAAAATACCCCCGCCGCAGCAAACCTGCCGACTAAGCGAATTTCCATTTGTCTGAATTGATTTTCAGTTAAATATATTTTAATAACATTAGGTTTAACGAGTACCTAGGTTTGCTGCTACAAGGAAACTAATAAAGTGTGTTTTTGAGTAAAATATTGATAGCTTAGTACAAAATAAATAAATTTGCCAAGTTTGATCAAAATATATTCATAAACAAACAAACTACAACATTTTGACAATATTCTCCATAAGAATAACATGGGAATTTTAAATTTACAATTTGTTTAATTTTCTCCGTTACTAATAATCGAACAAAAATACTTTTATATACTAAATTATTTGTTTTTTTAAGCTCTTTAAAAAGGTCTAAAGAGAAATTGGGAAATTTTGTGTTTTGAGGGTCAAAAGTGAGAAAAACCAATTTTTACCCCATAAAACCCCCCGTAAAGCCCCGTTCCCATGGTCCGATCGTGCTGGTTCGCGAACTCATTCAAGTTTATCCCGCTTTACACATTTAAACCAAATTTCATCAAAATCGGACAAAAATTACTCAAGTTATCGCGTTCACGGACGTATATATATATATATATATATAAGTCTATATATATATATATATATATATATATATATATATATATATACATATATAAAAATGTGAACGAATAGTGTTTTTGGCCTCTGGGGACATCAAAATGAAAAAGTAAATCGGTCCCAGGTCTAGGTCTTGCCGTGCCACCTACGGTAATAGCTACTTCCCTATAGGGAAATTCGCTAAAACTATTTAATATTTTTATTTTTGTAATATCTTTTTGTAACTAGATTTATAAAGTATATGTTATCAATTTTACATACTCCCCACGGATGCCTGTGTGTGAATTATACGGGTTTTATCACTAGAAACTTGTTTATATTTGAGATTAAAGGTCAGCTAACTTTTCAGTTACCCAACAAAAGACTAAGTTTGGCCTCAAGACATTTTTATCACTTCTCAGTAAAGATAAATGTCTCTATTGATCAGCTGATAGCCACATGTTTTTTACTGTACTTTTATCTTGTGCGTACTATTAACTACCACACCAAAAATAGCTGTATAATAAGTGACATGCACATGTATTACTGATGACGTCAAACAAAGAGTGTAATGCTTTGTTTTGATTAGTTGTGGCACACAACTGTAGGTTTGTTTTCAAATAATAAGGAAGCGAATACATTTCAGCTGATGAGCACTAATGCATCTATAATCTTGTTTATTTCAACCAACAACAATATTGTTATTTAGGAGTGGATTTAACTTCTTATTTATGCATCCATTCTTGGTTTGGTTACAAAAAATAAAACAGTGATAATAATATGTTACAGCTTATTCTCCATACTCTGGTTCAAGTAAGCTTATGATCTCAACAAAATTTTATTTGCAAATCATTATTTCCAAGACAACGCCTGGCTCTTTACTTTTGTTATAAGGCATCATCCCTGCCAGTAAATAAGTTATTACATCAAAGTATTGAAAATACAACTTTTGATTTGTTTAACAAAACATCAATTAAAAGTATACAACACCAGATAATAGAAAAGTAAATACCTACCGTACCTAATCATATGTATGGTATTATATCCACTAACATAATAATCACAAACTAGTTGCTCTGCCCGTGCTTCGCTACGGGGTGAGAATGCAGAAAAGAATAATTTGGTTTTACTTTAAGATACTATAATATACTATGATACTTTAATACTTTTTAGTGGAATGGCGACCATACTAAGTAGGTATTTTAAGCCAAGTATGAATGGAGATGAGTGTAGGATGAGTGGCGCGATCTTGTAGTCTTGTTAGTGACTAAGGCCGACATATTCCTTAGACACAGCTGTTAATTAGTAGCCCATACAGCTAATGGCAACTAAGGGACCTACAGTTTATAGTGGAATCCGAACCACATTTTTGCCTTTGGTATATTATATAATGTATATAATGAGAAACAGTTACAACACACTTACCAGGAAACATAAAAATAGGCAAAAGCTCAATCCTGCTTATTGATTATTTAAATTCAGATCTCTTAATGTATTACAGTACTATCATTTTATATAGTGTATAGCATTTAAAATATATGCAAAAGTATAATTCATTGACCACATGGCACCAAGAAACAATTCTCCTTGTAAACAAATCCTTATATATAATACGTGAAGGCGATTTCTACAAAACACTACTCCTCCGTTAATAATGGACCGATTTTTACAAACGACGTGTCAAAATAAAGTATTTGTTGTGTCGACGCCCCCTTTCAACAATTCCTGTAATAAAAATCCTCGGGCTTTGTCCCACAGGCCATCAAAGTTGGAGTTTCTCCCATAAGGTTAACATGGGGGAATCTAAATATTTAACTGGAAACTTTGTCCCCACTAATTTGAGAGAACGGCTGGGCGTAGAAACTTGGTAGATGTGTCCAAAGAAAGACCTTGGTCTGTAGATGAGTTATCAAAAGAAAAACTAAGCAAAATCCCTTAGGACTCTGCCCCAGAAGCCTTTAAAGATCCCTCCTCAGAGTTGTTTACATTTTGGCCATGTGAATAATACTTTTTAATGAAACAGCTGTTCATTTTTAAATTGTATTTCAAACAACACACATTTATTGGGAGTTACTGAATTCTACCAAATAAGTATTTGCAGTGTTATTTTCTTATTTTAATAGTATATTACGTTACTAGTCCTGAAAATAAGTGTTTACTGGACGAGTGTGGTCGTTCCCGTGCGAGACGAAGTCGGGTACGGGATTACCATACGAGTCCGGTACACATATTTTGGACGAGTTACGTACGATAGTTTACGCCATACTACTTAATCCGTACAAATCCTTATATATTTCCACCAACTAAAGGAGTAAAAATCACTAGTCATAACCTCCAAGAGAGGTTATGTTTTTGTTTATAACCACTCATTGCCACGCAAATACAAGTATAATCAGCTGATTGGTGTCCGGTAAAACTCATTGCAGAACAGTAGTACGCAATGAAACCCCATTTGAATAAGCTGGCGGCAAACAGCTGTTTTCTGGACTAAATCCTTGCGTGGAAAGTTCGTCAAAATAGTGTAGTGTGGCGTAAAATAGATTTTCTTCTTTATCATGTCATGTTTTGCAATATAACGTTCCATTACGAAATCAGTGGAAAATCTTTTTATCACAGCAATTCTTAAATAATTTCTTATTGAACTATCTTATATCTATTGTACGGGTTGGTGTCTGCCTCTTTCGCCACTTTTGCCTACATTTTATCATATTATTCTACACATATCAAATATTTATGTAGAAATATCTGCACTTATCGTCTAATAAAATCCAAACATAGAAACCTGCTTGCCTAAAATGGTACCCATCTTGACAAATTATTTGCACCTGCCTATATTACGGACTTTGGCGGGGTTTTGGTGTTAGGTTGGTAACGTTATTAAAAATAACACAACATTTTGGCTGTAAAATATGATACAAAGAGAAAATACTATTTAAGCAGCTACTATCATGACAGAAAGGTCATATTCCTTTTAAACTAGATTACATAATCCTTTATAAGATACGGCAATTAACAATATGTAAACGTCAATATATACGTAACAGCCAATTTACAGTATTTTTGCTTTTTGGAAATGTCCCATTGCTATGTCATTTGCACTATTTGTTGCCAATGAAGCCGCCAAGACCATATGAACTAGGAGGCCCCTAACAGTTCAAGAATAAAAGCCAACTTCACTTCAAGTATATTCCACTACACCTAACATTCCGTAGAGAGATTATATTGACAACTTTATGTTATTGATAAGGCTGAGACAACTAACTGACATCCCCCATGTCAAGGAATTCCACCTTCAACAGTAACCCCACAATCAATTTCTCAAAACTATGCTAGAGGGTTCATTCATTGGCACAGAAGTACGATATGAACTGACGCGACGTGACGAAGGAAAAATCAAACTTACACTGTAACGGATATAACTCCCTTTGAAGTTAGAATACGTCTTCCCAAAAAATATTTTCTTTTCAAATAAAATCATATTACACTGATGAAATCACGGTGTTCTTACAAGAGTGTTTAACTACAAAAGATCCACCAATACGATTTTAATACTATATAAAGGTTCTTCCAAAGGAAGAGATACCATATAACATACTAATAATAACTCCGATGACGTACAGTATGGAAAATAATTTAATCATTGAATGATCAACCAAATTTGGCAACTAACGCAATTATACAAATTATTAATACAATTATCGTTTTACTCTTTAAACAATGCTCAAAATATGTATATGTCACAAAATTTATCGCAGTTAGATGAATTAACGTAAGCCTTGAAAGTAACCGTCGATTTCGACGGGTTTCACCTAGTTAGCATTTCTGACAACAGCTGTAGTTTCATAACAATGTTTGTTTCCCATGTTAATCTTATGGAGAAATGCAAAACTTTAAAGGCCCCCAGGCCTCACTCTCTAATTGTTTCCCTAAAAAGAAAGTTTGCTGCACAACTTCACGTTGCGCTCTTTCCAATAACACCAAAAACATGTCAATCGGTTCAGTAGTTTCGGAGGAGTAATTGTCACAAAAAACCTGCTTGCGTATTAAATAAGTACTAGTGTACATGTTGCTCGAATTCGAGCAATTGTAAAGTATTACAGGATTTGCAAACCAATAACAATCATACTTAGCTATCAACATTTCAACAAAAACACACCTACCTTCCCTGTAGCAGCAAACCTAAGTACTAATATTAAAATTAACTTAATGTTATTTAAATAGGAAAAAAAATACCATTTTAAGGGAATAATTAATCTTTGTATTAATTAAGCCAGGTAAATGGAAATTCGCTTAGTCTGAAGGTTTGCTGCGGATACACAATTTTAATAACAGCAAAGATTGAAGAATCTGAATTATTACTTATATCCATGAATTTGTCTAACAATTATTTCCTGTAAAATATTATTACAGCAGTTAAAAAATATTGAAACAAACTCGATCAACAAATGATGTTGAAAGAATTCCATACTAATGACATTAACATATAGTTTGACAGTTCCATTTAATCAATGTTAAATGTTTACATTCGGGCATAGACAAAAATGATTCGGGCGAGTGACATATTTGATTAATGTTTATGATCCCTACCGTTCCTGTTCTAATAATCATGCAGTATTTAATATGTTTGAACCAGCTGTGTGGAATTGTGAAATCAAAATTAATTTGACAGTTAGTTCTGCTTGTTTACATTTTTAAATTTTGTGGGTTTGTTCTTTGTTACCATGGATACCATCAATAAATATTTCACTCTTAATTTCTGACAACAGCTGGAGTTCCATAAACAATTTTGTTTTCCATGTTAATCTTATGGATAAATACGAAACTTTAAGGGGCCCCAGGGCCTCACTCTCTAATTATTTCCTTAAAAAGAAAGTTTCCTGCACAACTTCACGTTACGCTCTTTCCAATGACACCAAAAACATGTCAATTGGTTCAGTAGTTTCGGAGGAGTAATTGTCACAAAAAAACCTGCTTGCGTATTAAATAAGTACTAGTGTCCCTGTTGCTCGAATTCGAGCAATTGCTATGTAAATATTTGTAGCAAACTGTTATAATACTATATTAGCAAACTTATTGACTGTTTAGGATTAACCTATGCTCTTCTTCTCACTTTTGATTTCTGACAACAGCTGGAGTTTCATAACAATTTTTGTTTCCAATGTTAATCTTATGGAGAAATACGAAACTTTAAAGGGCTCCAGGGCCTCACTCTCTCATTATTTCCCTAAAAAAAGTTTCCTGCACAATTTCACGCTACGCTCTTTCCAATGCCACCAAAAACATGACAATCGGTTCAGTAGTTTCGGAGGAGTAATTGTCACAAAAATCCTGCTTGCGTATTAAATAAGTAATAGATAGATGTCTTATCCATACAGTATTTACACCAATTTTATTTTATATAATTTCTTGAAGATCAAACGTTCTTCAAAGGTTTATCAATTTAAATAATTACACCTCCCTCTGTTTACAAAGGTTAGTTATACAAGTTTGTATTCATTCCAAAACTTTGGACTGCTCCTGTCCAAATCAATATTTAAACACAAGTAAATCTCTTATCTTTGGTAGTATGAATGGTGATTGTGTGGAGCAGTCAGCAGTAGAGGTGATAACTAATGTTAAGTAAACTGAAGGTCAGTGACAACTGTCTACTGTGTTACCGTCACTCGTCAGTCAGCCAGAGCCAGGCTACACTTGATGTGACAGTTTAGCCAACATGACTGCCGGCTCTAAACTGTTGAGGCGATCCATCAAATGTGAGTCTGAGTATATTATCTTTTTTGTAATATTTGCAGGGCAGTATTTATACATACATACAGCGTTTATTCAATTAATACAAAATAATTTTGTTTCTGAGGTGTTGCCTTCCATAACAAATGTTGTACAAACAACACAATTTGGACAAACAAATTTTGTAGTTTGAGACAAAATAATTGTCTGGTTGTCCGAGTGGCTTGCTTTCAAGTCTTAAAATTGCTGGTTCGATTCGATAAATTTTGATCCTATCTGACAAAAAGTAGACGTTAGATAGTCCTTACAGAAAACGTAATAAATGTCAAATGTGTAAAAAACACGAAAACTGTAAATAAAAATAGCTTAAACCGATTTGACATTTTGTAACTGTAGGTATTATTCTATTCACTAAATATTTAAAAGACGGTATTCATGCAAATGTTATATAAAGTTTGCTGGATAAATATATCTGACTAATAAATATATCTTAATCTACTGCAGAAGTATTATCTCTAAATTAAAGATAAAATTCTCTCAAGTCTAACAATTTTGCTTGAACCAAATTATTTGAAGCTGATAGGTATGTTTGTAAACTTTTCTTTCATAAGTATGAGAATGCAAAATCATCATAGTGTTTTATTCAAAACTCAATGATTAAATCGTAACTAAAAGCCTTAACTTCTCATTGCAACAATGAAGAAAACTATATAATCTTTAAAGAACTGCTTGAAATCTAAACAAAAATACATCTATAGATTATATATACGGTACATCTAATATCTCTGTAAAAGTAATTAGAACACAAATTTGAAAAGTTTTACTAGAATTGAATATGTTTGGATATTGTCAACAACAATTTCACAGCATCTTCAGTGATAAAACCAAGACTAATAGAGGTCTGAATGCATATATGCTGTGGATGTGACAAGGTAATAAGAAAGACAGATAATAAGAAATCCTGTAAATAATCTTAAGAATTCTATTAAGCCGAATGTTATAAATGTTTTTGAAACCAACATGTGGAATGCCATTGATGTATATAGAAATGATCCATCTGCAGCATTTGCTCACACCATTTCAAGCGACTTAGATCACAGCAAAAATATGTCTGCTGGTGTAGCAGTTGTGTTTCGGAAGAAATTTGGTAGGCCTCAATTACAAAACTATGTAAACTCTAAGCTTATGTGCCAGGTTGTGCCCGATGGTGCAACTGTGTACAGTCTGGTTACAAAGCAAGAGTACTGTAATAAACCAACAGTTGAAGATTATGATGAAGCATTTAACCAGCTTATTGAAGATTTCCAGAAGAAAAAATTTAAACTGTTGGTTTGTTCTGCTATGGGGTGTGTACGGGACAAGATACGTATGGAGCGCTTTTCTACAAATATTAAAAAGCTGTATGAAATCACCAACGCTACAATATGTGTAGTGTCATATGACCAACCGACGGCTAGAAGACAACTGTGGAATGGACTTCCACACTATCAGTTTTTGGAAAAACTAAAAAACTGTATTGGCAACCATGGTGTAAAACTCTTGTCACCACATGAGGAATGCAGTCCATCTACAGGGGTTCAGTCACCAACTGAGGGATCTGTGCAGCCTGAGGAGAGCAAACTGGATACCACCAACTACTCCAACACCAACCTACAGCTGTCCAGTCCTGTTACCAAGCCGACCACTCCGCTGAGACCAGCAGACCTGCAGGACCAATCATGTCTACCATTGTCACCTAACATGTCTTCCATGGAGGAATTTCCACCGCTACCATCTTCAATACTGCTTGAAAAGGCTCCTGATGGTGTAGTGGGTTGTGATTAAAGTGTAGGTGATAATAGTCATTTTTTATTGGAAACCTTAACGCCAGTGAAACATGTCTAGTATTAGAAACCTGTAATAATGATGTTGATTATGGTGATGTCACCTCTGAGAAATGTGGCATAAAACCACTCAGAAATACCTTCCAAAATCATAATATTTGTCAAGATGGGTTAGATATTTTGTTCCTAAATATTCAGGGTTTAAATTTTTCTAAAATATGTACTTTAGATAGTTTTTTAATTAATTCTAAGATTAATATTATATGTTTATCTGAACATTGGCTTTCTAACAATGGGGTTGATCAAAGCTTTCCAGAAAATTTTTACTGTGCTAGTGCCTTTTGCAGATCTGCACATATCAGAGGAGGCACCACCATATTTGTACATAATAAGTATAAGTCCAGAATTTTTGATGTTGGTAGGTTTTGCAAGGAATTGACTTTTGAAGCATCAGCTGTTTTTATTGATGAATTAAAATTAATCATAGTATCTTTGTACCACTCTCCTAATGGAAATTCCAATGAGTTTTTAACGATCATGGAAGAGCTTTTACATTTCATATCTAATTGGACTAGTTACAATATAGTGATGGGTGGGGATTTTAATAACAAATTCAACATTCAAAATAAAACTAAAACTGTAACAGAATTACTTAACCTCTTTAAACAATACAATTTTTATTATCTAAATGATAAACCAACAAGAGGGGACAAATGTCTTGACAACGTTTTTGTTTGTAAAAAAAGGGCCTCAATTTGTTTTAAAGGTATTTTTGATTTTCCCTACTCTGATCATAGTGGAGTAGTTATTAATTTTTGTCCACCCAGGAAAACTAAACAAACAGTTCCTACAATGACAGAACATGTTCCACAGGCTAAGTTTAGAGTAGCCTTACGTAGTATTAATAATTTATGTAATAATTTAGCTTCATATGATTGGCAAGACTTGTTATTAAAACTTTATTATATGGAGTCGGAAACTAAATTTCAATTTGTCTTCAATATATTACTTAATAATTTGAACTATTTTAAGACCCCAGTGAAAAGAAAATATGACAACAAGCCAAATTGTAAAATTAAATTCAAACAAGAATGGTACACAGCTGACTTAGCGTATATTAAGCAAAAACTGTTGAACCTGTATAATTTAAAATGTGGTTTAAATGATTCAAGTAATTATAAGTTCATTATCAATGTTGAATATGAAAGATTGAAATTGCAATATAAAAGATCCATAAAAGAAGCCAAACTAATGTATAATGTGTACCTCATCAGTGGCGTAACAGCCGCCCCCGCAGACCCCGCGGTGCGGGGGGGCCCGCGAGGTTTAGGGGCCCGCGAGGTTAAGATACCCTTTTCTCATAAAACCGTCCGTAAAACCGATCCTTTGTTCACAAATGTTTTTCTCTCCTGACAAATTATAAATAAAAAAACGATGTGTTGGTAGATACTTTTATTCTGCCAAATCTACTAAAGTTTTATCTTTTAATTAACAATATTGTTAACGAAACGCCAACGCTCACTACGATCACCCGACGATGTGTATTGTCAGTATGGTTGTGTAGCTTCATGCTAGCGCTAGGAGCTGTGTGCCGGGCCTGCCGCCGCGCCGTGGCGACACACACTCGGAGCCAGCCCCTCGGCCCTCCCCCCTCCGACACTAACCGCTCACGTGTACTCAGCTGACCGTAGATCACCTGATTTTGGAGATCCATTCCATGCAGATTGCAGATTGCGAGTGACTCGTCAGTAGTGCATGTCGCGAGAGTTTCTCAATCAGGTGGCATGGCATTAAATTGGCCAAATTGGGCTAATTTAGTGAAGCACTAACATTTACAGTTGGGACCACGAAAGTTTGCAGTTGGCGGCAGCCAATCACAAGACTAGTGCGACGTTGCCATATCGCCCTTTGACGACACTAATTAAAATACTAAACAACATTTTTTAAACAGCTGGTATTATTCGATTTGGCAACACCGCACTGCCCTCATTGGCTCATTTGAAGTCAAATGGTAAATATGCTACTCCCTCAACTGCAAACTTTCGTGGTCCCGACTCAAATTATAGTTGGAAGCTTGGTTGAGTTTAGTAATGAATGTGAATGGTGGAGTAATGGAGTAGCCCATATATATTAATCACGGACATAACTCCCAAGTTTATTATCACTGTGACAGTGACAAAATATAAAATATGTTTCAAGGACGACTCTGGTCGTGTGGTTGAAGAATAGGTAAATACTTGATATTGCTAGAGACCATCCTCTGCCAGTCTGATCGTGTAGGCCGTATGCCTGCCGTCACCTACGTCATGTGATAGTTGTGGTGTGGTGATGGTTGTGGTATATAGTGCTGTGGTGGGGAATGGGAGGGGTAGTAGGGGGCCCACAGACATATTTGCGGGGGGGCCCGGGGAAATACTGTTACGCCACTGTACCTCATAGAAAGTAGCAATAACCAATGTAAAGCAGCATGGGATCTTATAAAGAAAAACAAAGTGTGTTCTGAAAGGCTTCCTTTAACTATTGAGTCTGATGTCCTTAACGACTACTTTATTAACTCTATTGCTGATATTAAACTACAGCTTGATAACACAAAAATGCAGAGCTCACCAATAGACCTTACTGATGGTGGTATTAATTTAAACGATGTTGCATTTAGTTGGAAAATTGTAACGCCTTTAAATGTTATTAATGCAGTTCTAAAAATGAAAAACTCAAAAAGTGATGATGTTTATGGAATGTCAAATAATTTACTTAAAAATATTATTTATAGTTTACATGTACCTCTTGCTAATTGTATAAACTCATTGTTAGAAGCTGGAGTATTCCCAGACTTGTTGAAGGTCTCACGTGTTTGTCCAGTCTATAAGAAGGGTCCAAGAGATAAACCCCAAAGTTATCGTCCTATCTCAGTAATTCCGGTAATTGGTAAATTAATTGAAATCTTGGTCTTTGAACAGGTTAATGAGTATTTTGAGGAGAACAACTTGTTTAATGTATCCCAATTTGGATTTAGAAAGGGAATGTCCACTATTGATGCTCTTGATAATCTAATTCGTCAGATTCATGGGGCATTTGAAAATAGGTTGTTTGCTCAGGGCACTTTTTGTGACCTGAGCAAGGCGTTTGATTGCGTTGATTTTAAAATTCTTATAAACAAATTACAAAATTATGGGTTTCGAGGGCCATCTCTACAATTCTTTTCATCTTACCTAAACAATCGTAAACAAATAGTAAGTATTAATGGCAATACGTCACAAGAAAAGAATGTAAAATGGGGCATTCCCCAAGGCTCAGTCCTTGGTCCACTTTTATTTTTAATTTATTTTAATGACCTTCCATTGGCAGTAAAGAGTCAAACTATTCTTTATGCTGACGATACAACATTTTTTCATGTAAACCCCAACCTAACAGAACTAAAAAATCTTGTCCATGAAACAAAGCTAAAAGCATCAAATTGGTTTAATGCGAATGGTTTTTTGCTTAATGAAGAAAAAACCCAAAACATGATTTTTACACTAAAACAAATCCCCACTATGAGTGATCTAAATAATAGCACAGCTGTAAAATTTTTGGGCCTTCAAATTGATAATCAACTCACATGGAATGCTCACATAGATTATTTATCTTCAGGATTGTCTCGTGTGGTGCATCTTTTAGATCGTCTTGTAAATCAGGTTCCTAAGAAATATGTAAGGACGGCCTATTTTGCGTACTTCCAGTCAATCATGAGATACGGATTGGTGCTTTGGGGTGGTAGTGGTAGAATAAAAGAAATTTTGATTCTCCAAAAAAGGGCTTTAAGAGCTATGACTGGGACGCACCCTGATCATTGCAAACCTCTTTTTATAGATCTACAAATTCAAACTGCAGTAAATTTGTTCATTTATGATCTGATTGTTTATATATTAAAAAACCCTGAATATCTTCAATTTAATAATCACAGTCACAACACTCGTTTTAAAAATACTGTGCTGTTAGAATCCCATCGTCTTAGTAAAACTAGTAATTGCCACATAATTTTATCAATTAAAGTATATAATTCAGTAAAAAATAATCTAAATTTTCATTCAATTAACAAATTTAAGGCTATGTTTTATAATTATCTACTTCAGAACCCTTTTTATAGTCTGGATGATTATTTTAAACTGGGAGAAATTGTCCTTTAGTTTGGTTTTAATTTCAGTTAAGAATGTGAATGGAGTTGAATGTTAATTGTAATATTCAATAGTATGTTTATTTTAAGACTTGGTTTGAAAACTGCAAATAGACTTTGTCAATGATATGTAAATGTATCCTTATGGCAAATAAAGATTGATTGATTGATTGATTTGATTTAGGGACAATTACCTACTTTTATACAAAAGGAGATTAGGGTCATAATATACTTTAGTATTTTTCCATATCACCCAAATAAACAATTACCACTGACCAGTTTTTTTAGAAGCCATGTTTAGAGGTGACATTATTTTGTAATTAATCTGAAATATGCATAATACAGAAGAACCTTGATAACAAGACTCTCATGGGGATTATAAAATAAAAGGTTGTCTTCTTATCGAGGTTTGCAATAACATGTGATTAGGGGTAAAATAAATTCTAGGGGGTTTAAAAATTACACTTGTTATCAAGGGTGACTTGTTATCGAGGGTCTTCTTATCGAGGTTCCACTGTATAACTGAAGTTCTTCTAAAACGTTTCTCTTGGAAATAATAGAATTACCAAATCAATTTAATGTAGATATTGTTCTGTTTGATATAGATGCATTCATCCAAAAGTCTGCTTTTAGCAGCAAAGCTACCTCCACATCTGAGCAAATCTTCACAAGAGAAGACAAGTACGGAGCTCACAACTATCATCCTCTACCTGTAGCTCTATCTAGGGGACAGGGTGAGTTTAGTACTGTATAACTATCATCCTCTACCTGTAGCTCTATCTAGGGGACAGGGTGAGTTTAGTACTGTATATAACATAACTATCATCCTCTACCTGTAGCTCTATCTAGGGGACAGGGTGAGTTTAGTACTGTATATAACATAACTATCATCCTCTACCTGTAGCTCTATCTAGGGGACAGGGTGAGTTTAGTACTGTATATAACACAACTATCATCCTCTACCTGTAGCTCTATCTAGGGGACAGGGTGAGTTTAGTACTGTATAACTATCATCCTCTACCTGTAGCTCTATCTAGGGGACAGGGTGAGTTTAGTACTGTATATAACATAACTATCATCCTCTACCTGTAGCTCTATCTAGGGGACAGGGTGAGTTTAGTACTGTATATAACATAACTATCATCCTCTACCTGTAGCTCTATCTAGGGGACAGGGTGAGTTTAGTACTGTATATAACACAACTATCATCCTCTACCTGTAGCTCTATCTAGGGGACAGGGTGAGTTTAGTACTGTATATAACACAACTATCATCCTCTACCTGTAGCTCTATCTAGGGGACAGGGTGGGTTTAGTACTGTAACAAAGTAACAAAGCTACACAGATCATCTCACACCATTCTACACTCATCCTTCACTCATATTTGGGTTAAAATACGCACCTAAGTGGCGTCCCCATCTTAATAATTGATAATTGATAATTGATAATAATTGTATATAACACAACTATCATCCTCTATCTATAGCTCTATCTAGAAAACAATCACAGCGTAAGAAACACAGTTTACCTAGTGAACAAACTATCAGGCGCAAAGCTCAAAGACTCCTATATTTTAGCTTCATTTGATGTCGTGAATTTATTCACAAACGTTCCTGTAAATGAAACAATTGCCTTGCTTAAGAACAACTCGAACAAAAATTCCTCACTTTCAACAAAAGCTAAGCATGAGCTTAAAACTCAAACTGTTCTAAAACAAAATTATTTCATGTTTGAAAACAAGATTTAAATCGAAAATGAAGGACTAACCATGGGATCACCTCTTTCGAGCATTCTATCCGAATTATTCTTATATTATTATTATCATCTCTTGTTTTCGTAGAAAACAAACATCTTTGGTCTGATTCAAACCGACACAAACACACAATAATCCACTACAATAGGTACGTTGAGGATACTCTTGTACTATTTAACGGCAACGGCATGCAACTAAATTTACTCCACGCATACCTAAATAGAATACATAAGAACCTACAATTCACCCTCGAAATAGAAAATACAAAGTCCATCAACTTCCTGGATGTCACAATAACCAGAAACAATACCTAGCCAATTACAGTTCAAAATCTATAGAAAACCAATGACCTCAGACCAGACTATTTATTCACAATCACACGACCTGCATAACCATAAAATCGCTGCTTATACTGTAATAGTTTTGTACACCGCATACTCTCCATCCCATTGAGCCCAACTGATTACATCGATGAAGTAAATGTCTTAAAACACATCGCAGTCGCCAATGGTTACAACAGTTTCCTAATCGATAAACTGATTAATAAACAACAAAATAAAACCAAAAACCAACCGCAAGGCAACAAAAGATACATCAGTGCAGATTATGGTGTTGTATTAAATCACACCTTAACAAACGAACTTGCAAAAAGAGATGTCATGGTAGCATTTAAAACAAAGATCAAACTTTTAAACCTGATCAATGAGAGAATAAAACTCGATTCTGATAAAATGAATAAAACTGGAATTTACAAATTGATATGTGATGATTGTCCTAATTTTAATATAGGTCAGACAGCAAGATCGTTTTCCACCAGGTTTAAAGAACACATACCAAAGAAAAACTCAAAATCAGCCTACGCAAACCATCTTATCTCCTCAATTACATCAACATACATTATAACTTAGAAATAGTACATTTTTGCAGCAAAGGACGTTACATGGACACTGTTAAAGAGTTCAGAATTTATAAAGCATCAAAAAGTCAATCACAAAACATTCTGAACAAGAAATTGTCATTAGAATCTAACATTATTTATACTGCTATCCATATTACCAATAAGCAGACAAGAAAAAGACAAGGTGAGGATAGCACAGGGGTAGGGGTCAACTGCCGACACGTGACAGTCGCAAACCTAAGTACTCATTAAGCCTAATTTTATTTAAATAGAAATTTGATATTTTTTAAGAACATATTTTAAAGAATAGAATACCTATTCAGGCAAATGTAATTTGCTTAGTCTGCAGGTTACTGCAGTTGGAGGGGGGAAGGTTATATTTTAAAATGTTGTCTTAATCCTATACTCTAATACAAGCAATGTTTGCTTGTATGTATGTATGTATGCTTGCTTGCTTGCTTGCTTGTACCAAGATCTCGAAAACGGCTCCGACGATTTTCTTCAAATGTTGTAAATAGATTATTTTTGGCCTAAAAACGAGTTTACTACAGTTACAACTGCCAACAAAAATCTAATTACGTAGAAAAATGAAACTGAAAGTCACATTTTTTTAACATTAGTCTTATGGGCTGCTAAGTAACCATGTTGGTTGAATTAAATAACAAGGAAAAACTAAACAAAAGACTTGTTAGTTGTAACACATGTGTTCATAAAGGCATCTACCCGCAGTCTACTAGAAATTACAAAATACAGTACAAAAGCAAAAACATCACTTGTTACTATTGAGCAATGATTATACTGAAGCTTACTCGATACATTGTATTAAAGGCTAACAATTAGCAGTGCGGAGTGTGGGATCTGTTATGGCGATTAGATTATGGTAGATTTCCCATCCTTATGGAACAGCTGAAGCCAATTTTATTTGTTAGTTCTGTCCGGTTTTCTGTAGATGTCGTGCTTTGTTTACAATTTGTTCCTTGTTATTTCAGTAATTTACAACCTCGTTTAACCAAATAATACTATTTAAACATAAACGATAACTCTTTCACTATATTACCGTACTATATTACTATAGTTGGCTATATAACCAAACAGTGAGACACAAATAATGAGAAACTAACCCTAAAATAATATAAACAAATTGTAAACAAAACACGACAACTATAGAAAACCAGACAGAACTAACAATAAAAGTGGCTTCAGCTGTTCCATAAGGATGGTAAGGTATCTGCAATCCTAAAATGCTATGAGATGGTAAGGAAACAGGTTCGCGACGTAGGAAGTGGTGAAGGAAGTAGTCAATGCGAGCTATCCTGAGTGCGGGAACTGTTTATGACGATTAGATTAAGGTATCTGCAATCCTAAAATGTTATGGGAAGGGAGGAAAACAGTTCCGCGACGTAGGAAGTGGTGAAGGAAGTAGTAAAGGTGAGCGATCCGGAGTGTGGGAACTGTTTATGACGATTAGATTAAGGTATCTACAATCCTAAAATGCTATGGGAAGGGAGGGAAACCGGTCCCTGACGTAGGAAGTGGTGAAGAAGTAGTAAAGGCGAGCAGTCCGGAGTGTGGGAACTGTTAATGACGATTAGATTAAGGTATCTACAATCCTAAAATGCTATGGGAAGGGAGGAATACAGGTCCGAGACGTAGGAAGTGGTGAAGGAAGTAGTCAAGGCGAGCAGTCCGGGGTGTGGGAACTGTTTATGAGGATTAGATTAAGGTATCTGCAATCTTAAAATGCAATGGGAAGGGAGGGAAACAGGTCCGCGGCGTAGGAAGAGGCGAAGGAAGTAGTAAAGGCGAGCAGTGTGGAGCCTGGGAACTGGAAACCAATTAATTGTAACAGTTAGATTTATGTTTCTGGAATTGAGATACTGAAATGCTATGAGAAGGGATGGAAACATGTCCAAGACATAGGAAATGGTGAAATAAGTAGTAATGCTAGCAGTGCGGAGTGTGGGAAATGTTTGTGGCAATTAGATTAATGTATTTAAAATACTAAAATGCTATGGAAAGAGATGAAAACTGGTACACAACGTATGAAGTAGTAAAGTTTAGCATCGCTGAGTGTGGGAACCGTTTGTGGCAGTTAGATTAATGTATCTGTAATACTTAAATGCTATGAGAAGGGAAGGAAACAGGTCCATGACGTAGGAAACGGTGAAGGAAGTAGTAAAGGCTGGCATTGCAGAGTGGGGGAATGATTTTCCCCGAGCAAAGCTCGGTCCCCAGGTACTTGATTACTTATTGCTCCAAGATATTTTTAAGCGAGTGTAAAGTAAACACAGTAATTTTTTTGTACAAAAATCACAAAGCTCAAACTACAGCACAGAACTATTAATGTACTCATTACAATTTAATTTTTTTACCGTTTTTGATCAATTATTTGCGAGTTATACACTATTACTGGAAGACTCAAGTTTTGATTTTTATACATACTATTTTCCGACTAAACTGGTGGTTCTGTAAATTTTCAAGTTCATTATATTCTGTTTGTTTAAGTGTGGGAGGATAGGTACCGTAACAATATTAGAGTCATCAGTTCCTACTTAGTATAGTATCGTACAAAGGTTAGTTCCGACTCCTCCAATTGCAGGAATATATGTTTGGGATGTCGAGGGAAAGAAGTATTTTGACTTCTTAAGTGCCTACTCAGCTGTCAACCAGGGCCATTGTCACCCAAGGATCATTGCCACATTGAAGGACCAAGCTGAGGTCCTCACTCTCACCTCACGAGCCTTTTACTCCGACGTGCTGGGCGAGTATGAGGAGTACGTCACCAAGCTCTTTGGCTACGACAAAGTTCTGCCGATGAACACTGGTGAGAACGTGGATATTATCTTACTCATCCTAAATTGTATGCTAATAATAATATGAGTTATTTATAACATTTCAGTGTAATTTTTATTGTTTAACTTCTTCTAAGTATCTATTAAAGAGTAAATAATACACTAAAATTGCATTTTCTAACTTACGATTTCTTGTAACACATTTTCTTTTTCTTAAATGTTAAATTAAACCTGAAATGAGATCAAATCAGTTGGATTTATATGTTTAAGAAAATATACAATTTTATCCTCTTAAACATTTTACACCAAACACAATTTTTATTGTGCTCCCTTTTGGTTTTACTTTCACAAAGTTTTTTTGTTTGTATTAGGAGAAAAGGAAATTCATCACCAGTCACAGACTTTATAATCTTTTCTTTTGTCTTGATTTAGGAGTGGAGGGAGGTGAGACAGCGTGTAAACTTGCAAGGAAATGGGGTTACAAGAAGAAGAAAATTCCTGATCACAAAGCCAGGATATTATTTGCTGAAGGAAACTTCTGGGGTAGAACTCTTTCAGCTGTTTCAAGCTCCACCGATCCAACATGCTACGAGGGATTTGGCCCTTTCATGCCTGGGTTCTCAATCATACCTTACAATGACTTGGCTGCTCTGGAGGTAATGATTTATCAAGAGTGTAACATACATTTATTTTTGGTCAAATGTTTTTTATAACTTGATATTGGAACACACTGTGATGAGTGCACTAGAACTGCAGACATTGTAATGTACAATACTAATGGTGAATGAACCCATATGTAGAGCGGCGTAGCGTTTAGTTAATAAAAATAATAATCTGCACTCAGATACCACAAATAATGACATCATCCAACGACATGAACTGAATGCATTTGAATCTTCTGTAAATTAATCTGAATTGACCTACAAGATATAAATCTCCTTAAAAATTGTTTTATTAATCAATAGAAAACAGATTGTTTTATAAGCTACTATTATACTCACTCTACTATTATAATATTACTTTGAAAATTTGTTCCTGCTCATGCCTGTGTTAAGGCCTGCATACATAACTATTTACAGTTCACTTTATTTATATTAGAAACTATATAACAAATTGGTGTATATGTTTTATTTAATTTCATTTAGTTGTTAAATAATGAATTGTTGTTATTATTTTACATATACTGACATTGATTTGGCAGAGAGAGCTGAAGGACAGTAATGTGGCTGCATTCATGGTAGAGCCTATCCAAGGTGAGGCTGGTGTCAATGTGCCTAGTGACGGGTATCTGAGGGGAGTGAGGGAGCTGTGTAGCAGATATAACGTGCTGTGGATAGCTGACGAGGTACAGACAGGTCTGTGCAGGACTGGCCGCATGCTGTGTGTCGACCATGAGAATGTCAAACCTGATATCCTCATCCTTGGCAAGGCTCTCTCCGGAGGAGTATACCCTGTGAGTATTTAGACACTGGAACAAGTTGTATTAGCTCAGTAGAAAAAAAAATAGGAACATGTAATAACAAATAGCACACGTTCAAAAATCTTACTTTAAATGCAAGTAACAACAACAAAAATTGTGTTTAACAATTTACTTTTTTCTTTGTAAATCTGTTAACCATATTATTGAGCGGAGGGAGTGAAGCTCTTTGAGATCGGAACTTATGAAAACTATGTAATCAGATAACTCAATAACGGATGAACATATTATAGCCAAACTTTCCAGGGTTATTTAGACAAACAGTGAGCATGTTTGTACACAAACAAATTTCAATTTGTTAATGTCTGTACAAATTAAAACTAATCTAAAATTTTTAACATTGGCCTTAAGGGTTGCTATGGATGGTTACCAATTAACAAAACAATGTAAATGTAAATAAAGAAAGACTAATGACATTAGGTTATGACAAACCATCTACAGTACGCTAGCAAATTACAAAATACAGTACAAAAGAGAACAGTCCAATTAATGCCATTGATCATTGATTTTGGCATCAATGAATCCGGCAACCTATGCCGTAGGAAGCTATCTGGCTGTACTATAACTGTATTATCCGGATTATTAATACTCTTAGGTTGTATTACTGAGAAATGGTATACGCCTATATAATATGAATGTTTACCTAAATGTTTTACCATTGGCGGAAAATAAGTTATTTACTGTCTGGATTCTGAGAATGATTCATGTTAGAAATGTTAGAGTGTGCTGATGTCGACTAAATTATTTATATGAACATAACAAATAATATTGATCCATGCAAATAGGAGTTAAAAAACAATTTTAATCAGCTACTTTAACCAGCGAACACAGAATAATAACTTAATTCAGTATTGTAGAACGGGCATGAACATTAATTAAGCGATACAAAATGTTTTGGTAATCTTTGGTTTGTTGTAGAAGTGATGCAAGAAGGATGCAATGCCTCGGAATCGGCAAAAAATAGTAGAGTAGACGTTATAAATTTACTATTGATTTTGACAACCTTATCATATTAAGATAACATTTTGAAAATAGGAAGACAGCTTGAAAATAATCCCGTCATACAAAGAGTATATTTTTAAAACTAATATTTGGTTCAATAATATTAAAAGTTTTTTTTTTTATAAAAACTGGAAACGAGACATGAAAAACTTAGTCAACTAATAACATTATCTTTTTTGGTCAGAGAAGTTTTATCCGTGGTAAACAGGGCCGGTTTAACCCATACGCGAACTGAGCGGCCGCATATGGCGCCACAAAAAATTGGCGCCATGGCGCCAACGGAATTTTTTTTTTTTTTTAGTGAACAACGTAATTTTGTTTATTTTCGCTCAGAGTTCAGCACCACAATAAAGGCATTTATTCTGTTTGTACCAACAGCATATGAAAAATGTGTATATTTGTACAGCACTACAACTCAAGGACTTAATGCCATTTGTAGTGAGCTGACGCTCGGCAGTCGGCATTCGGCAGCGTACTACAGCGCGGCGCCTGTGGGTTTCATTTCATGACTCATGTTCTGAACCACATTCTGATGTTCTGACCAAATAATCGAGAGCTTGCTTATTGAGCCATTTTCTATAGAGAGAGTCAAAAGCATAAATAAGAGAAGCAAATGGTAAGTTAAGAAAAAAGAGATGGCAAGACTTAAGGAAATTGCTTATAACAATGGGTTAAAATCATGAGATTTATTGATCAATAACATTTAATCATGTTTTTATGTTGAAATCTGTAATATTTTTTTATTAAAAAATGTATTTGTAAGTAAGGTTATTTGTTTACATTGAAGCTCACTCCGCTCAATTGGCAGACATGAGGCCGCATACCTTGTTATTACTGTACCTACTCATAAAAGTAGTATTTATGTGATTTTACAGGTGTCAGCAGTGCTAGCAAATGATGATGTAATGCTTTGTATACAGCCTGGGGAACATGGTTCGACCTATGGTGGAAACCCTCTTGGGTGCAAGGTAAATAATACTCGTTTTATGGTAAGGGTTAGTGTACAGTGAATTGTTGCATGTTGTATCAAGTAATGCCTCTTTTATGCACGACGTTTTCCATCGGGCGGAATCTATTGGGCGTTCCGTCGGTGAGTGTTTTAACATGGGATCAAATGGGACCCTTTCATGCACGACGGAATCTCCGTCCCATTTCAGCGTTCCGTCCGATGTCGGGGGAGGTCTTAGACTCCGCTGAGTTTCGGTGTTTTGTCGGAGCGTTTTTTACATAGGTTCAAATGGAACTCTTGTATGCAACTGTGTTTTCTGTCGGGAGGAATGTAGCACTGCCAACCTACCCTACGCTCTCTCTGTCATCCACACTATCGAAATCGCCTATCATTGTAAATAGATGATCATTATTCATTGTAGGCCTAATGGATTGAAGAGTACAAATAAGAAGGTGTAATTGGGAAAATTTACTGGGAGAGAATTTCATTTTTGTTTAAATACATGGTATAATACAATACAACCTTAATAATACAGTCCTACAACCTTACAGTTTCGTAGGTATTGTATTCTCGGGACTGACATGGGAATTTTTTTATCACAAAGTCAAAGCATTTTTGTATTCCCGGGATTGATATGGTAATTGTTGTACAAAATGCAATCACACCATCTCATTGGCAACCCTGCATTACTGCCAACACTGTCATTGCTGCCAACCCTACGAGACGACTTTCATTCGCCGGGTGTAGACTGTACAACTCACCTCCGTCGTCGTACAAACATATCAATTAATTTTCAGTCTGTTTGTAAATTGTTTTGGAGGGGTTATCATCACATCTATGATTTTTCTAGGTGGGTACAGTGAATAACATTCATGTTGTAGGAAGAGGTATTATTAACCTACTAGCAACAGTGCCCGTTGTGGTTAAATACAACGGTCTCTAGTAAAATAATGGTTATGAAATCCATACACCACTTTACTCACTATAATATTAATGGTACAGATTAAGCACATAACATTAGATTTGATAGTTGGATTGCATACTGGTAAACCAATTATTGCTATCTATAAAAATTATTGGTTTTTCTTTTCCGAGTTGGGTTAGCTCTTTTACCCAACCGATTTTCATAATTTTAGCCTTAAACTAAAGACGTACCACAGATTTGCCATTAAGCATCGGCATTCATTTTGATGTATGAGTGAAAATTTAAAAACGTACGTTTTCAGGAAACACACTTTGCAAATTTTTTTCCCCTTTTTTCAAAACTTTTATTATTTTTTTGATTTCATTAACATTTGAAGTTTCATAAAATGTCCATGGTAACGCAATATCTTTGGTAGTTTTTTTTTTAAAAGAGCATCTTTAGTGGAAAAACACAAAATCCTGTCACGACCATAACAGACGTTTAAATGAAATATTTAAAATAGTTAATATTATTTTTATAACTATGTTTTGCTATAAACTAATTTACTTTTATGACCATTATACATTAAAAAGGTCACTGAGCTTTTAGTACCTATATTTGGTCTTTCTAGAAAAAAATAAAAAACTCAAAAAAATTGAAAAAAAGCCAATAATATCTTTTTAAGTTTGTATAACTCCGAAAAAACTTACCTGAGACCCGAAAAATCGTTATGTTTGCATAGAGGCGGGCTTCTTTTGTGTATAAAACATTGAAATATGACGATATTTTAATTTTTGAAATTTTTATGACAGAAATCATAAACGTGATGGTCAGGGACAAGCGGTACGGTCGTGAATTTTATAAAAAAATCTAAATCTTTCTAAACAATCCTTTAATTATACTGTTAGTTATAATAAAAATATGTGTTTCAATTGAACTAAACTGTTCAAATTACAATTATATTAAAGTTATTGTCACGACCAAACACACTATAATCCATAAGGCTGGATAGGTCGTGAAAAAACCCGCGATGGTCGTGAAATTACGTGTTATTTGGCTCTGTTCTGGCGGTAGCTCTGCACCTCATGTTCGAGGATACAAAGTGGACTTCTAGGTTAATCTAGCAATTGAAATATCTTATAAACAAAAATTAACACCATGTCTACTTCATCGAATGACTATGTACGGTCATGGACACACCAAAATTACAAAAAACACAACCTTTCCTGTATTAATCTTGTAATTCCTCCTTTCAACTCGAAACGACCGGCACTACAATCCTGACGTACACCCCGAACTAGTCTCTAAAACCAACTGACTCCATCAACGCCAGGCTTGCCACTGTCGTGCTCCAAAGTTGAAAAATTTTCCCAAATGGTCGTGACGCCAAATCGAGGGACAGACTTATTATGTCATGGTAGTCAGTTTGCAATGACAATAAAATTATAATATGCTCCTTTTTTGTAAGTTTAATAACCATTGATGACATAAAAATATTGCTTTATATATTTCGGCATGAATAATTAGTCTAAAAACAGCGTGAAAGTTGGAAAATGTACCCTAGGGACACGTCATGGTCGTGAATTTCGAGACTTTAAAAATACGAAAAAATACCTAGAACCTATTTAAAACCAAATAAATGTGTGTAACATGTTGCCCCCATCCCAAAAAATATTAAAACACATAATAATAAACTACAAATCCAGTAGCTACGAAGTAAAAGGCCAGGGACATGAAAACGTACGTTTTTAAATTTTCACTCGTATATTATGAAAGAATTTAAATTAGATTTTTTTTTTACTTCATTAAAGTTGTATTCCAGCAGTTCTAATTACTTTACCCTATATGTTTTGGTCTAAAAACCTTTAGTGAAATACCAGCTTTCATTTGTGCTACTGTATTGATTATTAAGATCGGACTACCTAAAACACACTGCTGAATCACGATTCAACAATAATTACAATCGTTTTAGTACTTATCTGCAATCAATGATACGTAACTCTATTTTTATTTAAGTTATTTTATATGTCTTGGTCTTAAAATACTTCATAGGCTTTCACTTGAGATATTGATAGTCTTAAACAGTTAAGTTTAAGATACTGTATCATCGCTCAATCAGAGAATATAAATTTGATTATATCTTGGATATGGAATTTAGTTTTAGATATATTTACTTAATTCTAATTACGTTATTCTATTTGTTTTGACCTAAGAACCTTCTGTGAAATACCAGCTTCCATTTGATTTATTGATTATTAAGATCGGACGTACCTAAAGCAAACAGCTAAATGACGTACAACACAAATTGCTCAAAAAATGTACAGTAGTTATTTATCATTGATTTATAGTCAAACGATATTGATTGCAACCTCAACAGTAACTGTTGACTATGACGGGTTTCACCTAGTAAATCTTTAAAAAATCAAACTTTTATGGTTATTTGCGAATCTACACAAATTAGGCTTTCCAATGACCTATTAATTAATAAAATCGGTTCAGTAGAACTGTAGATTTAATTGTACAAAGTTTAACAACAACATCTCTAATTCAGTATTTTCTCACCACTATAAATTGGGAGGTTGCTTAACGTTTTTGCAAATAACTTTGAAACGGTGAGGAAATCGACCAAAGTGGAAGATAATATTCTAAAAGAGAATAAAATTTCTTACAAATTACTAATGTGCATTTTTTGAAAATACTCAATAAACCCAGCCTATAGTTGGCTACAAATATAAACTTGGAAATATAATATTGGAAAAAAGGTGTTTTAAATGTAATATTGTTTATTTTTATTGTTTTAACTCAAATATGTAATAAAATCAAACTTTCATAATTATTTGCAAATCTACACAAATTAGGCTTTCCAACGACCCATTAAGTAACAAAATCGGCCGGGTAGAAGTCTAGATTTAGTTGTACAAAGTTTAACAAAAATATATCTAATTCAGTATTTTCTCATTACTATAAATTTGGAGATCACTTAGATTATTGCCAATAACCTTTAAATAGTGGGTAAATCGACCAACGTGGATGGGATATTCTGAAAGAGAATAAAATTTACTACAAATAACTACTATGCATTTCTTGAAAATGATTAATAAAGGCAGCCAAAAGCTGGCTACAAATAGAAACTTGAAAACAGAAACTTGAAAAAAGCAGTTTTTAATGTATTTTTGTTATTTTTACTTTTTTACCACAAAGATTTAATAAAATCACAATTTCATAATTATTTGCAAATCTACATGACTTGGGCTTTCCAATGACCCATTAATTAACAAAATCGGTCCAGTAGAAGTCTAGATTTAGTTGTACAAAGTTTAACAAAAATATCCCTAACTCGGTATTTTCTCATTACTATAAATTCGGAGGTTGCTTAGCTTTTTTGCAAATAACTTTTAAATGGTGAGGAAATCGACTAAAGTGGAAGGTGATATTCTGAAAGAGAATAAAATTTCCTACAAATTGATACCATACACTTTTTGGAAACACTAAAAAAAGACCGCAAAAAGTCGAACCCAAATAAAAAGTGTGAAAAACACCGTTTTCAATGTATTTCTTATGGAAAACATGTTTTTTTTTAAATTGTTCACCATAAATCATAACAAAAGCAAACTTTCATAATTATTTGCAAATCTACACGACCTAAGCCTTCCAACGACCCATTAATTAATAAAATCGGTCCAGTAGAACTCTAGATTTAGTTGTACAAAGATTTTTAAAACTGAATTATATATAGAATAGATTAGACAAGGTGTTTGTCAAATGCTTCGCAAGGGTTGTTACCTATCTAGGGTTTGTCTAGGTGGCTATAACAGCTCTACAAGTGCTGCAAGACGAGAGTCTAGCAGACAATTCTGAGAGGCTCGGACAGCTGTTGCGGACTGAGCTGGCCACACTTCCTACAGATAGAGTGTCAGTAGTACGAGGCAAGGGACTGCTCAATGCTATTGTCATTGATAAAAGTAAGATAATTATCATCAATTATGTTAAGCTCCAAGTCCAGTTTAATACAAAGGGTAAGGCAAAGCCCCGTACACAATGTATAGCGGCCAAACCAGGTTGATTGTTCGTAAAAACTTAAACCCCCCTATTTTCACCCCTTAGAATTTGGGGAAATTATTTTCAAACCTCGTAAACGCACCTAAAGGGTATATTTTGGAAAACTTTCTAATCAAATAACAAAGAACATTGATATTTATACCATCTTATGTGATTGTGATATTATTGCTTACATATCCTTTTGGTAACAGTGAGTTAACTGGACAAATCATCAAATTTGTTCTTCCTCTTTACACCTTAATTCCTGTACATTTTATAAACTGAAAAGGAAAGTAGGACTTACAGTTGTCAAAGTTGTTATTGTTCATCTAATACAAGCTTTATTGTTGTTTCTATTGTTTTAGGCTTGATTTCATGATTTGTGCTTTACTGTTTGGTTATATAACTAGGAGACAAGTTATTGTTTTTAAAATTAGATTGCTTTATTTGGTTAAATGAGGTTTTTAAATGACTGAAATAACAAGAAACAAATATTAAACAACACTCTTATACGTCGACTCTTATGCATTTCGTAATACGCAAACTCCTCCTAGACGGCTGAATCGATCGTTTTCAAATTTTGCATGGTGATAGAGACCATGCAGTGTTTGTCAAGGTCTTTTTCTCGAAAGTAAATTAAATACATCTAAAACACCAAAACACTTCAAGTGTTAGTTATATTTTGATTTACTTTTCAAATAATTCATAACACATTTATAATGCTGATTAAGAAGTTACTGGTATTTTGATTTTTTTTTTTTGTTCAGAGTATGACGCATGGGACGTATGTGTAAGACTGAAGGAGAATGGACTTCTGGCCAAACCCACTCATGGTGACATCATACGATTTGCCCCTCCGCTTGTTATAAAGGACAAAGAAATGCAGCAGTGCCTTCAGATTATAAAGGACACTATCTTATCACTATAGTAACTCACGGATGATCGGGTTTATGTTAAGTATTAAACATGTATTAATAATAAAATACACTATTATACAAAACTCTAATCGTATATTTTGTCTATTATCTTATCTTTTACTAAAATTTATTTAAAGCTAATAATGATCACAAACTTTTGAGAAAGTGAAAGTGAACTTTTGAGAAACTTCCGGCTATAAGTTTTGTTGCGATTCGTTGCCTTTCGTCTGTTAGCAGACACTATTTTAGGTGTTTTGTCGTAGATGACATCTGATATTGTCTATTTGACATTTATTTGTTGTTGTCAGGCTATACTTATTTTCTAAGGTTATTAATTGTGTATTTCATTGTTTGTTTTTATACATTGGCAAAGATTATTTATTGTTAATGATAACAACAATTCAATTATTTTTTTTTAAACTTGTTTTGAACTAATATTTGTGATGTATATAGTAGACTCCCTCTTATCCGGACTCCTCGGGACCGAGGCCAGTCCGGATAACGGTTTTTCCAATTAAACCGACGTCCCCAAAAACTCGTTAAAACGGACCGTTTACTGTGATATTCAACTTAAATTTAGGAGAGCATTGTATTTAGACACATGATCACTGGTCTCAAATCTTTCCCACGAGAACAGGATTGATCACTGGTCGTTTCAGTACTGCCCACTTCCTGCCGATCTAGTTCGGTTAAACCAATGTGCTGATAAAAATTGTCCGGTTAAAGAGATGTCATTTCTGCCGAGTGTAGTCCGGTTAAAAGGTGTCCGGATAAGAGGGAGTCTACTGTACATCAATTTTGATTTCCATTTTCTGCCCTTTCTGACTGAAAGATTTTTATGTTGAATAAAAATAATAAAATTATTTAGCATAAATTATAGTAAGTCAAAGTAAAAATAATTTCCATAGTTATTTGTGTAACTAAGTGGCACTTTGGTGCACATGAAAGAAATGTTTACGCACGAGCCAAGGCTAGTGTGGAAAGTTTCTCGAGTGCAGCAAAGGCAGTTTGCACTCGTGTTACACATTATATTTTCCTACAGTTACTATTAATCATACAAATAATTAGTCTTTCAAACACTGTACAACACATTTTTAGGTTAGGTTAAATCCAAACATTGAACGAAATAAGAAACGCTGCACCAGCTGATTGTAGTCATAATATCTTTAAGTGTTGCCAACTTATTTTCAAGCATACACAGATTACGTGCATAATAAAAGCACGCTTTTTCGTGTTGTTTGGTTGGAATACCGGTGTGTGGCAAAAAAAACTTTGCATGACAAAAAAGCAAAAAAATATGTGCACAGCAAAAGTAAAAAGTGTGCGGCAAAAGTAAAAAGTGTGCGGCAAAAGTAAGTAGATGCAGCAATTAGCAACTTTCTGTGCTATAATCAGTGCAAGGAAGGCTACTTTGTCAGGTGACTGTAGGAAAAAATAATTTTTTTTGTCCCAATTTATTTTTTGAAATTTGTTCATATCTTAGCCTATACCATTTCATAAGTACCTAGTTTATTCATGCACAAAATCAAAAATTTACAGAATACCTCTAAAATTGTATTTTATTTGACATTTTATGAAAACTTCTGCATTTTCCTATGAAATTAGCTCGGAAATTTATGGATGGCAAAAAGTCATGAGCCTGTGGCACTCAAAGAGTTAATTGATGTTACAGACAAATAATGATAACAATAATGAAAATGATTTTATAATTACATAAAAAAATATTAATTATCATTATACATTTGAAATGGGATGCCATATCGGTGTGTTAATCATAGACTAACCAACACAACAAGTCTCATCTCATTGTATATTTTGAAGCTCGTTATTCGCGTCTAGTTCATGTCCGGTAACACTGGTTGATAGTGTCGATGAAATGTTGTTTCTATTGTTTTAGGCTTGATTTCATGATTTGTGCTTTACTGTTTGGTTATATAACTAGGAGACAAGTTATTGTTTTTAAAATTAGATTGCTTTATTTGGTTAAATGAGGTTTTTAAATGACTGAAATAACAAGAAACAAATATTAAACAAAACATGACCTCTACAGTGCACCGGACAAAACCAGCAATAAAAGTGGCTTCAGCTGTTCTATAAGGACGATAAATCTACTTAGGAAGTATGTTTTATCTATGGCAGTGCAACACTTTCTATGGTATTTTCAATGTTCCTGTTTCCCTGTACAACCGGATCGTCAATTTCCATTTCATCGGCATCATCAAACATAACCACACTCAAGTTTGCAAACAATACATCTGTCTTTGTCGCACTTACTGCGAACAATAACAGCTAAGAAATTTCAAACAAGTAATGGACAACATGCTCCATAGAGTCCGGGTTCCAAATAGTTCACTGAATCGTTGTCAGATACCACCTCCTGTCAGGTCACGTCATGACGTGCGGAACTTGTCAAACCGTAGCAGTGTCTTTTCACGTGTGGCGAGTAACTCTTGTCAAACCACCGTGAAGGGTTAAATTGATTACAATCAAGTGAAATTCCCATTCTAAAAAACCATAAAATACAGAATTTTACAGTTTTTAAGATAGCTGTTATTTTGGAAAGTGGTGGCCGTTTTTGAAACAATATCAATATTTTTAATTTATTCAAAGATGTTTTTTACAATTTAGATACAATTTTAAGACTTATTTATTCTTTGCATTTTCTTTTGAAACATACATACTTGCTTAGGAGCTACAGGATGCAGAAAAGGATGCAGGATGCTACAAATTAATGATAACAATAGAGTATAGGTACTGTATATCGATTGAGTATATTGCAATCATACACCATAGAGTTTTGTTTATTTAAAGCTTTGTATCATTGATTCTCTAAACCACTAAATAAATTATAAAGATATAAATATACAATTACTATAAATAACAGTTCAATTTAATGCATGAGTATAAAAATACAATTTGAAAGTTTAGATGGTTAGGTTAATGCTTATAGGGTAAAGGCACCAGTGAGATATCATTCTCATTTGATTAAATATCGGATATTTTTCTGTTTCATGCAAATACACCCACGGTCATTCATAGGTTTCAAACTAAACTAGGTTGTATAATTTAATTGAAATATAAAATTGTAATGAAAATATATTAAGTCAAAGGTCACTTACTGGATAAAGACTGGTCGATAAGTCTTTTGTAGTTGTATTTTTAAGTAGCATTTCACTTATTTCATTTCACTTTGTATATAAATATATTTCAATCATAATTACCACTGGCTAATCCTCAGATATGCATTGAGGAGCATATTATACTGCACATAGAAAAATGGCACATAATGGGTTATCAGTGTACATGACACTTCACTGGCGCCTTTACCTATGTAGAAGTTATTACATTTTAACAATAATTGGAAAATTACCTTGAAGTGATGTTAAAGACTAATAATACAGATGAATCCAAAGATCCTTTTTGACCTTTGAAATAATCTACTTGTGGCTATAAAAGTTCTGTTTTGATCAAACTTGAATGTTGTTCCCTGCTATTGTTATTTCTTCAATCACTCGATCCAAGTCACATTCTGTATGCTCCGGGTGACAAGTCAGCACCAATCGAAAGAAGTTCGGGAGCTTCCTTTGCTTCAGTGGTTGATATGCAATCATTAAACTTCCTTTGAGAACAATTTTCTCCTTGATTAGAGGAGCAACCTGAAAAAATGTATATTTTGTTGAAATAAAGGTCTAGCTACAATGGTTGTAGGAGGAGGAGCAGATCTTTTAACCCTCAAACAACATGGTGGGTGGAGATCATCTAGCGTGGCTCAGGGATATGTAAAAAACTCAATAAAAAGAAAAATTGAAGAATCAAAAAAATTTTTTGCTAATGTGCAGAATCAGCCTACACCAGTACCAGGATCATCCCTTTGCCATCAAAACACTGCTAACACCAATGAAATAAATACTGATTCAGATGGCAAATATTTCAATGTAAATGATATTTTATACGACGATGATGGGATTGGAGTGAGTGGAGAAACCGACAACACTGGAAGAAGTGCTACTCAAGTCAAGTCAGTAACAAAACTCTCAATTTGTTGCAAAACAAACTGCCAAACAAAGGTATAAATGACATGAAAAATGAAAATTTCACCATATACATAAAAAAAAATTGCCTCCAAGATATCTTTTTAAGCTAAAAGCCTAGGTTTATGGTTTTTGTTTCATAAAATATGTAAATAGTAAAATAATAAATAGGCCTAGGCCTGAGTTTTTTTTAGTAAAACAAACCTTGATTCTAGAAAAAAATTTGTTTCTTGGTTTGTAGTTATATGACTTATTTGTAGTTTGACGAAAAGTATTGTTCAATACTCCGAAAATTTCTTTGCCAGTGCTTGGTCTAAATTCGATGCGAGACGAAGTCGAGCACGTAAACCTGATCTCGCACTGGCAAAGATAGTTTTGGGATTTTTCGCCCATTATTTGAAATGGATCCACCGATTTTCAGACAGGATAAGGAATCTGACTCAAGTTAGGTCATTCCCTTTGTCACATGAAGCGGTTAGAGACTTTGAAAACATGAAACTAGACATAGCCAATGCACTTATTACTCCAAGAGATGGACAAGAACCGCTGGTGGTGGAAACGGACGCTTCAGATGTAGCTCTGGCACCAACCTTAAGTCAAAATAATAGACCGATAGCTTTTTACTCCAGGACTTTACATAAATCTGAGAAATTGTATCCGGCAGTTGAAAAGGAAGCCGCTGCAATCGTTGAAGCCCTAACAAAATGGAAACCATTCCTCATTGAAAAAGAATTCAAACTGTATACTGACCAGCAAGCTCTTTCGTTTGTGTTTGATAGGAGGCATACTAGTCGAATAAAAAATGACAAAGTAATGAGATGGCGCCTTGAACTTGCACCTTACCAGTACGACATTGTTTATCACCCTGGAAAAGATAATGATAAGGCAGATGCATTGTCACGGGCGTGTTCGGTACGCTCAGATAGTGCAAAACTTCTTCAACTCCACAAATCCCTGTGTCATCCAGGGATTACCTCATTGGTTAAAGGGGGTTGGGGTTTAATTGGATAAAGAGTGAAAACTTAAACTACTCTCTCGACGATGCCAAAAGAATGACATCTGCATGCCAAACGTGCACTGAAATAAAGCCAAGATTATATTGTTTTCAAGGGAAACTGATAAAGGCTACGACTCCTTTCGAAAGACTGAACATTGATTTCAAAGGTCCTTTGCCATCAAAGACCAGGAATCGATACCTTTTAACAATTGTGGATGAGTACTCGCTATTTGTTTTCGTGTATCATTGTAAAGATATGAGTTCTACGACAGTAATTGCTTGATTTTAAAATCTATTTTCAATGTTTGGGGCTCCTGCCTTCGTACACTCTGATCGAGGAGCTTCATTTATGTCACGTGAGCTGACAGATTTTCTACACAACTACGGAGTGGCAACTAGTCGCATGACTCCATACAACCCAAGAGGAAATTCCCAGACTGAAAGATTTAACGGAACTATATGGAGAACCATTCTTCTTGCACTGATAACACATAACCTGCCAGTTACCTCATGGGAAGATATGCTGCGAGAGGCACTTCACTCTGTCAGATATTGTGTACTGCGACTAACTGTACACCACATGAGAGATTTTTCAAACATAGTCGCAGAACCACAAACAGAGAATCCCTACTTTCATGGCTAACTAGTCCTGGTCCAGTATTGATGAAGAAATACGTCCGTACAAGTAAATAGGATGACCTCGTAGAACGAGTAGATCTCTTAGAAGCAAATCCTCAATATGCTGTAATTAGGAGGGAAGATGGTTCCGAGTCCCAAGTATCACTAAGACACCTTGCGCCTGCTGGACTACCTACTATTGAGTATACATCTGATGAGTGTACAAACGATCAACGTGAGGATGATCACGAGTTCAATGCTGACAATTGTTATCAACAGGAAGTTCTAGAAACTCAAAACAATCCTGATCCAACATCATCTGGAGCTCCAGCTGAAGAGATGCTCTTGGATAGGATTCGCCCGAGGAGAAATGCCAGAGCTCCAGCCTATCTTAAAGATTATGTCAGCTACACCTATTTGAAAAACTAGTGGGAAAGAATGTGGTGATATTTCATTTTTAAAGCCTGTTTCTTAATCATATGTTTAATGCTGTTTGTTAGTGTTTTCAAGTTTGTATAAACAACAACATTATGGCTGATTTTTATAATGAACTAGCTGGCCCGACAGACCTCGTCCTGTCCTAATGTGGTTTTATGTCAAATGCTCGTTCGCATGGCTCAATCACGTCCTGGTTGAAGTTGTTCGCTACACTCACTCACCTTTAGGTTGGAGCTCGTTCGCTGCTCTCACTTGCCTTCAGATTAGCTCGTTCGCTATGCTAACTCGCCTCCAGGTTGAAGTTCGTTCGCTACGCTCACTCACCTTTTGGTTGCAAATTAGCTGTTGTCATAAATTAAAAAAATAATAGTGCTGCACCCTGTTGGTAAACCTATTAACTTTTTAATGCTATTGAACATCACAGAATCAAATTGTTTAGTTGAACCAGCTGCTAAGATTCTTTAATTCGATTTAAATATGAGTTCTCATAAGGTTAACATGGGAAACTTCAGAGCCACTGGGGCGGAGCCCTTTTGACGGATCTGCACCAAACTTCAAACAAACCATCCTTGAATAATGCTTAATAATGCCTGAAAGTTTCATTACAGTCTGTTGAGCGGTTTCGGAGTCCATAAAGGACAAACAAACAAACATACATACATAGAAACATACATTGGATTATATATCTATATATATAAAAGGCAAAGCCCTCACTGACTCACTGACTCACTGACTCACTGACTCACTCACTCACTCACTCATCACTAATTCTCTTACTTCCCATTTACCTAGGAGGCTGAAATTTGGTACACTGATTCTTTAGGCATTAAATAGGAAAACTAAGCTGTTTTTATTCTGATCGGACTCTCGGGCTCCGCCCCAGTGGCTCTGGAGTTTCCCATGTTAACCTTATGAGTACTCATATTTAAATAGAATTAATGAATCTTAACAGCTGTTTCAATTAAACAAGTTGGTTCTGTTCTATGATATTCAATAGCATTAAATTTACAAGGATTACCAACAGGGTGCAGCACTATTATTTCTTTTAAATTTATGACAACAGCTAATTTGCAACCAAAAGGTGAGTGAGTGTAGCGAACAAACTTCAACCTGGAGGCGAGTTAGCGTAGCGAACAAACTTCAACCAGGACGTGATTGAGTCATGCGAACGAGCTCACTTATGAAGTTAAATGGGGCAAAGCCTGCGGGTACAGCTAGTATATAATATAGATAAAAGCCACATTTTGGTTACTCTTGTCTTTATTTACAACAAGCGCTTTTCCTTACTAATAACGAAATATACTATTCTTTCCCAGTAGCAGCAAACCAAAGTAGCCTAAACGTTAAACCTAACTGGGGTATAAATCACACATTTTTAAGGAAATATTTTTGAAAAATCCAATCCAACAAATGAAAATTCACTTAATCTGCAGTTGGAGGGAGTAATGTTTATTTTACTCTTCAAATTTTAATTTTGCAACTAACGCCAACCAAGAATGATCAAGCCTAAGCATATTGAAACAAATGAGATATTACTAAAACTTCACTTCTTTGCTAACTACATTCAACTCATAAATCTACCTAAAACTTCACTTCTTTGCTA